>NC_079500.1:89172514-89512268 GCF_030052815.1 Hevea brasiliensis
TCCCACACTTAGGTTAATAATCTCTTTCAGTTACTTCGATATACTCAGACAATCAAATGTTAAACAATCTAGAGATTTTCCGATCACAATCATTCATTGAACAAAAGAGGCATTCCATTTCATTTCAAAAAAATTGTACAAGTCATTCAGCTGGAGGATCACCCCCAGTCTGATCTACATTTTGTCCGTCTCCTCCCTCACCCTCCTCCTCACTATCCTCACCCTCGCCTTCGGGAGCCAGGTCGGCCATCCAAGAGAAGTCCTCCTCTGGGTAACGCTTCTGGAGCTCGGCCAAGAGATCCTTGTGAGCGTTCACATAGGCACCGGCTATTCCTGTCACCATCTCTTCATCTTTTGCCTTAAGCTCCTCAGTGAGGTGAGCGACCTGAGCAGCTTCGTCGGCCCGGAGTGCCTGGACCTCTCTAAGAGCACGATCCCTTTCAGCCAGAACACGAGTCTGTTCGGCCGTTTTATCCTCATAGTACTTCATCTGCCCCTCAATTTGAGATATGTAATCTTGAGTGGATGAGAGTTGGGATCGGAGGGATGCCACTTCTTGACTCTTCCTTTCGACTTCTTGACTCTTTTTCTCGACCTCCTTACCCAGGCGGTAAGCCTTTTCCCGAACTATGTGCTGGTTCACCAGGCACTCTACATTCAGACTCATGGAGCGGGTTAGGATGTCGTCAAGATTGTCCGGAGACAGTCTGTCCCGATCCTCCCGAAGGCAGATGGAAGACCCCAAAACTTTGGCAAAATCAGGGTTCTCCCGAACGGTCCAGTTGTTCTCTAGGGAAGCAATCAGTACTTGGGCGCCACGAGAAGGGGGCCTCGTAGGAGGTCGAGAACGACCCCCTTCTATGCTTGGAGCAACTGGAGGAGGTGGAGGCGGCTCTTCCTGTTGAGGAGGAGATAGGACAGCTTCAGTGATCGGCAGCCCCGAAGGTCGGGGGGGATCTCCTTGCGTCTCCCCAGGTTCATGGCCGGGTGTTTGAAGTAGTGCCGAACGCTTCATCTCCTTTATTTTCCGGGAAATCTCTCTCTCCTTCTTCCGCTTCCTGGAACCTTCACCACCCGCCATACCTACACAAAAAAGAGGTCAGTGAGATCGCTAAAGTCCAAAGATCTGAGAAATAGAAAATACCGATGCCAAGATCAGAGAGCTGAAGCCCGCACTTTTCACCCGTGATCAACTCCATCGTCCAATGATGCAGCTCGGCAGTCACCGCATCTAAACAGGAGTACTTTTGAGTGGCAGCTTGATTCTTCAGCTCCATCACTATTAGGCTCTCCTCCTTGTTCAGGGTAATACGCTTCGGAATCAAAGGCCCCTGGTGCCACCAGCTATGGGGGAAGTCCTCGAAGCAGATCGGATTTTTGCTCCTCAGAATGAAGAAGCGGTTCTTCCAATTCTTAAGGGAGGAGGGCAGATCGGTGAAGAGCCCGCAATGAGGCTTCGCCTGAAAGAACCAATGCTCGTCGTCCTTTTGGCGAGTTAGCCTGTCCAGTTCGGCGAACACCTTAGCCGTAGGTCTGATTCCCTTAGCTCGGCACAGGCCTCGGAAGGCTACCAAGATCCGCCACGAGTTAGGGTGAATTTGGGCGATGCACACTCGGTGGAATTTTAGGACCTCCTTGAAGAAGTCGTCCAGAGGGAACCGAAGACCGGCCTTTAATTGTTCCTCGTATACCATCACCATGTCATTCTCTTCAAAGGAGTGATCGGCTCGGTGATCGCCGTGACACCGGATAAGTTCATATGAATCGAGCTCTATGTTGTACTCCTGGCTAAACGACTGCAGATCGGATTCTTGCAAGATCGACGGCATGCCTTGATGGTGCGATCCGCCCCCGAGCTGGAACGGAGACCCTAAGAGGTTCTGGTTGTGCGCTCAGCCCGACCACCTCTTCTTCATCAGACGACCATGAAACATGGACGGAAGGTGGGCTTGCCGCTCTCTGACCTTCGGCGCCGCTCATTTTTAAGAAAAACAAAGAACTTAAAGCTAAATGAAGGATTAAAACCCTTACCGGAGCTTGAACGGAGTCGGAAGAACTTGAGAAAATGAGAGAACTTTGAAGTTGTGAGCAAGAGACTGAAAATGACATACAGGAGCAAATGGCTAACCCTTTGCCCCTATTTATACTCGTCCGAGCACTTAATGCTCACGATGCCCCAGGCAATGCATCGGTTAACGGGACTCGCCAGCTGTTCTGACACGTCTCTCAAATTCCATAAAGAGAACGACTAATTAGAGATCGGCATATTAAGATAAATGTTTCGAATTGTGGATCAGTTAAGGGTTGTTCAGTTAGGAACCAGATCGGATAAACACATCAGAGATCGGAAAATAATCAATGCAATAATAACAAGATGATAATTGACTTTTATTTCCAAAAGATCGGATTACATCATTTGGGGCGATCTCTAGGGATCGGAATTATAGAGATCGGAACATGGGGGATCAGTATGAGAGATCGGAATAGGAGCATGGGAGGGATCGGAAGGCAAAAAGAATAAGACAAATCCCAAATAACCGTCGTCAGAGTCAGAGCCGAGGTAGTTAAAGCGTGGCAGACGAGATCTCCACAGCACGCCTAAGAATCGCCCGCAATGCTGACAGGTGCCAGGGTATGTCATGACAGTCCTGTACATCCCAATCTCCACCGTTGATTTCACTTGTAAGGACGAACCCGGAGCCCTTGGATCAAGAGAGGAGACGACAAGACCAGCGCCTTTCGCTCTTAGCCCTCAGATCGCTCCGGACAAGAGGATTTGAGACCGTCAGATTGAAAGAAGAAAAGGACAAATATTCTGAAGAATAATCTCAGCCGTTCATTCTGGTTCTCTTTAATTCTCAAGCATCCAATCATGTCCTTCAAAATCTTGACCCTCCATCTCCCTCAAAATAAATCCTGACCCTTCACGGGGAGCACCCGATTCCTATAAATACCTGCATGAAAAACTGTTCAAGGGACGGGCAAAAAAAGAGAGGTAGTTATTATAGCGGAAGAACTCTGAAACTTCATTCAGTTTGTTATTCTGCTACTTAGAAGTGTTGATTAGAAAGACTTTTGAAACTAGTTTTCCGAAGTTTTTTTTCTTAAAAAGGATTCTGAATACTGGAACTCTACATTTTCAGTTTGTTCATTATCTGGTCACAACTCAAAATTTTAATAAATATTAAATAGAGACCGGAAGAGAGTTCTTATCTGGTCACAACTCAAAATTTTAATAAACGTTAAATAGAGATCGGAGGAGAGTTCTTATCTAGTCTTAACTCAAAATTTTAATAAGCATTAAATAGAGATCGGAGGAGAGTTCTTATCCGGTCTCAACTCAAAATTTTAATAAGCATTAAATAGAGATCAGAGGAGAGTTCTTATCCGGTCTCAATTCAAAATTTTTAATGATTTAAAAGAGATCGGAGGATAGTTCTTATCCGATCTCAACTCAGAATTTTAACAAATATTAAAGAGTTCGGAGAAGAGTTCTTATCCGATTCTTAAATTAAATTTTAATAAAATATTCCTTTCAAATAAAATTAACATACAACAGTAACTCACTAAGGTTATCTCATTTACTTATGTATCTGGGTAATCCAAATTTAGTGAAAAATCAAATGTTCCTTTAGTCAAAAGGATTAACATATCCATTCAAGCCCTCCTAACTAATGCAAAATTAAATCTACTTACCCTTATCAAGGGACGAGGTGGGGTGCCTAACACCTTCCCCACCCGTTTACGGACCCCGAACCTAGGATCTCTGTTTTGAAGTGGTTTTATTTCAATTTATCTTCACAAATGGTTTTCTTTAGTTTCCCTCAAAACTAAGGTGGCGACTCCTCACTCTTTCCCACTTCGTGAGGGTTCGTTCAGGCGACCGCAAAACCCCTTGCGACAACCATCAGGTTCTTCCTCGATCATGAGGCAGTATGCCGGCTCACTCCTTGCTTTAATCTTTAATACCTGAGTCGTCTGCCCTTCTTCCATTTGAGCCATAATAGCCAGGGTGGCTAAGGCATCTACAAATTGATTCTTGTCTCGACTAAGATGAGTGAAAGAGATTTCTTCGAATTTCTTAATCAGCTCCAGTAAGTACTTCTGATATGGGATTAGCTTCGGATCTTTAGTTTGCCATTCTCCCTTGACTTGATAAATGATCAGGGCTGAGTCTCCATATACCTCTAAATTCCTGACTTTCATTTCGATAGCAGCCTGTAGACCCATCACACAAGCTTCGTATTCTATGACGTTGTTGGTGCAGTCAAATCTCAACTTGATAGCTATCGGGAAGTGTTTTCCATCCGAGGATACCAACACAGCTCTGATTCCACTACCGGACAAATTGACAGCTTCGTCGAAATACATTTCCCATACATCAGCTGGCTCTTTTCCTCCGCTGTCTACTTCGTTAACATGCTCATCAAGGAACTCAAAATCCAGAGCTTCATAATCCTGGATAGAGTTTTCTGCTAGGAGATCAGCGATTACGCTACCTTTCACTGCTTTCCGGGTCATATAGATAATGTCATATTGGGAGAGTATGACCTGCCATTTGGCTATCCTCCCTAGCACGAATGGGCTTTCGAATACATACTTAATAGGATCCATCCTGGAGATGAGCCATGTCTTATGATTTAACATGTAGTGTTTGAGGCGATTTGCTGTCCAGGCTAACGCGCAGCAAGTTTTCTCTAAGAAAGAGTACCTTGACTCACAATCATTGAATTTCCTGCTCAAGTAATAAATAGCCCTCTCCTTTCGGCCGGTATCATCATGTTGCCCCAAAACACATCCCATTGAGCTTTGTTGGACTGCCATATACAGAATCAGTGGCCTTCCTACCACCGGCGGAACCAATACTGGTGGGTTTGACAGGTACTGCTTGATTTTCTCAAAAGCCCCTTGACAAACTGAATCCCATTGAGTGGTGTTGTTCTTTCAAAGTAATCTAAAAATTGGCTCGACTTTCGCAGTGAGGTTGAAAATAAATCTTGAGATGTAGTTCAACTTTCCCAGGAAACTGCGCACCTCCCTTTCTGTTTTTGGGGATGGCATCTCTTGAATAGCTCAAACTTTATCTGGATCTACTTCTATTCCCTTCTCACTCACTATGAATCCCAACAACTTACCAGATCTAGCTCTGAATATGCATTTGGCGGGGTTCAGTTTCAATTGATATTTCCCGAGTCTCTCGAATACTTTCCTTAGCACCTGCACATGGCTTTCTCCTCCCCTGGACTTGATGATCATATCATCCACGTATACCTCCACTTCTTTATGCATCATATTGTGGAATAATGTGACCATAGCACGCTGGTAGGTGGCGCTAGCATTCTTTAATCCAAAAGGCATGACCCGGTAACAAAATACCTCCCATTGAGTGATAAAAGCAGTTTTTTCCTTGTCTTCCTCATCCATTGGGATTTGGTTGTATCCAGATGCCCCATTGATACACGAACATCTGCCCAATCCCGCAGCATTGTCTACTAACACATCTATGTGTGGGAGAGGGAAATCATCTTTCAAGCTTGCTTTATTAAGATCCCTGTAATCAACACACACCCTGACTCTCCCGTCCTTCTTCATCACCGGGACAACGTTAGCTATCCATTTTAACCACTTCCAGAAACCCAGCATCATATTGCTTCTTGACTTCATCCCTAACTTTGAGCAGCGTGTCAGGGTTCATTCTTCTTAATTTTTATTTTACCGGGATTATCCCCGGAATTAGGGGAATTTTGTGCGTTACTATATGAGGGTCCAAACCTGTTATATCGTCATAGCTCCATGAAAACACGTCCAGGAATTCTTTGAGCAAACTGACCATATCTTCTAATTCTTGACTCTCCACAACCTTAAGTTCCCTTTTTACTTCTTCCGTGCCTAAGTTTACGGTGTGTGTTTCGTCCCCACAAGGCACTAGGTAAGGTTCATCCCTTTCATCCTTTTCTTCTGTGAGCTCCACCTCAGAATCACTTGAAGTAATGGCAGTTATGGGGATTTCAAAATTAACCAGAGCAATTTCTGAGTCTACTGAATTATTAGGTGTTAATTGATGAATGGTCCTGAGGAAACGAAAATGGAATATATTATAAGAATGGATTTCAAAAAGGAAAGAAGAAGAGAATTGGATATAACATGCGCTATTAATTCATTAATATTTATGACATAAGAAAAAGGGTCCATTTACAGTATTACACTTGTCATCATGGACAAAATGATCAAGTGTTAATAACCAAAAGTACTTTACTCGAAATTAAGTACAGGGATGTCCTCTGTCGTCCAGTTGTCCAGTTCTTATCCTTCAGCTATTGGCAAGACTAGAGCCTCATACAAGGAATCAAGATGTATGACATCGACAGATGGTTCATCGGGTGATTCTTTAATTTTCGCCGAATTTTCAATGACCGGCTTGGTGAAGACCTCTGTGATTCTCGGGACTACCTTCATTTTTCCGATTTTCTGATCAAATCTTTGATCCCGAAGCATACTTCTCATCCAAAATCGTCCATCCATAAGGGCGTCTTCCTCATAACCCAAACCGCAACGGCCAACCTTCTGGATAGCCGGTATAGGCTCGACAATTCCCTGCAATATGGCGCCTAACCCCTTGCCCTTTTCATAACCGCTCTTGAGCATCACCTTGGTGACCATAGCCGTAGCCCCTTCATTTCTTGAAATGGTTTCTTGTAATTCAAGAGCCTGGAAAGAGCTTTCCAACGACTCCTCAGCTGCTTCTACATAAGGAAGTGATTGCGGCTTGGTGACCAGCATGGCTTCCTCCCCTCTCACAGTGATGATTTTGCCATCCATAATATATTTAATCTTCTGGTGCAAAGTTGAAGGAACGGCATTTGCTGAGTGGATCCAAGGCCTCCCCAGCAACATAGTGTATGCGAGCTCAATGTTCATCACTTGGAACGTGATGTTGAAAGTGCATGCGCCGATTTGGAGTGGCAAATCTATGTCTCCCAGCACCTCCCTCCTTGTACCATCAAAAGCTCTTACCACCATAGCACTTTGGTGTATGTTTGACCGGTCAATTGGTAGCCTAGCCAAGGTGGCATTAGGCAGCATGTTGAGCGCGGATCCATTATCAATAAGGACCTTGGCCATTATGCAACCTTTACATTTCACCGTCACATGCAGAGCCTTAGTGTGCGTTAAGCCTGCAGGGTCTATCTCTTCTTCTGAGAAAGTGACAAAGCTGGATGCTTGAATCTGTCCCACTATTTTCTCAAATTGCCCCGGTGAGATGTCGGGGTTCACAAAGGCCTGATCCAGAATTTTCTGCAGGGCTTGACGGTGCACCTCAGAGTTCAAAATTAGGGACAATAGTGAAATTCGAGCAGGTGTCTTTCTTAACTGTTCAATAACGTCGTACTCACTTTGCTTCATTATTTGAAGCAACAGCTCCTCCTCTTCGTTTGATCCGGTAAGTTCTCTTTTCTCCACTTTCTCAACCTCCTCTTCTGTATTTTCTCGTGGCTCTCCCATTTTTACTTTCCCTCTCTTCTTTTCCTTTTCCTCATTCCCGTAACACCTCCCACTTCGGGTTATAAACTCAACTTCTTGCTCATGTGGGAAGAACTTTATGGTAGTGACTGGCTAAGGGTTAGATTGGGGAGTAGCACCGCTAGAAGGTCCAGCGTAAATCATCTTGAAGTGCTCGTGAGGAGCGAAGCACGGTTTAGGAGGTACTGAAGGTGAGGCAAGGCTAGGAGCCGGTGTACTGCTTGATGCTCCTTGGGTGAAGACTTGGAAATTATAGTTCCAAGGTACAGCATGGGTGTTTGTAACGGGGAGCTGAAGCGGGGTTCGGATAATTGTTACTGGTGGTGATGATGCTAGGGCAGAGAAGGTCATTCTGTGATTAGAGGTATTTTGGTCGAATCAGGCTGCATTTATTTCACCCTCTATTTTCGACCTTGCTTGGCATCTTAAGACCTTGAGGGACAGTAGGTTCTGGACCTCTTGTTTGAACTCCTCACAATTTTGCAGCTCGTAGTCAGCTGCTCGTCCATGATAGAGGCATTTCGCACTATTTTCAGGCTCTAGTGTTTGAGGGTAGAGATAACCTTCCCTCACTGCCATTGTAAAAATTTCCTCAAAGTGAGGAATCAGTTGATCTATCTCCAAAGTTGACCCTTCTCCTTCTGAATCTATCATGTTCACGCCATTTCCTGTATTATGATTGGGCAATGGGTTTGAGGTAACATTGGGGAGGGAACCATTTCCTTCAATCTTCAACCACCCATTCCTGATTAGGGCATGTACTCTTCCTCTGAGTGCCCCGCAATTGTCGATCGAGTGCCCCTGTGCCCCTCCATGATACTCACACCGGGTACTGGCATCATACCACCTGGGGTATGGTGGCTGAATTGGGTCAAGGGGAATCGGCACTATTTGGTTTATACCGACAAGGTATCAGTATATTTCGCTAAGTGGTAGGGGAAGAGGTGGATCAGGATTTCTTGGTGGTCTCGGATTATTTTGAGGTGGTTTGGGTTGAGTAGGTGGAGGAGGTGGTCTAGGCTGGTAGTTTATTGGTGGTGGATACTGTGGGCGAGGAGGGTGATAATTTGAAAAAGGGGGTGGAATGTTTGCAATGGTTTGGCCATGAGGGGGAGGATATGGCCAGTAGTTATTTGGAGGTAATGAAGATTGGGTGTTCTGTAGGGTAATGGAATGCACATCAACCTCTTTCTTCTTGCCAAAATTGGCAGTTTTCTTTAAAGGATTCTCAATCAACTCCTGCAGTCGTCCCATCTTTAAGTTGGATTCTATCCTCTCGCCAGCTTGGATGATGTCCGAGAAACTATTGGAAGTGTTTCCAATCATTAGATTGAAGTATGGAGCCTTCAATGTCTCAATGAACAAGGAGCATAGCTCATTATCAGTAATCGGAGGATATACTTCTACCGCTTTCTCTCTCCACCTCTGTGCATATTCTTTGAAGCTTTCTCTTTCCCTCTGTATCAGGTTTTGGAGGTCTCTCCTTGTGGGGGCCACGTCACAATTGAACTTGTATTGTTTCAAGAAAGCGTCAGCCAAATCCTTCCAGGAGCGTAATTTGCTCCTGTCCAACTGAATACACCATCTTAGGGCAGCCCCGGAGAGACTCTCGTGAAAGAAGTGAACCAAGAGTCTATCATCTTCCGTCAGGGCTAACATTTTGGCAATATAAGTGGCCAAGTGAATGCGAGGGTCTGAATTCCCGGTGTATTTGTCGAAGTCCGGGACCTTAAACTTAGGCGGTACCACCACATCAGGCACCAATCTCAGTGACGCCACATCAACTGAACCATACATGTTCAGCCCCTCTATCGCTCTTAATCTCTCTTCTAGAGTAGACAGCTTCTCATTTTCTCTCGTCTTATCTTCCCCCCCTACTGCATGAAATACTCCCCCAGCTGGGAAATGAGGGACAGAATGGACTGGAGGGGATTGAAGGGTATGGCTCTGCATTTGGGACAGTCGGGTAATGGGAGAAAGGTGGATCATTATTCAGGGGAGTCGAATTGACAGTGATTGTCGGATCCGAGATAGGTGGCTGAAAAGTGAAAGAGGTTGAAGCATGATGAGAATCAACCGTTGTAGGAGGTGCGGGAGGTAGTGGTAAGTTAGGCTCTGAAGCAGGCTTATTATGGGACATCTCCCTCATTAGTCTCATGAGCTCTGAGACCTGGTCTTTCAATTCAGACACTTGTCCTTGTAGGTTCTGGACTTGTTCCTGGTCTTCCATTATCTTCTTTGTTCATGATCGTGTTAAGTACACTTGTCTTGGATGAACCACTTGTTTGGTCAGACTGGCTTTGCTTGAAGCAATGTTGATTTTCTGCAGGAAGTAAAAAAAAAGGAAATTTTTTTAGCAAATTTTGAATTAAAAATTAAAAGGGTCCTGGTGTGGACAAAGGATACGGTGGCATCTGAGAGCCAAGATGAAATCTGCAGAAGGATAATTGCATCATTTTTATCATGGCATCGTTCGATAGTTCGAAGATGAATGACTGGATTGAATGCGCATTTATGGTACCTGTCCATATGGCGCATCTAATTTTTCGCATAACCCTAGCGAGGGGGTTCCTATGGGAGTCATACTATTCATTCACAATTTTGCTAAACAATGGCCCAAAGTTGTTCCATTAATTGAACAATTCTTACATGGCATACTTTACATTGGCCTAGGCTCAGGAAGGTTCTTTATAATGTAATGACACTTCCTGAGATATTCATAGAGCCTTTCTTCTTGTCTGGCGGGGTCGAACATTTTCAGGGCATATTCGGATTCAGGTAAGAGTTCTTGTTTCCCTTGTGCTATCATTCTCTCCAGCTGATTAACATTCTCTTTTAGCTCTTGATAAAGAGTGGCTTGTCTTTCTTTTTCCTTTCTTTCTTTAGCACATTCTTTCAGAATATCATTGATAAGCTGTGCCTGCTCCTTCAGTTCAAGCTTTTTCTTTTTGCTTTCTTGTTTATACTCTTCCATGAGTATCTCCTGATATTTCATTTTCTCCTGAAGCTTGCTATTCTGTACTTCTGCTTCTTTCATTGTAGCCTAGAGAGAGCTCTTTTCCCTTTCCCATCGTATTTCTTTCTCTTCAAACCCTATCTTTTCGGTCTTCACCTCTTCCCTGAGCCTTCTCACTTTTCTTTTGAGGATCTGCTGTTGGTCCTCTAACTGTTTTATTTGCTCTTGTAATTGCGAGTTTTCGGTGTTTGCCTTTTGTAGGGAGTCGGCCAAACAAGTGCTAGCTTCTTTTGAAAAGATGTCTTGATGGAGGTCGCTGCCTTCGAATTTGGTTGGATCCGTAGTTAGGTGTCCTTGATCCCTGCCAGCCCTTCATTTAAGATAACCGCTCATGACACGTAGACCTTTAGGTGACCTTTCCACCATAGTGATACTTTCCAAGGATTTGCGAGCTATTTTTAATTCTTCCTCATTATCGAGTTCATGGTAGAAATGACCATGGTGGTATTCTCCTATTTTGACTTTGGACTAGGTTGAGCCGAACTGCCTCATTACTAATGTTGGAGTGTAACTTGTGTACCCGGTCACTCCAATTAGGGATACTGATTGATTGCCCCCCGTGCTGACCAAAATGGGTTGACCCGACGTCCACAATTTCCTCCAACAGTAGTCAAGGCTGTTGAAGCTCAAGATCCGTTCTTGCCACTGCAACTCATCCTTTGGGTTGATTACTAGTCTGGTCATCTTCTCGATGAGAGGCTGGTCAAGGTACCAAGTCAATCCCTTTGTCTCTACAGGACATATGTGACTGATGATCCAGAGGTACAATAATTGAGAACAACACTTAACAGATCCCTTGCCTTGTCGTCTACAGTAGGTAAGAGTCAACAAAGTCTCTGCAAGAATTGCCGGTACTGGGTTGACTTTCTATTTTTCTACTGCCCAGAATATTTCTGCAACACCGCAGGTTATGATTCCCGAAGGTCCAGGGAACAAGATCAGGCCGTATATCCCCAAAGCAAGTGCTAAGGAAGCCTGCTCCCATTGTTCCTCCTGGATGTAATGATCCAACCACTTCTTGAGGTAAGTCCAATACCAACCATGAGTGTTTCCTTTGACAGTTTCCCTCGTCTTTGCTTCTTCCGGGGGGATCCCCAACATATGTGCAAATCATTTCCAGGTCTGTCTATGCTCCAGGTGTAGGTAAATCTGATTCTGCATCGCATAAGGAATTTCTAGCAATGCCAGATATTCTTCCATAGTGGGAGCAGTATCGATATCGTTGAAAGAGAACACCCCATACTTAGGATTCCAAACTGACAGCATGGCCTTTAATGCCGGGACTTGGACTTTGACTCGTATCAAGGTTGCAATCCTCCCATATTTCTTCTCAAATCGTGCTTTGACCTTATCAGGAAATGACTTCCAACCATTAGCCAGACCCTCAAGACTGTTCATTCTGACCTCAACTTTGCTCAGGTCCAATGGAGGTAATAAGCCAGTATATCCTCTGGTGACATTGCTTCGTGGGGGCACTGAACTATGAGGTGGTTCAGGCCGCGGTTTAGCATTCTGTTCTGGGCTAAGAACTTCTTCTGCCGACTGACTCGAGGATGCCATGTTAAAAAAAATGCTTATCCTTTTACAGACCTTAATTTGGTGATGCCTGCGGGAAAAACTTGTTAGCAGGGTAAATTCAGGTAATTTTGAATTATACTATTGGCAAAGTGACACCTACACATTTATCAATGTAACACCCTTCCGGTAGCAACTCCGTACATTCTACTGTTCCGGTGACCGGTGCCAGTCCGGACAGCTAGAATGTCCAGAAAAAATATTTAAACTAAAGTTAAGAACCAAAATTAACTCAAATATTAATAAGAAAAATTTAGGAAAAATTTTAGAAATAAAATACAACCAAGTCAAATGAGCCGGTGCCCAAGCGATGGGTAACCCAGAGGGAAGTTGCGGTTCTCGCAACGAGGAGCCCTAGACCAGGGAAAA
Organism: Hevea brasiliensis; assembly: GCF_030052815.1. Classification (NCBI taxonomy): domain Eukaryota; kingdom Viridiplantae; phylum Streptophyta; class Magnoliopsida; order Malpighiales; family Euphorbiaceae; genus Hevea; species Hevea brasiliensis. The sequence goes on from NC_079500.1 coordinate 89,184,996, forward strand.
AATTCATAAAATAATTTTTGGAACTCTAGAGAAGGGTCATTGAGGTTCCTATGGCATTAGAATGCCAAGAAAATATTTAGAAAAATTTTACAATCGGTACAGACAATTTTGACCTGTTAAGCCAAACGGAGGGTATTTTGGTCATTTCGCCTTCAGAGACGATTTTTGGCCGACTTGTCCAGTTGAGTAAATAATTATTATGACATAAAATATGAATTAATATTGATGAAAAATTAATTGAAAGTTAGTAAAAAAGAAAAGAAAAGAAAATGCAATAAAATGCCAAATATGACATATTGTGATGTCATTTAAAAAGCTTCCTCCAATCACAATTAAACAACCCTTTAATTAACTAATAAAAGAGACCAAAGGAGACCAAAATTTCTGGTCTTCTTCTTCTTCTTCTTCAGCCAAAACGTGACCTCCCCTTTTCCATAACCCTCCATGAAAGTTTCCTTTAATTTCTTCCATTTCCCATGAAATTCCACTACTAAACCCTAAGTCACCTTCACTAAAACTTGTCCCCACATCACAAGGCAACTCTAGGCAGCCACAAAGAGGAGAAATTCTAGAGTTTTCACAAGCTCAATAAGTTGAGCAAAGAGGTTAGTGCTTAATTATGCATGTATATCTCTTGTTCCATGTTAAGGACTTAAAAATGAGTATGAAATTGTGGATTAAATGAATGAAACTTATGGGTATGTATGCCATGGATTTCGGCTGCCCTAAGGAAGGAATAGGATTGAGTGTTTGTGATGGACTTGGAGTGAACTAGAAACCATGTTTAAAGTGTATAAATATAAGGATAATGAACTAGTAGTTAATTAAGGTAAGTTGTGAAAATTCATAATGGAATTAGGGTTTTAAGGGTGAAAATTGCACTTGGCATTTGAATTGATTAATGGACATTCTAGTGGTCAATTAGTGACCATTTAAGGCAAGTTAATCATAATTTGAAGTGAGTTAATGCATGGCAAAGTGAATGTGTAGGCTGCCTAAAGACAGCAGCAGGTTGACTGAAATTTCAGTCCACTTGGACTGCCATATCTTTGGCTGTGTTGGTCCAATTGGTGTTTGGCCAATTGGACATGAAACTAGGCTTATAATGGCACATTTTTGCTGAAGAAACCATGCCCAAAAGACCAAAGCAAGTGGACCAAAAGTTGGCCCCAATCCGGATACCCTGCAACAGTGCTTAATGGAACAGTAAAGTTAAGCTTCACAAACTGAAAATTCTGCTTCCTTTGGTTTAAACTTAGAAATGGTAATAGTAATAAATTCCAACAAGTTTTAAATACAAAATGTGGTATGTTTGGGGTGTTAAAACCAATACACCTATTTTCTATCCAAAAGTCAACATTTTTGTTGACCAATGAGGTGAATAGTGGCACAAAAACTTGAAATTCAAAATTTGAAAAATTTAAAAGTATCAAATGCCCTAGTATACCTAACTAGATTGGTTTGGATAGTTTGGCATGCCAATAGGGTATTGTTTTAGCAGTACTGCGAAAGGAAAGGCTTTGTGCCTGTATTCATGGCTTTATGCCCGTATCCATGGCTTTTATGCCCGTATTCATGGCTTTTATGCCCGATTATGTGATATCATAGCTTTTAGCTATATTGACTGCATACATGGTTGATGTTCTGCGTCCCATGGTATGACGGCCTGAGGCACCGCGGTGCCCAGTGCCAACGACCCGTTATCCAGTCCAGTCATCCAGTATAGGTTACTTGGGCAACCAAATGAATGGAAAAGTATAACTGTGAACTGATTATTAAAGAAAATACGAAAATTAAGTATCAGGAATGATTACAAAAATACAAGGAAGCTCAAGATCATGGAAAAAAAAATAATTAACGAAATGCATGAAGAAGTTAATATCATAAAACATGATTAGCCCTCGACTAAACAATAAGTTAGTAATTACTCATTTCTTATGAACACAATAGCAAGGAAATTATTATTTTTATTTGCATATTATATTTTCTTGTATTATTGGCACCACTAAGCTTTATGCTTAGCGCGTCGCTTTTGCAACGCGTAGGTACTGAAGATTTGGACAGAGGGCCCAGTAGACCACAGATTTGGTAAGACAGTTCACAGTTCTGCATAGTGTCCATGTCACCTCACCGTCTACAGTGCATTGGTAGGACACTAGGCTTCATTTTGGTATTTTGTAATTGATTTTTATTTTCCTTTGTGTAAATGAAACTTATGTAATGTATTTTGATTTTCATGTAAATAATGCAAAATTGTGTTTGTAAATGGAAAAGTGAATATTGATCTGTGACTGTTACATGACTATCAATGTGATGAATGATTGAGAAACGAATGGTTGAAAAATATTGAGATTTTGATATTGGAGTTTATGAATAGATGAATATGATTATTAGAAGTGTTTTTCACAGGTTCTGAAGAACTGTTTTCTCCATTTTTAGCCGGTACTCCGCCGGATTTTCTTTAAAATTTTCGAAACCTCAAATAAATTACAATTTCAATAAATGAATTATATTTCACAAGTTATATTCAAAACTACAATAAAAATGAATTAAGATAAAATAGAGTGCTCCGGCACACTGAGTGGCATAACTTGCTCGGCTACACTGTAGTCGGGTAAGGGGTGTCACAATCAAAGTAGGAAAGTGTGTAGGTTTTCCTAACAGTATGATTCAAGATTACCCTAAAAAATAAGAACAAAATAAATAAAACAAGCAGAATAGGGTAAGAGTAAGTATGCCCCTTTTGTCCTAAAATAGGGAGAGTCCTGGTACCGGATGGGTGCTGCCTAATTGGATAGTTCTATCTTATAAGGTAGCTTGCTACGGCTTCCAGCTATCGTGATAGTTTAGCTCAAGGTCTAATTTTCTAAAAGCCACAGGTTCCCAAATTACCTCTACTGTAAACAGTAGAGCCCCATTCTATCACCACGATACTGACGGGAGAATTCCACGGGTATCACAGTGAATAGAACGAGTTTCAATTTGAGCAGAAGCCTTCACGGATACTAACGGGGTAAAACCCACGGGTACCGCTACATGACTCCCTCCTACTTCTTAAAAGGGTAAGAAAGCCCGGGTATAGGGCTGGAGTGTGTGAGGACATCGTGTGAGTGTTCAGTGTGTGAAGGGACACCTTTACCTCTTCCCAATATGGGGAGTTTTTCTTTTTCTTTTTTTTTAGATGAAAAGTACTGTAGGAAATAAAATAAAATTAAACAAAGCGGTTAGCGAAAATAACAAACATCAATAGATTAAGGTTTTTGAATTTCGTAAATTGAACCTATCTAACTATAATTCTAGTTTATAGGAGCATAAAAATTAAATCTGTTTTTGGACCTCTGGGCCGAGGTTGAAGGAAAAATTATCTCCCCAGTGGAGTCGCCAAAGCTGTCGCAAGGGTTTTACAGTCGCCTGGACGAACACTCACTGAAGTGGGAAAGAGTGAGGAGTCGCCACTTTAATTTTGAGGGAAATTAAAGAAAACCATTAGTGAAATGCAACTTAAAATGAAACCACTTCAAATACAGAGATTCTAGGTTCGGGGTCCTTAAACGGGTGGGAAAGGTCCGTAAACGGGTCCGTAAAAGGGTGAGCAAATTTAACCTTCTGTTCTTTATAAATTAAAATCGATAGTTGGGAGGTTCAAATGGAAATGTTAATCCTTTTGATAAAAGGGAATATTTGATTTTTCACTAATTCGGATTACCCAGATACACAAGTAAATGAGACGGCCTTAGTGAATTGATGGCGCGCAACGGTTTTCATTTATGGGATTATTTTGCGTATTTGTTAAAATTCGGTTTGAGAATCGGGTGAGAACTCCCCTCCGATCTCTTTTAGATTAAAATTTCGATTGGAGATCGGATAAGAACTCTCCTCTGATCTCTTTCAGATATTAAAAATTTTGATTGAGAATCGGATAAGAACTCTCCTCCGATCTCTTTTAGATTTTTAAAAATTTTGATTGAGAATCGGATAAGAACTCTCCTCTGATCTCTTTTAAATTTTTATTAGAATTTTGATTGAGAATCGGATAAGAACTCTCCTCCGATCTTTTTTAGATATTTATTAGAATTTTTTATTGAGAATCGGATAAGAACTCTCTTCTGATCTCTTTTAAATATTTATAAAAATTTTGGTTGAGAATCAGATAAGAACTCTCTTCCGATCTCTTTTAAATATTTATTAAAATTTTGGTTAAGAATCGGATAAGAACTCTCCTCCGATTTCTTTTAAATATTTATTAGAATTTTTAATTGAGAATCGGATAAGAACTCTCCTCCGATCTCTTTTAGATGAATGAGAGTCGGATAAGGACTTTTCCGACCTCTTGAAATTTGATTACAGCTACACATCATAAGAGCCTAAGACTAAGGGTTCTGACATTCGAAGATGCCGGGGACCCAAATAAGACTTCTTTTAACTCATTGGTACCTTGTGACTAGATAGGGGATACCAGACTGAATTTTACCGATCTCCTATGTGATCGCCTTACCAATACCCTTCGGTAGGCAACATTTGCTCTATTTTATTTGCTAGTCTGAAATTCAACATTACTCCGACCCCCCACCTTTACCCAGTCATCTTCTCGAGCTAGTCTGGTGGTTCGACTTCGCAATTCTCTGATTTATTATCCGAACGTTTATTAAAAAAACTCTTATGTTAAGATACTACTACCAACATTTTATCAAACTACCTATACGTTACCCGTAACCAGAACACCTACATTAGGAAATAATAAAAGACCAAGAACAAATAAATAACATGAACTGATATGTCAAAGATAAACTCAAGAGTAACCACCCACGTGGGACCTTCTAACATAAAACAAACTTTAACGAAAATTACGAGCGTAAAAAAAGAAAATAAAGATGAACACTGGATAAGGCAACGATTCAGACACTCACCTACAGGAAGTTGAACCTATTGAACTAACTATGGAGTCACGAATGTTGCAGAGTTTCGGGCTAATAGTCTGGAGACTAATGCCTGCCTTGAAATGCCGAATGCCTAGTTAGCATGTAATCGAACCGGAATGATAATAAATGAGATTGAGCTCCGAAAATAAAAGTGGATATAAAGGTGGTGAAAACAGAACTGAAACTTAAGAAAGGGTATCGCAGAGCAATGAACAAACTGAAAATCAAGAGTTCCAGTGTCTAATACTTCTTCAAAGAAAATACTTTAGAAAACTGGTTTCTAAAGTCTTTCTAGCTTAAAAATAGCAGAGTAGCAAAACTGAATCAATTTTCAGAGCCTTTCCACTATAATCACCACCCTTTTTCTTTGTCCCCCTCAATAGTTTTCATGTAGGTATTTATAGGGAACGTGTGCTCCCAATGAAGGGTCAGGATTCCCCTTGAAGGAGATGGAAGGTTTGGATCTTAAAGGACATGATCTGATGTTTGAGAATCAAAGAGAGTCAAAATGAACGGTTGAGGTCCTTTTCAGAATATTTGTCCTTTCTCTCTTTTAATCTGACGGCCCAAAATTTTCTTGTCAAGGGAGATCCGAGGTCTGGGAATAAAAGGCGCCGGTCTTATCGTCTTCTTCTTTGATCCAAGGGCTCCAGACTTGTCCTTACAAGTAAGATCAACGGTAGAGATTGAGATGCACAGGACTGTTATGACATACTCTGGCACCTGTCAGCAATGTGGGCAATTCTGCAAATGAGGCATGCGGAGGAGATTTGATCTAAATGCGCAACGCTTTAACTACCTCGGCTACGATTATGGCAGCGGTCATGGGAAGTTGTCTTATTCTCTTTGCATTCCGATCTTCCCTCCCTTCTGATCTTTCCAATATGCTCTTTTTCCGAACTCTCATGCCGGGCCCCTCTCCCGATCTCTCTCATTCCAAAGTCTTCTCCTTTGTCTGGGTCGGTTCAGTCAAGGCATTTATTCTTTCAATTTTCGAGGCGTCCGCTTCGTTTTCTGCTAGCCATAAATGCTCAGACCTTCTCTATATATATACCCTCGTCAGTAAATCCTCTCGCATTTCATTTTCTCCTCTCTCACTTTTCCTATTCTAATTGCTCCGGTAACAATCCCGGCCATGATAGCTGCTTTTGATCTTTTCCCGGCTATTCACCTTGCTCACCGACTGACAATTTTTGACCCTGGTGATCAGAAAATCATTATGGCCATATTTGATGACAGTGAGAGAATTGAACTAATTCACTGATCCAGATCGAGAATATCGATTGCGTTGACCCCGAATCGATCGACCGATGCAATCGGCGAACCGATTTCGGGCGAGAAGACTGCTAATTTCCCTCCGATCTTTGGTGACTGCCCTTCGAAGTTCATTTGGCTTCTCACCACATTGGGCGTCCCGACAGCGGCTCGGTTCCAAGCGATAATATTGATGGTGATCTCTCTTATCCTCATGAGAGTCATAGTCACCCCATCTGAGCTGTACATCTATCCGATGTCGATGGCCGGTCTCCTGATCAAACACATCTTTTGATTCAGCCACGAGACTAGGCTTTGACATAGGCCTTCATTAGATAGGATGTACTACCGATCTCTAGAGATCGCCGAAATAATGTAATTTCCCTTTTAATGTAATCCGATCTCTAGAGATAGCCCAATTGATGTAATCTCCCTTTTAGAAATGAAATACAATTATCATTTTATTATTATTGCATTGGTTATTTTCCTATCTCTGATGTGTTCATCCGATCCGATTCTTAACTGAATAGCCCTTAGCCGATCTGTCATTCAAAACAACCACCTTAATCTGTCGGTCCTTTAACCAGCCGATCTCTCCTTATTCAATTATGAAATTTCCGGAATATTCGTGAGACGTGTCAGAAAAAGCTGGCGAATCTCGCTAACCGATGCGCCGCTTGGGACACCGTGAGCATTAAATGCTCAGACGGGTATAAATAGGAGATGGGTCCGCCAGTTTCTCCTTTACGTTATTTTCAGCCTCTCGCGAGCGATTCCGAAATCCTCTCATTTTTTTCAAGTTCTTCCGACACCGATCACACTCCGGTAAGGGTTTTGATCTTTCTTTTAGTTTAAATTTTCTCTTTTCTTTGAAAATGAGCGGCGCCGAGGGTCAGAGAGTGGCGAGCCCCCCCTTCTGTCCATGTCTCATGGTCATCAGATGAAGTTGAGGTGGTCGAACCGAGCGGGCGATCTGAACCTCCTATATCCTCTGTTCCAGCCCGTGGTCAAGCGGGACCCTCAAGATGAACGCATTCTTCAGGGAGAGAAAACCTCCCCATGGATGAGCTGCCATCAATCCTTCAAGAAACCGACCTGCAATCGTTCAGCCAAGAGTATAACATTCAGCCCGATTCATACGAACTCATTAAGTGTCACGGCGATCTTCGAGCTAATCACTTCTTCGAAGAGAATGATATGATAATGGTATATGAAGAGCAATTAAAAGCCGGGCTGCGGTTCCCTCTTGACGATTTCTTCAAGAAAGTTCTAAAATTTCACCAAGTGTGCATAGCCCAAGTTCACCCGAACTCATGGCGGATCCTAATAGCCTTCAGAGGCCTTTGCCGAGCCAAAGGACTCAGTCTTACAGCTAAGGTGTTCGCCGAACTACATAGGTTAACTCGTCGAAAGGATGACGAGTATTGGTTCTTTCAGGCAAAGCCACATTGTGGGCTTTTTACCGATCTGCCCTCCTCGCTGAAGAATTGGAAGAATTGCTTCTTTATTCTGAGGAGCAAAATTCCGAACGGCTTTGAGGGTTTCCCGCGTGGTAGTTTGCATCGAGGGCAGATTAATTAGAAGTGCATCACCCTGAATAGGGAAAAAGGCCTAATGGTGATGGAACTGAAAGATCAGGCGGCCCGACAGAAGTTCTCTTGTTTAGATGTAGTCACGGCCGAACTACATCATTGGACAATAAAGTTGATTAATGGCGAAGAACGCGGGCTTCAGCTCTCTGACCTCGGCCTCAGTACTTTCTATATCTCTGATCTTTGGGCCTTAGCGATCTCACTGACCTTTTCTTTGTGCAGGTATGGTGAACGGCGAGGCTTCTAAGGAAAGCCGAAAGCTTAAGAGAGAGGTCTCCAGAAAAGTGCGGGAGATAAAGTATGCCGAGGCCTCTCAGACGCCGAGGCACGATCCGAGTGAGGTACAGGGAGGTTCGTCCTGACCTTCAGGACCACCGTTCCCTGAAGTCAAAGTGGTTCGGTCTCCTCCTCATCAAGAAGAGCCGCCACCACCTCCTCCGATTGCTTCAAGTGCGGAAGGGGGTCCTTCCCAACCACCTGTGAGGACCCTTTCCCGCGGCGCTCAAATTTTGATCCACTTGCTGGAGAAGAACCGGACGATTTGAGAGAATCCGGGCTTTGCTAAGGTCTTGGGGTCTTCCATCTGCCTTCGGGAGGATCAGAATAGGCTAACCCTGAACGATTTTGATGATATCCTGACCCAGACTATGAGCCTGAGTGTGGAGAGTTTGGTGAACCAACATATTGTCCGGGAGAAGGCTCACCGTATGAGACAAGTGATCGAGAAGGTGGGTCATGAAGCAACTTCCCTCCGATCCCAACTTTCATCCGCCCAAAACTATATAACTGAAATTGAGGGGCGAGTGAAGTTCTACGAGGATAAGCTGACCGAGCAAGCCCATGTTCTTGAAGAGGTTCAGGCGCTTCGAGCCGCCGATGTTGCTCGCTTCACTGACGAACTCAAGGCAAAAGAAGAAGAGGTGGTGACAAGGTGTCACACCTTACCCCTCCGTAAGGCATAACATGATCCCGTAGAATACTTAATGAACTACCGAACTTCACCTACCGATAACTCATTAAGTACCCTACAAGGGATTTTAAAACGATTTTCTTACATTTTGGAAGTGGTGAGCATTTTAGTGAGAATTAAAAACCATTTATTCAAAGCTTAAATACTAGTAAAAATTTTTGTCCATTTAAATTTTGCCGTAAATTTTATAAAAATTTTGACAGAGTTATGTTTGAAACTGGAGAAAACAGTTCTTCAAATACCTAAAAAAAAACACTTCCAAAAATATTTCACAACTCCCAACCTTCAATAACTCAATCATCTCAATTCAATGCACTTCAAAATAATTTCACAATACAAATCAAGATTTCTCATCTCAAAATATTTAATATCTCCATTCACAAAGCATAAAGCAGAAAATTCATATGTACAAATATTAAATTTACAGAAGAGAATCCAAAATAATATTATTACAATTTATTTACAACTGCTCAACTACATTGATACATACAACATTTTTATATTTACATCAAGATTATCTACAAGGATATAAAATAATACCCGTACAAAATGGTCAGAGTAGTCCTCGATTTAACAGCAGCTCACTCTGCTGCTTTCTCCTTGCTCTTATCTGCGACAACAAAACAAGCTATCACTGAGTATAAAAATACTCAGTGGTGCACAATAAAAATTTAAAATACAATAAATAAATCATTCATTGCCAAACACAATTTAAATATTTGTCAATCATATTTCACAAATATCAAAGTTCCTAATAACACCATTTTGTCAAATAATCTATTAAACACAGTTTTGTCAAACAATTTCATAAACACAGTGTTGCCAAAGTCATACACAACTTAAGCCATGACACAAAATTTCCGATCAATACCGCGTTGTACACCACGACAAAGCAATCTCAACCCCATTAATCGAAATCAATGAGGGAGGTGGCTAGCTAGCTAATGAGTACTCATCCAATCTACAACCTCAACTGGCAAGCCAGAGAGGGAGGAAAATAAATGATCTCAACCCCATAAATGGAGGAGGAATAATGTGGTACTGTCATGCTAAGTGTGAGCATAAAATCAATTCAAAACAATTTATACAAACAATTTATGAGAAATTTGATCAATTTCCAAAGTCACATTTACGATTATAAAATGGCAACACAGTACATAATTAATCAAAGAAGTCAAATTTTTTAGATTAAAATATTTAAACAATTATTATTGTGCACAAACCTGACTAGAGTCGCCTTGAAGCCTTGACTCAGTCTCTTTGAGTTTCTAAGTCTTTTTCAGCTGAAACACACAGTTTCACAGTGTTTCAGAACCATAACTTAGCATAAATCCAAAAATAAATTTCACTTCATTTTTACCGAGCCTTAATGTACTAATTTCGACGTTCTCGAAGTTTTTGTGTTTCGGGTTACCATTCACAACACTATTCAAGTCAAATTATTGACTTTTTAAGGCTTAATAGGTATGGGAACTCCAACTTCACCCACATACCACAATTTGGTCATTAAATTTGTTGGTTTTGGTCATTTTCTCAAAACTTAAGTCCTTTTGGCCAAATTGTCAAATTTTCAGTTTTGGTGCTCCAAGTTGCACTGTTCCATTGGTTAATCTACTGTAGGAATTTGGCAAACCTTCCTTCATAGAAAATGTTCCTTATTGTCTTAAGTGTATTCTCATTTTTGGATCACCCCAATTGGAGTTTTGTAGCTCAAGTTATAGCCAAAATACAATTACTGTTCACGTGCACTGTTCATACTGCTATTTTGGTTCTGGCAGATTTTTGATCCAACTTCATTCAGTAATTTGATTAAGTTAAGTCCATAATTTGGTCTAATTTCCTTCATACGAAATGTTCTACTATGTCTTAGGTTTCCATCGGTTCAAGAATCGCCTAAATCGGAGTTTTCTAGAGAGAGTTATAACCATTGGAACTTTACTGTTCAAATGGAAATCTGCAGTTTTGCAGGTTCAGTAACTCAACTTTGCCCAATAATTTGATTAGGTTAATGGCGTAATTTGGGTTGGTGTTCTTCATGAAAGTTTTAGATATATATCTTATCTAATTACTGGTAAAATTTTAGGTCATTTTGACCTGCCTAACTCGAGTTATGACCAAATGAACTAATACTGTTCATTTGGTCAGTTTGTGCAGTGGCAGCCTGCACTTATCCAACTTTGGTCAATTGGTTCACTAGGTTTTGGTCAGTTTTTGGGCATGGTTCCTCAATGAAAATTGTGCCATTTTATGTCTATTTTCATCCCCAATTGGTGCCATATCAATTGGACTCGTAAAATTTCCGTTTTGATCCTTCAAAGTTGGCTTGGTCATGCTGCTAGCAGCATGACCATTTACCCTACGAATTTGACCTCCATTCCAATAATTCCCACACATCTCCTTTGGTCATTGTTGCCCATTTTTCAGCTCACAATAGGTCAAAGTCATCATTTATGCATTTCTCCAAATTTTGGTTCACAAACCCTAACATTCAAACCCTAACTCATCCATCTCATGCATTTAATCACAATTAGTGCACTTAACCTTAACCATTCAACTAATCAAAGCTTTTAAACTCATTCAAACTCATTAAATTCATGCAATTCATACTCCCTTCAACAGGTCAAAATTTCAGTTTGGTCCCTCACAATCTTTTTCTTTTAATTTTAAGTAAATATCTAAGTTACTTGAGCTAAACACATAAATAAGAAACTAAAATTTTCAAAGTAAATTGCTTACCTCCACTTGAATTTCAATTCTTCAATTTCACTCCCTTATTCCCTTTCTTTCCTTCTTCTAAAGCTTCCTCAAGTTGATCTAACAAGTTTTTATGGTTTATTTTGAGGTCAAAGTGGATTGAAGTAGTTGGAAGAAAGCTTAACTCAAGCTTTAATGGAGTTCTTCAATGGAGAGGTGAGGGAAAGGTGGGCGGCACAATAGGAAAAAGAAGACCAAAATTGATTTTTTTTTTCATTTCTTTTCTTTATTTTTTTTAGTTCATGGAAGATCACAAAATCCCATTTAATAAATAATTTAATTAATTCTTTTATGACATCATGCATGAGGTCATGCATGATGTCATCACCCTTTTTACTTTTTCATTTTCCTCTTTTTTTTTCTATTTTTCTATTAGTTCTTTAATTTAATTATCGATTCCGAAATTTTCTTTTCTCCGATTTTATTTGACAGTTAGGTCAGGAGTCAGCTCTCGGGGTCAATTGACCAAATTGCCCCTCACCGGTTCATCCAGGTTTGCAAATAATCCAATATTTCTTCCGGCTCCCTGACCTAATTATTTGACTGGCTTAACAGTTCTTTTTCGTGATTTTCTCTTTTCCACTATGTTTATAATGGTCCTAAGGACCGCAGCGTCACATTTTACGGTTCGAAATTTGAGTTTAAAATGACTTGCGATGCGTTCAGGAGGTCACCCATCGCTGTGACTCTCGGCTCGTTTAACTTCTTATGTTCTATTTTTCTTATTTATACTTAACTAATTGGACATTACTAATTATTTGTGTTTATGGTTTCTCTGGTTGTCTTAAGTGTGGTTCTAATCCCCTTAATTGTCGGACCGACACCGGTCACCAGAACAGTGAAATATACCAGGCTATACAAATAGGGGTGTTACACAAGGGAGGCCGATGCTTATGTGAACGCCCATGGGGATCTCTTGGCCGAGCTCAAGAAGGGCTATCCCGAAGAGGACTTTTCCTGGATGATAGACCTGGCTCCGCAAGACGAAGAGGATAGCGAGGAGGAGGCCGAAGGTGATAGAGGGGGTGAACAAAATGTAGAACAGGCTGGGGGTGATCCTCCAGCTGAATGACTTGTATAAATTTTTAATTTGAAATGAAATGAAGTTCCTCCCCTTTTTTTTTAATGACTGAATGAGATCGGAAAGTATCTAAGTTGCATGAGTGCCTGATTGTCTGAACATATTAGAACAACTTGAAAGTAATTATTAACCTATGTATGAGAGATCGGTAAAACTTTGTAGACATGAGATCGGCCTAAACCGAGAACAAACACTGAATGGAACTTAAGATTATTAAAACTAGAAACCTGATTTGAACACTTAAGATCAGATGCACCGTTAAGCTGGATTAAAACTTTAACTTTATTGAACAGGTATCCACAATATTTATGAATGGAGAATCGGATGGCATGAAGAGTTAATGTTGTTCCAATTTCGTTTGACAAGAGAGATCGGAAATGTGATTGATCGGCCGAAAAACTTGGTAATTGATTCGAGAGATCGGATAGGATTTAAATGATATGGAGACTTAGTACTAATTTGATTCCTTTTGCAGAGAGATCGAAAATGTGATTAACTGGCAAAGAGAGGCTTGGTGCTGGGGATCGGTTTCAAAGTTTATTGATTCCAGGGATCAGCCAAAATATGGTGTCGACACCTCCAACTCAACATAGTGATGTAACTCAACAATATGAGCAATCTCCTTGTTTAGCCCATTCAAGAATCTGGCCATGGTGGCTTCTCTATCCTCCTCTACATTTGCTCTAATCATAGCAATTTCCATTTCTTTATGATAATCTTCAACACTTTTAGAACCTTGAGACAATATTTGTAACCTCTTATGTAGCTCTCTGTAGTAATGACCAGGAACAAATCTCCTTCTCATTATAGTTTTCATCTCACCCCAGGTTGCAATTGATTGCTCATAATTTCTCCTTCTACTAATCAATACTTGATCCCACCATACCAAAGCATAATCAGTAAATTCTGCTGTTGCTAACTTTACTTTCTTCTCCTCTAAATAGTGATGACAATCAAAGATAGCTTTTACTTCCTTTCCCATTCTAGATACACATCTGGATCATTTTTCCCTTGGAAAGAAGGGATTCTCATTTTAATACTTTTGATATTGTCATCTACCCTATTCCTCTCTCTTTCGTCTCTTCTTATCCTCCTATCCCCATTCCTCTTATCTTCAGCTCTTCCCTCATACTTACCCCTTCTAGGTCTTTCAACCTCAAAATCATAGTTATCAACCTCATCTTCATCAGATTCAACTACTGGAGGTATGAGATCCCTCCTATTTGGCCTTCTCTCATTTTGTCTATCTCTTTGTTCTAATCTTTCCAACCTATCTATGATTCTATTGCACACAACATTCATTCTTTCAAATTATTGTCTGACAACCTGCATATAGAATGGATTTTCACCTTCCCCCTCACTACCATCGCCCCTTCTAGACATGTTTTCAGACCTGTAAGAAAATGGTTAGTGTAAAGGAAACACCTCACTCACTCCCTTACGTGTTTACACTCAACAGGGGACACTCCACTCGTGTTTAACTCAACAAGGCTTTTTCCCTTCTTATGAACTCACCACTCTGTTCCTTTTACCTCTCTTGGCTATGTCCACAAGTTCTTATCAAACTCAAGTAACTCAAACCAAGACTGTACTCATAAAAATTTAACACACAATAAAATTCTTGAACATGACGGATCAAAACGAGTAATCAAAAAAGCAATAATGTGACTCAAGAAGTCAAGAAAAGAAAAGCTCAAGTATGGAAATTTAATGCAATAAGGAATCAAGAAAGAAGACACCAAAATAAAAGAGGAGTAAGCTGGAAAAGAGACAACCTAAAGAAGAGATATCAAGCTTAAATATCCAAGTTTACTACCAACTTATCACAATTACCAGCAGTTCACACAATACACTAAGAATTGCATAAATTTAGGATCACCAAGCAAACGAGTGTATTTTGATCTGAAATTGAGTAGGTAAATGCAACCCAATACTAACTAATTGCTGCTAGAATTTCAAGCTTTTCTTGATAGGTTTACTAAGTAAACCAAATTTAATCGTGTCTGTCGCAAAATTTTGGTTCCCACACAAACGGTTGAATTTTGAGCTGAGATTTAATTTAAAAATAGCTCAAATATGGCACAAACAACCTGTAAATTTTCAGAAATTTCTGGGCTGATTTGCTATGTGAACTTAATTTGATCTGGTCTGCCGCAAAATTTTGGTTCCCCACACAAACAGTTGAATTTTAAGCTGAAATTTAATTTGGGAACTACTTAAATGGGGTATAAACACCGGGTAAATTTTCAAGAATTTCTAGGTCTATTTGCTATGTGAACATAATTTGATCGATTCTGCTGCAAAATTTTGGTTCCCCACACAAACGGTTGAATTTTAAGCTGAAATTTAATTTGTGAACTGCTAAAGTGGGGTATAAACACCCTGTAAATTTTTAGGAATTTTTAAGTTTATTTGCTATGTGAACATAATTTGATCGGGTCTGCCGCAAAATTTTAGTTCAGCAGGCAAACAATATCAAACAACCCCTAAAATTTACACCCAATGTCTTAAACACACCCAAATAATGATGGTACAGTTTTAGGCCAAATAGGTAAGCTAAACACAATGACCCAAATAAGCTCTCATGCTTGATATCAAAATGAATGAAGCAAAATAGATAGCTAAAATAATGGCTTTGGCTTGATTAACCCAGAACCCTAAGACAAACTCAACAAAACAAATTTTTAAACAAATAGATCATACTGAACCCCAAAAGCCAATGTCAGTCAAGCATACAATGAACAAAAATGTGAATAACAGAAACACAATAAGAAGCAAAACAAGGTTTAACAAGAAAGAACCAGGTGCAAGATGAAGAAGTAGAAGCAAATATGGAACTAGAGCTAAACAGCAAATATGAAAAAGGTAACAAACACAAAGTAAGCACAAAGAATAAGAAGGCAACAGATAATCTACCTTGTTTGGACGTCCCTTTGCTCTGATACCAAAATTGATGTGAACCTTCAAGTAATTGGTAACTTGAAAACCCACATTCAAGAATTAAAGGAATAATATGGAAAGCACCAAATCAAGATGTATGTAATGGCCCAACCCACCAGTAATATTGTCCGCTTTGGGCTGAAGCCCTCACGGTTTTAAAACGCGTCAATAGGGGTTAGGAACCTCCATCTTATGAACCCAGCATCTCCCCCGTGTTTTGTCGATGTGGGATTTGCCTAGGGTGTTACAATCCACCCCCCTTATGGGACTCAGCGTCCTCGCTGAGGTTTGCCCCACCATCGTTCAAGGTTGCACGCGCAACGGCTCTGATACCACAAATGTAATGGCCCAACCCACTAGTGATATTGTCCGCTCAGGGCTGAAGCCCTCACGGTTTTAAAACGCGTCAATAGGGGTTAGGAACCTCCATCTTATGAACCCAGCATCTCTCCCCTGTTTTGTCGATGTGGGATTTGCCTAGGGTGTTACAATGTATGAATTTCATTCTTTGAACCAGCACAATCAGATTGTTGTGTAATTCAAAGAAAATATCAAAAATGAGATTCTTGACCTAATTCATATGGAGAATGAATAAACCAAGAATATTATGCACATTAAACCTTGCAAGATAGAAATCTCAGCAAGTTAATGAGCTTCACAAGAACAAAGGCAACAGCCAATTTACTCACTAATGGAGCAGAAACAATCTTTCATTAATATTCAAAGTGTGTCCTCCACTCTCTCATTACACTTGTATTTATAGTCTCTTGGCTTCAAAGCTAAAGACAAAAAATATCCCTACTTTAGTAACAGCTGTAAGGAGCTTTAAGTCCAAACAAAAATTAATCTATCCAAAGACTAAAAACTCCTAACAAAAAGCAAATTTAATACAGCAGCAAATAAGAGCATTTAAGTCCAAAAGAGAGGTGGTTATAACAGCAAGGAATATTCCTTCAAAAAGGTGCCAGCAAATGCATGTACATGGGTTGGATCTGGTGCATGCATGTCCACAGGTTATTCCATGTAACCTAATGCTCCACATGACACCTGGTCACTTCCAAGCTTAATTTTCACTAAATTTAATCCTTTATAATTTTCTTCATGCCATTCCAGCTTATAATCCTTGCTCCTTAAGATTTCACAAATTAAATTCTGAAGTGATTTAGCTCTAGCTCTAGTAATTGGACCTTGGATGAAATCTTTTGGCATGGATGTAGCTTGATTCTCATCAGAAGGTCTGGTAAATCTGAGGCAACTGGTACATCACAGAGGCTAGCATTAGAGTCAGCTGAGAGGCTTGAGGCAAGGACACCAGCCAGAGCATATGCCATGAGAGCTCAGGAGGAGCAAGGCGCTCCAGATGTCATCAGGGGTATGTTCTTCCTCTACAACTTACCTGTGCATGCATTGGTGGATCCAGGATCTACCCATTCATATAGCTGCATCAAGCTACCCGTAGAAAGGGGAATCTCAGTAGAGAAAAGTGACCAAGACATTTTGATCACTAATCCACTAGGCCACAGTATGGTAGTGAATAAGGTGTACAAAGGTTGCCCGTTGAGGATTCAGGGGAAAGAGTTCTCAACGGACCTAATTGAACTACCTTTTCATGAATTTGATGTGATTTTAGGAATAGACCGGTTGTCACGTCATCAGGCAATAGTGGACTATAGATTGAAAAGAATTACTTTGAAAACTCCTGAGGGTGATGAGATCACAGTTGTGGGGGAAAGGATGGATTTTCTATCTAATGTCATTTCAGCCACTGCTGCAAGGAAATTGATGAGAAAAGGCTGTGAAGCCTACTTGGCACACATAGTTGATACTAGGCAGGCTAAGCCAAACCTGTATGACATACCCACAGTAAGTGACTTCCCTGATGTGTTCCCCGAAGAACTACCTGGTTTGCCACCAGAAAGGAAAGTTGAATTTGCTATTGAGATAATGCCGGGTACAGCTCTGATTTTAATTACTCCTTATAGGATGGCACTTATTGAATTGAAAGAGTTGAAAATCCAATTGCAAGAGTTACTGAATAAGGGTTTCATATGCCCTAGTGTGTCACCATGGGGAGCTCCAGTGCTGTTTGTGAAGAAGAAGGATAGGACCCTAAGATTGTGCATTGATTACCGGTAGTTGAAAAAAATAACTGTAAAGAACAAGTATCCATTGTCCAGAATTGATGATCTATTTGATCAGTTGAAGGGAGCTAGCGTATTTTCTAAAATTGATCTCAGATCAAGATATCATCAGCAGAGGGCAAAGGATGCAGATGTGCCAAAGACTGCATTCAGGACTCAGTATGGGCATTATGAATTTCTGATGATGCCGTTTGGGTTAACAAATGTACCAACAGCATTTATGAACCTTATGAACCACATCTTTCACCCATACTTAGATCAGTTTGTAGTGGTCTTCATTGATGACATCCTAGTGTACTCTAAAAATAGGGAAGAACATGATGAGCATTTGAGGAATGTTCTGCAAACCCTGAGAGAAAGAAGCTGTATGCTAAGCTGTCTAAGTGTGAATTCTGGTTAAGTGAGATTGCTTTCCTTGGACACATAGTATCAGCTGATGGGATTAGAGTAGATCCCAAGAAGATAGAAGTAGTGATGGAATGGAAGCCTCTCAAAAATACAACTGAAGTCAGAAATTTCTTGGGGCTAGCTGACTATTATAGAAGATTTGTGAAGGCATTTTTTTTTTATAGTTGTTCCAATAACCAAGTTGTTACACAAGAATGTGAAATTCGACAAGAATGATAAGTGTCAGGCCAGTTTTGAGAAGTTGAAGGCTATGTTGACAGAGGCACCAATGTTAACACAGCCAGTGTCAAGAAAGGACTTTGTGGTCTACAGTGATGCCTTACATAATGGGTTAGGGTGTGTATTGATGCAAGAGGGGAAAGTGGTCACTTATGCTTCCAGGCAGTTAAGGCCACATGAACAGAACTACCCTACTTATGATCTGGAGCTAGCAGCAATTATTTTCACACTGAAGATATGGGGGCACTACTTATATGGGGAAAAGTGCTACATATATACAGACCACAAAAGTCTAAAGTACTTGCAAACCCAAAAGGAGCTCAACCTTAGACAGAGATGGTGGATTGAGTTCCTGAAAGACTATGACTGTGTAATTGATTACCATCCTGGGAAGGCAAATGTAACACCCCTCACCCGACTACAGTGTAGCCGAGCAAAGCATGCTACAATCAGTGCCGAAGCACCCTAACTTATCTTACTTTATTTTTATTAAAATAATTTTGAATTCATTTAATTTAATATCAATTATTTTTCGACGGATAAACCAGCGGAGTTTCCCCTATTTTATTATCGTTTGGCGTATTTCAATATTCACCTGTTTGAAATTCAACAATATTTCTAAAATAAAATCTTATCCATGCTAATCATAATTATCTCATCAATCATTCTCATAATTTTCTCATATTTCAAATCTCATCCATACATTTCAATTTTATTATCATTTCTATACATTTCCATTCATACTCAATTCATATGTAAACATTCTCAAATTACATAAGCAAAATTTTCAAATTTCCTTAATTTACATAATTTACAAAATAATTACAAAATTTCATAATTTACATAATATATAAATTAATTACATATGAAAAAGCTAATTAATTAATTTACATGTGATCCTATTAATTACCTGTTCATAATCTACATTATAATACAATATCTAGCATTTTATACAAAATACAAAATATGATCTATATGGGCCCTATCTACATGCATTGCTGAGGAGGTGATAAACTTTGACACTCTGCAGATCAAAACTCCCAAAATTCCCAGTCAAACGTCCATTGGGTTCTAGCTTCAGCACCTGCGCAAAGGAAACAATTCCATCGCGCTAAGCATTGCTGCTTAGTGGTGCAATAATATAACAAGGAAATAATATATAAATAAAGATAGAAATAAAACATAATTCAAATAATTAAGATTTATTTATACTTCACATGCGGTTTCTAATATTTAATATGTTTTATCCTAATTTAGTCTTCTTTGAAAGTGTTTATTTCGCCAATGTACAGTAATAATGTACAAAGAAAAATGATCTAAAAATAATAAATTTATGCTTAAATTATTATATAAGTCACATTTGTAATATTTATTTATGTTATAATTTTCTTTGCTAATCTTTTAGCATTTTCTCTATACTTACTAGGTTGTCTCAGATTATTTCATAATAAGTAAATTTTGATATCGGTCCAGTTCATTTCGATTCTTTCTAATAAATAACTATTCTAATTTATTTTAGGTCATCTTACTCATTTATTTAATTTTTAATATTTTTTTATTACTAATATTTTTAACTTATTTCAATAAATTTCACTGCCCAAGTAATCTATGACAGGCTGACTAAACTGGATAACGGGTCGTTGGCACTGGACACCGCGGTGCCTCAGGCCGTCATACAATGGGACGCTGAACGTCTACCACGTATGCAGTCAATATGGCTAAAAAGCCATGATAACACATAATCGAGCATAAAAGCCATGAATACAGGCATAAAGCCATGAATGCGGGCATAAAGCCATGAATACGGGCATAAAGCCATGAATACGGGCAAAAAGCCATGAATACAGGCATAAAGCCTTTCGCAGTACTGCTAAAACAATACCCTATTGGCATGCCAAACTATCCAATCTAACACACATGTCTAGGCAATACAAGAGCACATAATATCATTAAATATTAATATATTGTGTTTTATGACTTTATTATTTCATGATAAATTTCATAATTTATACATTCATCATAATATTCATACATTCCTTACATCATTTATATTGATCACAATTCACAACAATGGTGTTCATATACCATTATACTCAAATAATTTTTCCTTTCTCTTATAAAGAAAACTAATGTTCCATTCATATTTTCATGTGATTCATTTATTCTTTACAATATTTATATGAATTCATAACTCATACAAGGTGTTATTATCTTATTTGTAATGGAAACATAAATCCTAATGTAAACCTCATCCCATTTATACTCAACAATCCATCTAGGTAAATGTCATTTCATATTCAAGTGGTATTACTTATGTTTTATTAGACCTACAAGTAATGGAAATAAATCTTAACTATATACTCACAT
This sequence comes from Hevea brasiliensis, assembly GCF_030052815.1. Lineage (NCBI taxonomy): Eukaryota > Viridiplantae > Streptophyta > Magnoliopsida > Malpighiales > Euphorbiaceae > Hevea > Hevea brasiliensis. Next base: position 89,205,641 of record NC_079500.1, read on the forward strand.
AACTTAAATGTTTATTAAGCCATTTGATGAATTACTATTCCTATTTCAAGTAATCCATGAATATTTCATGGATTCCAAATTTCATACCTTAATTTCCTCTACCAATTTAGTTATTATACTTTGTGTCTTTGTATTACTATTCACATTACTATTTACTCAAATTGTTGACTTTTTAATACATAATAAATTTATTGAACCTAAATTTTCCAAGATACCACATTTTGCATTCCAAATTTGTTGGTATTGGTTGCCAATACCATTTCCAAGCTTAATGTTAATTGGGCAGAATTTTCAGTTTTCATGCTTTGTTTTTACTATTCCATTAGTCATTTTTATAGTGGAAATTTGGCAAAATGATCAACATGAAAGTTGTTCCTTATATTGTCTAGTTGAATTTATTTTTTTGAATTACTCCATTTGGAGTTTTGTAGCTCAAGTTATGGTCATTTTACCATAACTGGCCGGAGTGACCTGTACCCAGATTTTCTGGGCAATTTGGTTTTACCATATTTGGTGACCTAAGTTTGGTTGGCAATTTGACTAGGTTATGGTCAGAATTTGGATTTATGTTCTTCATGAAAGTTGTTGGTCTATATCTCAGCTTGTTGCTGGTAAAATTTCAGGTCAATTGGACCTTTCTACACTGAGTTATGGCCAAATGACCAAACACTATTTATTTGGTTATTTTGCCTAAGCAGACTGCAGGTCACCCGAATTAGGGCAAACTTTTGGTCCACTTGGTTTGGTTTTCTAGGCATAGTTTCTTCACCAAATTTGTGCCATTATTGTCTAGTTTCATGTCCAATTGGTCTTGTACCAATTGAACCTGTGAAATTCAAGTTATGGCTGTCCAAACCTGTTGGACTCATGCCCAGTCCTATTGGTCACCAAGGGCAGCATACATAACCTCAATTCTCTTGGCACCATTCACTCAATTTCCTACTCAAACATGACCACATGGTCACTAACTGACCATTACAACCTCTTTTCACCAATACTTAAACAAAATCCAAATTTTAGTGCCCAAACCCTAACTCTAACAATTTCAATTCTCTATATACATACAATCCATGAATTAAAACACCAAAATCATGTTTAATGGCAGCCATACATAACTATTATGCAATCAAATTGTTGAAACCCTAGGTACCCTAAGGCTGCCAAAATTTCATGGGGCAAGTTCATGCATCTTTAATTCATTTTTCATCAAATTTTCAACTTAACTCAACTTAAATTCATGCTTAGAAAAGAATGGAAGCAAGAAAATTAGCACTAACCTCTTGGATGAATTTTTACCCTTCACTTTCCTTCACTTTCTCCTCTTCTAATGGCTGCCCAATTCTAGCTCTAGTGGTAAGGGAAATTTTTTGTGAAGAGAGGGTGAGGTTTATGGTGTAGTTTGCTAGGGAATCAAGCTCATTTGGAGCTTTAATGGTGGTCTTCCTCTCTTTTTTTTCTTTGGTGCGGGAATAAGAAGAAGGGGCTGCTGGAATTGTTTCATTTTTATCTCATTTTTATGTCATTTTAATCCCTTTTAATTTGCTTGTCAAGTAGTGATTGGGTGGAGAGTGTTTAATGACATCATATGATGTCATAATTCCTAATTTCTTTTATTTTCCTTTCCTTTTCTTTTCTACTCATTTCCAATTCAATTTTTAGCAATATTTATTCATATTTTAGATCATAATAATTATTTACTTAATTGGACAAGTCGGTCAAAAATCATCTCTGAAGACGAAATGACCAAAATGCCCTCCGTTTGGCTTAACAGACTAAAATTGTCTGTACCGATTGAAAATTTTTTCTAAGCCTTTTCTTGGCATTCTAATGCCATAGAAACCTCAATGAATCTTCTTTGAAGTCCCAAAAATTATTTTATGAATTTTCTCCCTGGTCTAGGGCTTCTAGTTGTGAGAACCACAACTTCTCACTAGGTTACCCATCGCTAGGGCACAGGCTCATTTAACTTGGTTGTATTTTATTTTTAAAATTTTTCCTAAATTTTTCTTATTAATATTTGAGTTAATTACGGTTCCTCACTTTAGTTTAAATATTTTTCCAGACGTTCTAGCTATCCGGACTGACACTGGTCACCGAAACAGTAGACTATACGGACTAGCTAAAGTGAGGATGTTACAGCAAATGTAGTTGTCGATGCCCTAAGCAGAAAATCCATTACATCCTTGAGATCACTGAATGCTCATCTATCCTTGGCTCGAGATAAAGCTATTTTGGCTGAGTTACAAGTGCAGCCAAACCTGCTGCAACAGATACAAGATGGGCAGAAGGCAGATGAGAAATTAATGGCTACTGTGGGAAAAATTTCAGAGGGGAAGGAAATTGACTATGAAGTGAAAGTCGATGGGTGTCTATACTACAAAGGAAGAGTGTGTGTGCTAGATGATGGGGAATTGAAAACTTGCATTATGAAAGAAGCACATACTAGTGCTTATGCCATGCACCCGAGAAGCACAAAAATGTACCATGATCTGAAGCCTCACTACTGGTGGCCTGGTATGAACAAGGACATAGCTGACTATGTAACTAGATGTTTGACATGCCAGCAAGTCAAGGCAAAATATCAAGTTTCATCTGGTTTGTTACAACCCATCAGCATACCTGAATGGAAATAGAACCGGGTCACCATGAATTTTGTCAGTGGTCTACCTCTCAACCAGAAGAAACATGATGCAGTATGGGTGATAGTGGATAGGTTGACCAAATCAGCACATTTTCTGCCAGTTAAGACTGACTACTCACTGGAGAAGCAAGCAGAATTATATATCAGTGATATAGTTAGACTGCATAGAATCCCACTTTCCATCATATTTGATCGAGACCCGAGGTTCACATCTAGATTTTGAAAGAAGTTGCAAGAAGCCTTGGGCACACAATTCCATTTTAGCATGGTTTTTCATCCTCAGATGGATGGACAGTCGAAACGAGTAATCCATGTAAGCATTGAAATATATTGAATTAGTACAAATATTAAACTAAAATGATAATAATAACATGCAATATGTGATAGGTCCTTGAGGATATGCTGAGAAGTTATGTCATTGAGTTTGAGGGGAGTTGGGATAAATACCTCCCACTGGCAGAGTTCACATACAATAATAGCTACCAAACTAGCATTTAAATGGCTTCGTATGAAGCACTGTATGGGAGGAAATGCAAAACACTAGTGTGTTGGACTGAATTGGATGAAGATAAACTCATGGGACCAGACCTGGTGAAACAGACTGAGGAGAAAGTGAAGTTAATAAAAGCTAATTTGAAGGTTGCCTCAGATAGACAGAAATCTTATGTTGACTTGAAGAGAAAAGAGATAGAGTATGCAGTTGGTGATAAAGTGTTCCTCAAAGTTTCACCATGGAAGAAAGTATTGAGATTTGGAAGGAAGGGTAAGTTAAGCCCTAGGTTCATTGGGCCATATGAAGTCATGAATCGTATGGGACTAGTGGCCTATCGGCTAGCTTTACCACCAGAGCTGGACAAGATCCAAAATGTGTTTCACATGTCCATGTTGAGAAGGTACAGATCAAACCCTTCACATGTCATCTCCATGGAAGAAATTAAAATTCAACTAGACTTGACATATGAAGAAGAACCAATATGGATCCTGGTTCAAGAAGTGAAGGAATTGAGAAACAAGCAAATCCCATTGGTGAAAGTGCTTTAGAGGCACCACAACACTGAGAAGGCAACCTGGGAAAGTGAAGAGACGATGAGGCAACAGTTTCCACAACTGCTTACATCAGGTAAATTTCGAGGATGAAATTTAAATTAGAGAGAAAGAGCTGTAACATCCTCACTTTAGCTTGACCGTACATTCTATTGTTCCGGTAACCAATGTCTATCCGGACAGGTAGAATGTTTAGAACTATATTTAGATTAAAGTGAAGAGTCATAAATAACTCAAATAATGATAAAAAAAAAAAGAAAAAATTTTAGAAATAAATATAACAAAGTTAAATGAGCCGGTGTCCTAGTGATGGGTAACCTAACGGGAATCGACTGTAAAGACAGTTGTCAACCCTATACTCATAGGGAAACCCAGTGAATTAATTTTTGAGACTCTAGTGAAGAGTTATTGAGCTTTTGATGGCACTAGAATGCCAAGAAAATATTCCTAGAATTTTATCAATCGGTACAGACAAGTTTAATCCGTTAAGCTAAACAAGGGCATTTTGGTCATTTCACTTTCAAAGATGATTTTTGACCAACTTGTCAAGTTGAGTAAGTGAAATTTATGACATAAAATATGAATTAATATTGGTGAGAAAATAATTAAAAATGAGTAAAAGAAATGAGAAAAGAAAATGAAATGTAAATTGAATTATTACATAAGCTATGATGTTATAATGCATAAATTAAAATTGTCAACAAATAAAATTTTCAACCAATGGGAAATTTCCAAGCTACATAAAGGGATAAAAACTAAATAAAATGAGACAAAATGAAAAATGAAATCTGCCATCTCCTTCTTCCTAGCTGAACCGAGAGAGAGAGAGAGAGAGAGAGAGAGAGAGAGAGAGAGAGAGAATCTCCATTGATATAACTCCATCCACCTTGATAAATCTTTATTCTCACCATATTTCCCCTAATCACTTTCATTAAACCTTCATATTTAACTTAGCTAAGGTGCTTGGGAGCAAAAAGGAAAGGGAAAAGTGGAGATTAGGAGTTCTTGAAAACTACTACAAAAGGTAAGTGCACTTAATTTCAAACTATGGTGTTTAAATAATGTGAATTAGTTAAATTAAGTTGTAATTATGAAAAAAAAAATTGAAGAAATCATGGGTAATGGCTGAAAAGGCAATTCGGCCAGCTTGATAGAAAGGGGAATTAATGTGTTTCTTTATGTTAAACTCATCTTCTAATGCTATTTAACATGAATATGTATAAATTTTTGATGGAGTAGCATGTATTGTATGATTAAGAGAATTGGAGAATTAGGGTTTTGGGGCTAATTAGGATTTTATTGAATTGATGGTAAATTGATAATATAATGGTCAATTAGTGACCATTTGAGACAAGTTAACCATAAATTAAAGTGAATTATAGCATTAGAGATAGCTTTGGTATACTGCCCTATTGTTTGAATTTTATACCCTGTGAGTCCAGTGTGCTTAGATGGTTATATCTTGAGTTAGGTTACTCCAATTGGTGCAAGTCCAATTGGAGAGGAAACTGGACACATAATGGCACAATTTTGATGAAGGGACTCTACCCAGAAAACCAATTTAGAATTACCTAAAAATTGCCCCAATCCAGGTGACCAACAAGCTGTCCTTGGAAAATAACCAACTGAACAATATTTGTTCATTTGGTCATAACTTAGAGTAGAAATGTTCAATTGACCTAAATTTTATGTCAATGAAAAGCTTAGACAATTTAGAATAACTTTCATGAAGAACATAACTCCAAATTTTAACCAGAACTTAATGAAAGTGTCCACTAAATTCAGGACACCAAAACTACAAGAATTGATTTCTACCCAGAAATTCTGAAAAAATTTCAATTCGGCCACTTGTGGTATTTAGGCCATAACTTGAGCTAAAAAACTCCAAATTGAGTGATTCAAAAAGGGAATTAAATTAGACACATAAAGGAACAACTTTCATGAAGAAAGTTTGGTTAAATTTTCACTGTAGCAAGGTTCAATAAAACGGTAAACATGGACCTCAAATTCTGGAAATTTGAAATAAAACCTAGGAGGCTAGGAATTGAGTTTGGCAATCAATGGCAACAAAAATAAAATTCAAAATGTGGTATTTTGATGAATTTAGAATTAACAAATCTATTAAATATTAAAAAGTCAACATTTGTGTGAAATAGTCTAATGAATAGTAACCTTTACACTGCAAATATAAGTAATTACTTAATTTACTGTATAAAATGCCCTAATATGCCTCGAAAGATTGGGTTGGATAGGTTGACATGCCAATAGGATTCTGTTAGTAGTACTGCATATAGTTTCACACCATTCTTTGTTTTATGGCCTTCCGTGCCATTCTGTGATATAATAGCCTTTGGCTATTTTGATTGTGTTTACTATACTTGGCCTCGTGCCTAATAATTATTATAACTTATTAACTATTCTGTTGCACGCCGGGAGACACTTTGTGACCGATGGTGTGATGGCCCGAGGTACTTTTTACCCAGTGCCAGTTTACCCATTTATCAAGTCCTGTTTACTAGTATAGGTTATTTGGGCAATCAAAATAAATCTTAATAAATTTTAATCAAATAATTAATATAAAAAGTACCAGATTAATAATACTATAAATAATTACCAGAAACTCAGTCTGTATAAAATATCAGCATACATTCTGCATATCCATTTATTTTAGCTATTTTATTTTATATTGGCACCACTAAGCTGTATTGCTTAGTGTATCGCTATTTGTAACGCGTAGGTACTGGAGACACGGAGCGAGAACCCAGCAGACCCCAGACTGGATGAGAGTCCGATCTGCTAGAGTCCAATGTTACCTCACATCTGCAGTGCATTGGTAGGACACTAGGCTATATTTTGTATTTTGTATTTTGTAAATTTTTGTAATTAGACTTTTATTTTGCCATGTACATTATAAACTCATGTGATTATGTTTTGATGTAATTATCTATAAATTGTGTTCATTAATAAAAATTTGAGTACTTATTCATAAATTAAACATGTGTATTATATGAAACTGAAGGAATGAGATTGTGGATTTAAGGAACTGTGATATGATTAATATTATGAGATTGTGTTGAAATTTTTGAGAATGAGATTTGGGTTGATATTTGGAGTTGTGTGGGTTGAAAAAAATTATTGGAAGTGTTTTTAACAGGTTCTGAAGAACTATTTTTCCAAATTACAGCTGGCACTCTACCGGATTTTTTATAAAATTTGCAAGAACTCTGAATTAAATAAAATTTCAATAAATGACATAAATGGCAAAAAATTCACTTAGTGACTTTTAATAAATATATTAAGAAATAATAAATTGATTTGGAAAATGGAATAAGACAATATAAGGTGCTTTGACACTCCGTGTGATATGCCTTGCTCGGCTACACCATAGAGGGATGAGGGGTGTCACAGGTAGGATATATGTGAAAATCGCTTTACTTGAACATGAATTTGTTTAATATTCTCAAAACCTGAACCTGTCTTAAACTTAATCAAAATTTATTCTCAATAATCTAAATTCAAACCCATCTTAAATCTGATTATTATTACTCACAAAATACTCAAATCAGTTTAATTTTATATTTTTTAATTAAAATTTATTTTTATTAATAATTTATATTTTAAAAATTTAATAATTTCATAAAATATTTCAATTTTATTTTATATAAAATAAATTATATAAATATTTATAAATATTATTATAAAAAAATATATATTTTATATTTAATTAAATATTTATATAAATAGGTTCGAATAACCAATATCCAATATATAAAACCCAAATCCATTCTTAACCCGTCACGAGTATTAAATTTTAAGTACGAACCAGTCTCAAATTCATTCTATTAGAGTTCAATCATATCAGATATCCCTAAAAATCTGATCTTTTATCTTCTTTTTTATTGCTTGAATCAAATCGAATCCATAACAAGATTGTAAGGAACTAGGCTGGTGGTCGTGGAACAGACTGTCTGATTCAGATTGGTCCAATTCAAATGGAAACCTAAAAAAATCAAATTGATCAAAATCAGTCTTGATCATACCAAAATTAGCCAATTTAGTCAAGTCTGGTTTCAAGCTAAAACAAGATTTTTAAAAAATAAATATATATAAAAATTTCAACATTAAAATAGTTTATCTCTTCTATGCATGATTTATTCATAAAAATAAAATAAAAAAATAAAAAAATAAAAAAATAAAATCCAAAACTGAGAGGATTCCTAACGTTTGATTCTGGTCCTATGAACATTGCTCTAGAACAGTTAAGTCTAACCCAAAACTAGCTCGTCCAGCCTAGTGGTCACCCCTATAGGTTGTCGAAACTGGCGTCACTGATCTGAACTCGAGCTATTAAAGCAGCCAGCAGACTCTAACCAATGTCAACATTGAAGCAACTTGCTTTGTGTATTGTGTGGTGTAGATGGGGTCGAGCTGGTCAGTTAGTTCATCCTGAATTTCTTTTTTTCTTATTAAATTATTTTTTATTGTTTACTTTTATATTATTTGTGGACCTAATAAATATTTGTTTTTGAAAAAATATTTTGTTGGACGTAGATTAATTGCCATATTAGTACAGAATATGGGCGTAATTAAATATGTTCTAGAAGGGTTGATGAAGTAAAATTTATATTATTTTATTAAAAGTTAAATTACAGACTCTAAATTATAAAAATACAAAATTATAAAATATATTTTATTAATAATAATAATAATAATAATAATAATATTTTAAAACAATACAGTCAATATTTATATAATAAATTAACATTTAATTTCACTAGGAAACAATTTATATATATTGATGGAGAAAAAGGCAGTGCGAGGGCCATTTGGAAAAGGAGCTGGCGTGGCTTCTCAAACAAAAACGTAAGGGGGACCACACTCTTAAAAGTAGGGGACCATGCCACACTCTCATGTATGCTTGCTCAGCTCCACTTGCGCTAGTCCTCATAACATTTTGGCTCTAATTCTAGTAATTGGACAATAATGTGTTACCCTCGGACTGGATGCTAGTGGGTCTCCTTCACAGATGCAGTGTTCTAGGGAAATGAGCTTTCCCAATAATTTTTCAATAATTTTAATCATCAAATAAAAGTTACACACAATAATTTTTTTTTATAGAAAAAAAAAAGCTTTGTTATTCTTCTTCGAAATTGTGCAGGGGTACAAGCTTTTATATTTATTTTCTGTTAATTTTTATGAAAATTCCCTCTACCATCAATTACTTATTTAATGTGAATATCCATAACAATGAAAGGTATTTGACATTTTGTTTACATTGCTTGCAAAAAGTATTTTCATATTAATTTTTATTTTTTAATAAAAAAAATTATTATTTAATCTATATATTTTAACGAAATTAATTATTTGATCCTTATATTTTGAAAAATATATTATTTAATCCTTATATTTTGTTTCTATTAAATTATTTAATCTTTTCGTTAATTTTTTCATTATTTATGCTATTCAAACTACTATTTAGTCCCTCTATTTTAAGAAAATAAATTAGTTGATTTCTAAATTTTAAAAAACACTACTCTCTCTATTTTAATGAAACTAATTAGTTGGTCCATATATTTTGAAAAATATGTTATTGGATAAAAATAGAAATTTTACTATATAGAGACTAAATCTGAATTTACTTTTTTTTTATTTTTAATTTTTTGTACATCATTTTTGTATTTTTTTTATAGGAAAATAATTTTCCTTGCTAACTTAGAAATTTAATGAAACTGATTAACTGTTTTATGTAGATAATTTATATTATTTTTATCTTCAGATAAAAACAAATAAAGAATGAGGGAGAAAAGGGTGCGGGCGTAAAGAAAAGTAAATACGAAAAGAAAGAAATAATAGAAGATAACAGAGAAATAAGGAGGGAGACTACAAGAAATTTAATTTGTTATGACAAAATAAATTTTGATAAATTATATTTTGTCACAATATATAGATGTATTGTGATAAAATTATAATTAGTCATATTAAACATAAAAGGATTATAATTTAGTGATAAAATATAAATTTGTCACAATATTTTGTCATAATAAAAAAATGTGTAAGACATGTAGTGTCAAAAAAAATATTTTGTTATAATGTTTTGTCACAAAATCATTGGCGCCAAAATTTTGTCTCCAATAAATTAGATGTCATGACAAACATATTTGGTGAAGGAAAAAATTAATCACTATATTTTATTATATAAGATTTTGGTGCAAAAGATTTTATTACTATATATAATATTTACCGTTATAAAAATATTTATCACAATAAATAATTAATTGAGAATAATAGTTACAAAAAAATGTTTATCAATTCATGTATTATATATTGTGACAATATTTTTAAAATAAAACAGGAAAATATAGTGATAACATAATTTTGTCAAATATATTTAAATATGTACCGCTAAAAACTTTTGTCGCAATAAATAAATTATCAGTAATAATAATAAAATAGGTTTATCGATAATGGTTATTTTTCATTCAATTTATCAATAATATTTGAAGTTAAAATATTATTATGAAAAATTAAATATAATAGAGTAAAATGTAGTTCACAATAAAATAAGTAGTTTACAATATGTTTTGAACATAAGAAAAAAATAAAAAAGAAATATGCAGTAACAAATATTAAAAATCATCATCATCTTCTCATCATAATTGTCTTCATTGTTGTCATCTTCTTCCTTGTCATCAGAATCATTAACACAATAATCAATAATCGTATCATCTTCTTCATCAGTAAAATCATCACTAATTGTATCTTCACTTGATTTTTTGCTATTCCTTGGGCGTATAGTGGTAGCATTAATTTCTTCTAAATTTTCATCATCATGATGCAATGATTCTATATCTTCATTATCAATTTGTTCAATCACATTTCCATCATTTATCTCATATTGCTGATAGGGCTCGTCATTAAAGTCAAATCTTTCATTATTTATTCCTTCATTTTCTGAAATATCATATACATTTATAGGATAAGATTTCTGCACAATTTTCCAACTACTGCCATTTTTTATATCATTTACATAAAATGCTTGTGATGCTTGATTTGCCAACATAAAAAGGTCATCTACATACCATTTTCGATTTACATTAACACTCATTAATTGGCCATATATTCTTGATCCATTCTTTTTATCTCCGATATTCCACCAGTTACATTTAAACACGTAAACACAATTCTCATGACAATACTCAAGCTCAATGATATCAGTTAACTCACCATAAAAATCGATTTCTTCTGAATTATATTCTCCTTTCACCACAATACCATTATTTTGAGTATGACGATACTTGTCACGTTCAATATTGTGAAATCTAATTCCATTCACAATTATACCAGTATACTTTGCAACACGCATATCAGGCTCTAAACCCAACACATGTAAATGATTTGTTGATTCAAGTAAGCCTCTTAGATTCTTTTGTACCACCTAAAAAATAATATTCATAAAAAATCTAGTAAGTAACTTGTTTGATAATATATATTTAATCAATAATAAAAAAAAAAACTTACATATTGCTTAAACCAAGATAGAAATTCATCTTGATGTCTATGTTGCATATTAGCAATACTTTGTCGCTGAAGTTCTTCCTTGTGCAAACTATATATGTGAAACAACATATTAGTTATATATATATATATATAATGACTTGTAATTACAACTGAATTAAACACAAAACTTTTAAATGATATGATAACTTACTTTAAATAAGATTCTATCTCCTCGTAATTATTAAGTATGTACCATTGAATTTTCTTGAAATCAGACAAGGATAGCATATCATATACAGCTGCTCCTAAAGTTCTTGCCTTTTGTGCAAAAATTGAAAACCCATTGGGTATCGACATTTGAGGCCTATAAAAATTCCTTTCCATTCGATTGTGCCTAGTTTCAACACTATGAAAGTACATGGAACAAAAGTTAAAGCACTCTTTATTGATATATGCCTCAGCAATGGAACCTTCTAGTCGAGCTTTGTTGCCCACCATTTATTTCAAAGAACATAAGAACCTAAAATCATTTATTTAATAGAGAGAATTGATATAAGTAACTATATAACAATGCTCATAATTGAATAACATAATAAAATAAAGCATAAAATTTGAAGTTACCTTTCAACAAAATACACCCATCGATATTGAACTGGCCCACCAAGTTCCATTTCACGTGGTAAGTAAATTGATAAATGTGTCATAATCACAAAAAATGATGGTGGATATATGATTTCAAGTTTACACAATATTAGAGCTATATCATTTTGTAACTTATGTAAAGTAGCTCTTTCCTTTGTCTTCAAACATAAGTCTTTGAAGAAAGAACTCAACTCAGACAACACAATACAAAGATCCTTTCTCAAAAAACCATGAGCTACAGCTGGAAATAATCGTTGTAAAAATACATGATAGTCATGGCTTTTCATTCCTGACAATCTATAATCATCAACATTTACGCATTAAGACAAGTTAGAGGCATAACCATCAGGTAACTTAATTAATTTTAACCATTCACAAAACTTCTTCTTTTTTGATAATGATAAAGTGTAACATGCTAATGGCATTAAAATCCTATCACCATCTCTTTGCAAGTGCAATTCTTTTCTTATACCCATTTCTTCCAAATCCAAACGAGTCTTGACATTGTCTTTTGTCTTCCCATCTATTGCCAACAATGTCCCTATAATGGTTTTACTTATATTTTTCTCAATGTGCATCACATCCAAATTGTGGCATAACTTTAGTGTTTTCCAATAAGGAAGCTCAAAAAATATACTCCTTTTAGTCTAATTCAGCTTTTTTTCTGTACGCTTATGCTTCCTTTTATTACATGGCTTTCCAAATTTCACATCTTGTGGAATATAAGATGTTTGGTACTTCGTCTCCTGATAATTCTTTGGGTTTTTCTTGATACTCTATCTTACCATCAAACTTTTTACTTTTCCTCCATGGGTGTTGTTTATCCAAATATCTACGATGACCCATATAACATTGCTTCTGCCCATTCTTTAAAGTAAGTGAATATGTCCATTTATTGCAAATTGGACATGCTTATTTTCCCTTTGTACTCCACCCAGATAACATTCCATAAGCAGGAAAATCATTTATAGTCTATAACAATGCAGCATGTAATTGAAAATTTTCATTACTAGATGAATCAAATGTCTCCACGCCATTTTCCCATAATTCTTTTAGCTCATCTATTAATGGTCGTAAATAAACATCAATATCATTACTAGGAGAATCCTTACCTGGTATAAGCATGGACAAAAATAAAAATGGCTCCTTCATACATTTCCAAGGTGGCAAATTGTAAGGAAGTAGAATGACGGCCATATACTATAACTGGTGCTCATATTGCCAAATGGGTTGAATCCATCACTTGCAAGCCCAAGTCACATATTGCGAGGATCTCGAGCAAACCAATCATTTTCCTTATCAAACTCTTTCCATGCCTCAGCATCAGTTGGATGCCTAATAACATCATTAGTTACCCGCTTTTCTTTATGCCACCTCATATCCTTAGCAATTTCCTTCGACATAAATAATCTTTGAAGTATAGGTTTCAAAGGAAAATATCTAACTACCTTTTGAGCAATCTTCTTACATTTACCCAAACTATACTTCCATCGAGGGGCTCTGCACATGGGATGAAGGCATGTATCTAAATGCTCATACTCCTTCCAATATAATATGCAATCATTCACACATTCATCTGTGGTGATATAACCAAGGCCAAGATCATGCATCAATTTTTTCACCTCATAATAAGATTTTAGAAGTGTTTCACCTTCTAGGAAAGCTTCCTTGAACAACTCTAAGTTCATACTGAAGGACTTATTGTTAGAATTAGTAAAAGTTTTGTTATAAATCATCTTGATAAGAAATGATAATTTGGAATACTTCTTACAACCTGGGTATAGTTCGCATTGAGCATCATTCAACAATCTAGCAAATTTCTCTACTTGCTTTTCAGATGAGGTTGTTTCATGATTGGTCGAGGGTCATTCACCACTAAATTCTGTGAAATTAGAATTGTGCATGTCATTTAATGTTTCAAAAGTATTGTCATGTTGATCTTCAACTTGATCACTAAGATTATCATCATCATGTGAATCACCCAAATGAATACCAACATCTGATTCAAAAGACTCACTATGATGTGTCCATTGAGTATAATCCTCAACAAACCCATAAAGAAACAAGTCTTGTTTCACCTTTGCCACTTTTTTCAAGTAACAATTGTTACAATTTTTGCAAGGACATCGAATCCTACCACTGGAATCAACATATTGTTTTGCAACATCTAAGAAACTACGCACCCCTTTAATATATTATGAACTAAATCTATTCTTATTCAGCATCCAACTTCTATCCATTATGTTAACCTGTAATAAATAAATAAAGTAAAAAGCACAAGTTTGGGATTTAAACCTACATTTGGCAAGGGAAATGAGAGAAGTTTCAAACTTAAAAGGCTAAGTTTCTAATATCATATTGGCCAATTTAATATAATTTTTTTTCTTGAAAATCATATTCAAAGAATTATTATAATTATTTACATATTCATTAAAAATATTACTATAAATAGAATTTTTTTTTTTTTTGCAAAATTTACATATAAAAAATTTCAATTCGGCCAGTTGTGGTATTTAGGCCATAACTTGAGCTACAAAACTCCAAATGGAGTGATTCAAAAAGGGAATTAAATTAGACACATAAAGGAACAACTTTCATAAATAAAGTTTGGTCAAATTTTCACTGTAGCAAGGTTCAATAAAACGGTAAACATGGACCTCAAATTATGGAAATTTGAAATAAAACCTAGGAGGCTAGGAATTGAGTTTGGCAATCAATGCCAACAAAAATAAAATTCAAAATATGGTATTTTGATGAATTTAGAATTAACAAATCTATTAAATATTAAAAAGTCAACATTTGTATGAAATAGTCTAATGAATAGTAACCTTTACACTACAAATATAAGTAATTACTTAATTTAATGTATAAAATGCCCTAATATGCCTAGAAAGATTGGGTTGGATAGGTTGACATGCCAATAGGATTCTGTTAGCAGTACTGCATATAGTTTCATAACATTCTTTGTTTTATGGCCTTCCGTGCCATTCTGTGATATAAAAGCCTTTGGCTATTTTGATTGTGTTTACTATATTTGGCCTCGTGCCTAATAATTATTACAACTTATTAACTATTCTGTTTCACACCGGGAGATACTTTGTGACCGATGGTGTGATGGCCCGAGGTACTTTGTATCAAGTGCCCGTTTACCCATTTATCCAGTCTGGTTTACTAGTATATGTTATTTGGGCAATCAAAATAAATCTTAACAAATTTTAATCAAATAATTAACATAAAAAGTACCAGATTAATAATACTATAAATAATTACCAGAAACTCAGTCTGTATAAAATATCAGCATACATTCTGCATATCCATTTTATTTTAGCTATTTTATTTTATATTGGCACCACTAAGCTGTATTGCTTAGCGTATCGCTGTTTGTAATGCATAGGTACTGGAGACACGGAGCGAGAACCCAGCAGACCCCAGACTGGATGAGAGTCCAATCTACTAGAGTCCAGTGTTACCTCACATCTTCAGTGCATTGATAGGACACTAGGCTACATTTTGTATTTTGTATTTTGTAAATTTTTGTAATTAGACTTTTATTTTGCCATGTACATTATAAACTCATGTAATTATGTTTTGATGTAATTATCTATAAATTGTGTTCATTAATAAAAATTTGAGTACTTATTCATAAATTAAACATGTGCATTATATGAAACTGAAGGAATGAGATTGTGGATTTGAGGAACTGTGATATGATTAATATTATGAGATTGTGTTGAAATTTTTGAGAATGAGATTTGGGTTGATATTTGGACTTGTGTGGGTTGAAAAAAATATTGGAAGTGTTTTTAACAGGTTCTGAAGAACTGTTTTTCCAAATTACAGTTGGCACTCTGCTGGATTTTTTATAAAATTTACAAGAACTCTGAATTAAATAAAATTTCAATAAATGACATAAATGGCAAAAAATTCACTTAGTGACTTTTAATAAATATATTAAGAAATAATAAATTGATTTGGAAAATGGAATAAGACAATATAAGGTGCTTTGACACTCTGTGTGACATGCCTTACTCGGCTACACCATAGAGGGATGAGGGGTGTCACAGGTAGGGTATATGTGAAAATCACTTTACTTGAACATGAATTTGTTTAATATTCTCAAAATTTGAACCTGTCTTAAACTTAATCAAAATTTATTCTCAATAATCTAAATTCAAACCCATCTTAAATCTGATTATTATTACTCACAAAATACTCAAACTAGTTTAATTTTATATATTTTAATTAAAAATTATTTTTATTAATAATTTATATTTTAAAAATTTAATAATTTCATAAAATATTTCAATTTTATTTTATATAAAATAAATTATATAAAAATTTATAAATATTATTATAAAAATATATATATTTTATATTTAATTAAATATTTATATAAATAGGTTCGAATAACCGATATCCAATATATAAAACCAAAATCCATTCCTAACCCGTCATGAGTATTAAATTTTAAGCACGAACCAGTCTCAAATTCAATTATATACTATTTAAATTCATTCTATTAGAGTTCAGTCAGTTCAAATATCCCTAAAAATCTGATCCTTTATCTTCTTTTTTATTGCTTGAATCAAATCAAATCCATAACAAGATTGTAAAGAACTAGGCTGGTGGTCGTGGAACAGACTGTCTGGGTCGGATTGGTCCAATTCAAATGGAAACCTAAAAAAATCAAATTGATCGAAATCAATCTTGATCATACCAAAATTAGCCAATTTAGTCAAGTATGGTTTCAAGCTAAAACAAGATTTTTAAAAAATAAATATATATAAAAATTTCAACATTAAAATAGTTGATCTCTTCTATGCATGTTTTATTCAAAAAAAAAAAAAAAAAAAAAAACAAAATCCAAAACTGAGAGGATTCCAAAAGTTTGATTTTGGTCCTATGAACATTGCTCTGGAACAGTTAAGTCTAACCCAAAACTGGCTCGTCCAGCCTAGTGGTCACCCCTATAGGTTGTCGAAACTGGCGTCACTCATCTGAAAGCGAGCTATTAAAGCAGCCAGCAGACTCTAACCAATGTCAACGTTGAAGCAACTTGCTTTGTGTATTGTGTGGTGTAGATGGGGTCGCGCTGGTCAGTTACTTCATCTTGAATCTCTTTTTTCTTATTAAATTATTTTTTATTGTTTACTTTTATATTATTTGTGGACCTAATAAATATTTGTTTTTGAAAAAATATTTTGTTGGACGTAGATTAATTGTCATATTAGTACAGAATATGGGCGTAATTAAATATGTTCTAGAAGGGTTGATGAAGTAAAATTCATATTATTTTATTAAAAGTTAAATTACAGACTTTAAATTATTAAAATACAAAATAATAATAATAATAATAATAATAATAATATTTTAAAACAATACAATCAATATTTATATAATCAATTAACATTTAATTTCATTAGGGAACAATTTATATATATTGCTGGAGAAAAAGGCAGCATGAGAGCCATTTGGAAAAGGAGCTGGCGTGGCTTCTTAGACAAAAACATAAGGGGGACCACACTCTTAAAAGTAGGGGACCATGCTACACTCTCATGTATCCTTGCTCCGCTCCTCTTACACTAGTCCTCATAACATTTTGGCTCTAATAGTAATTGGACAACTCTCGGACTGAATGCTAGTGGGTCTCCTTCAGAGATGCAGTGTTCTAGGGAAATGAGCTTTACCAATAATTTTTCAATAATTTTAATCATCTAATAAAAGTTACACACAATAATTTTTTTTTTATAGAAAAAAAGAAAGCTTTGTTATTCTTCTTCGAAATTGTGCAGGGGTACAAGCTTTTATATTTATTTTCTGTTAATTTTTATGACAATGTTAATATTTTATTTTTTATGGAATGTGTTAGAATAAAAAAGGGTATCTATTAGATATATACAAGCATTGAAAAATATGTATGAATGAGCAACTACTATTGTGTGCACAGTGGGAGGAGACACAAGAGATTTTCCGATCTCAATTGGATTACACCAAGGATCGGCCATAAGCCCTTACCTTTTTACATTAGTTTTAGATGAACTGACGAAACATATACAAGAGAGTATTCCTTGGTGTATGATGTTTGCGGATGATATTGTTTTGATAGATGAGACACGAGAAGGAGTCAATAGAAAGCTAGAACTTTGGAGAAGTACTCTAGAGTCAAAGGGTTTTAAGTTAAGTAGAACGAAGACAGAATACATGCATTGCAAGTTCAGTGAAGACCAAACTGGTGATAGGGAAGGAGTTAGTTTAAATGGAGTGGTACTGTTACAAAGTAATCACTTTAAATATCTAGGCTCAGTCCTTCAAGTAGATGGGGGATGTGAGGAGGATGTTAGTCATAGGATTAAAGCCGGATGGTTGAAGTGGAGACGTGCCACGAGAGTTTTATGTGATCGTAAGATTCTCAATAAATTGAAAGGAAAATTTTACCAAATGACCCATACTGGCTATATTATATGGTAGTGAGTGTTGGGCACTGAAAGAGTCGTATGCGTCTAAGATAAGAGTTGTAGAGATGAGAATGTTAAGGTAGATGAATGGCCACACTAGACTAGATAAAGTCGTAATGAGAGTATTAGAGAAAAGGTAGGCGTGGTGCCAATTGAGGATAAGTCAAGAGAAGGAAGATTGAGGTGGTTTGGTCATGTGAAGCGTAGACACACGGAGGTTCCAGTTAGACAAGTAGAGCACATTAGGTTAGAGGATAGAAAGAAAAAAAGGGGTAGACTTAAATTGACTTGGAGGAGAGTAGTACAACATGACTTAGAAGCATTACACATTTCTGAGGATTTAATCCAAAATCGTTCAGAGTGGAAAAAGTGAATCCATATAGCCGACCCCAAATTTTTGGGATAAAGACTTAGTTGAGTTGAGTTGAGTTGAGTTGAGTATTATTTTTACTTCTAAAATTAAATAGAACGTCCTCTTTTTATTATAAAAATTTTTAAAATGCATTTTAAAAAGCTTTTGAAGCTCAATAATTATTTAAATTTAATTACTTTATAAAAAAATTTTCACACCTATAAAATTATTATTCTATTTTTTTAATTTTTCATATTTATTTTTTATTAATTTTATAAAAGAGATAGAAAAAAAAAATTCTTTTAACAATTTCTCAAAAATTAAACAGTTATTGATGATAGGTGGTTTCGAAATTTGATGTAGCAAAATCAAACACCAGAAGAACTTAGAGGACCCTATATAGTGTTGAGAGTTTCACTCCGATACGTAAATTAGAAATATCGTCATAAAATATACATAGAGAGAGAGAGAGTTATTAATATAGTATCGAGCTAAAGAAACATTCGAATTATAAGGTTCTATATGTTTTTATGGAAAATATTTTTTTAAAAATCATATTTTTTATTTTTAAATTTTTAAAACACTCTGAAAAATGAATTAATGAAATATATTTTTATGTTTAAAAAGAAAATTAAGCCACTTTAGAAAAAAAAATAATTTTTTTAAAAAGATTTGATAATTTTATTAAAATATAAAAATATTTATATATACATAAAATACATATATACTATTAATTTAATATTATAACTAAATAACAACAAATATTTTATAGAAAATATTTGTTACAAAATATTTTTCATAAAAAATATTTTCCACATATAAATTATTTTCCACAAAACAAACAGATCTAAATCTTAATTGAAAATTCCCTCTACTATCAATTACTTATTTAATGTAAATATCCATAACAATGAAAGGTATTTGACATTTTGTTTACATTGTTTGCAAAAAGTATTTTCAGATTAATTTTTATTTTCAATAAGAAAAATTACTATTTAATCCATGCATTCTAATGAAACTAACCACGTGATCTTTGTATTTTGAAAAACTATTATTTAGTCTTTGTATTTTATTTTTGTTAAATTATTTAGACTTTTTGTCAAATTTTTCACTATTTATACTATTTAAATTACTATTTGATCTCTCTATTTTAAGAAAATAAATTATTTAATCTCTATATTTTGAAAATACTATTCCTTCTATTTTAATGAAACTAATTAGTTAGTCTATATATTTTGAAAAATATGTTATTGGATAAAAATATAAATTTTACTATATTGAGACTAAATATGATTTACATTTTTTTTAATTTTAATTCTTTAGACATTATTTTTATATTTTTCTATAGGGAAATAATTTTCTTTGCTAACTTAGAAATTTAAGGAAATTTATTAACTGTTTTATGTAGACAATTTGTAATATTTTTATAAGCAGATGAAAATAAATAGAGAATAGGGGGAGAAGGATGCAGACGTAGAAAAGAATAAATGCAAAAAGAGAGAAATAAGGTAAGATAAGAGAAAAATAAGGGAGAGAGAGGATTATGGTAATTTAGGTATAAAAAATAATTATAGGACTAAATAGTTAATAGAATCAAATTACAAGGACAAATTAATGTATTTTTTCAAAATATAAGAATTAACTAATCAGTTTTATTAAAATAGAGAATTAAATAATAATTTGACCAATGATGACTAATAAAAAAAATTAACGAAGGGATTAAATAGTTTAATAAAAGTAAAATATAAAAATTAAATAGTATATTTTTTAAATATAATTAATTAATTTTATTAAAGTATAAAGAATAAATAATAATTTATCCTTTTCAATAAAAATAATTAAATCCCTATAAAAAATATAATACATGAAAATATCAAAATAAAATAATTATAGGAATGTTGCTTAATAAAATATCTAATAATTATTAAGGGTTCATATAAAATTTAATAAAATATTATAATAATAAAGTAACAATAGTTGTTAAGGGCTCATATCCCTAGAATACCACATCCACCTATCAAGAATTTCAATATATCCATAACCTTGCACTGTGTTTGGATTAAAAAATAATAATAATAATTTTTTTCTCTCTAAAGATAAAGTAGGCTTAAAAAAATATATTTATAAAACTTGAATATGCTTTAATAAAATTTTGGTTGGGTTTTATTGTTTTGAAATAATTATTTAAAACCTTGATTTATTATAATGTTAATGATATTAGTGACTTTGTTACTATATTTAAATTATTTAAATTAGAATTATTAATTACTACATTAACCGTAATAAATTTTGTTATTAATTAAAAAAATGATTTTATTATTTATTGGTTAAATATTATTATTATATTATTATTAGTGCTTGGAAATTTGAATTCATATTATGGAAACCTTTAACATATAATTATTTTGATGTTATAATGTAATGTAATATAAGTTTTGTTATACATTATAAGCATAGATATTTGTATATTATAATAATAATTGATAAGTTAAAAAAAATAAAAATGAAATAAGCAAAACTTTTGTAGAATCTGGACTCATCCACGTCCAGATTCATGCAAGTGACATATTTCCTATCTTGAAAAGTTTGCTCTAGTTGCCGTGTTTCCCTTTTGTTCTGTCCTATCATTTTTCTTCTCGTTCATGTTTTCTAGCCAACTTTTCAATGCCAAAGAAGCCTCAAGCAGGTTGAGATGCCTCCAGCGGACTCTATGACACATATGATGACTGGATTTGGCGGTGGCTGCAGTGGAAATGCGAGGAGAGAGAGAGAGAGCTCGATTGAAACTTCTCTAGACGATATCTGGCAAATCCGACCTCCGATCGGTGTGTTTTCACTTGTATTGGGTTTTTCTCTTCATGGGCTCTTGTCCTTGACCATAATCAGGACCATTGAACGGCGCATTTGTTAGATTGGGAAATGTGATTTTCGAAGCTTCTAAGGACGATTACAGCCAATCCAACTGTCAGATCTGCAATCCGAGACCACCAATGAACTCAACACGTCAAAAGCTTTAAGATGGGATTAACCCTGCTTCGATTGGATACGGTTTGGAAAAGACGATTATCGAACCGTTTCAGATCGCTTGGTGCGATCGAATCGGCGACAGCTCTCGGCACATGGGATCGAGTTTTTAAGCCGAGCTGGGTGCCCGGCGGGCTGTCCCTAAAGGTAGTTGTATTTACAGTTCTTTCCATTGTTTTCAAACATTTTGGATGTGTTTCAGGTAATAGAATTTGCAAAAGTAGTCCCTAACTCAAGTTATGTAGTTTTTACCTTGATTAAGCTAGTTGGTTAAATCTGTAAAGTATTATTGGTTAAGTAAAATTAAGTAAAATAAATTTAATTAATACAAGGATGAGGTAGAGGACCTCCATGAATTTTTTTTTATAATTTTTTAAATGCTAAAAATAATTGTTTGGACTGTAGAGGAGTTAGAGACCTAAGCTGAAGTTTTGATGATTAGACTCAGATTAGGTTCTTGTAGGAATTGGATGGGCATGTATATTATTGTTGTGGGCTTGAGGCCTTGTGTGCTGTGTTTATTTGAGTTTTCTTACAGGAAGTTAGGTTCAGTTATAGGTGAGACTCTATCAAAATTACGGCAGGACCTTAGGACTTATTCTTACTTCTGTAAATTAAATTAATTAGTTAATTCTGTTAATAAATTAATAGAGGTCAGTGTATCTGAATAGGTGATCGATGTCGATCAATCTTCTTCCTTCCAACTGAATCAGCTTAGTCGGGTCGACTTATTTGTGAGTTAGATATTGATTATTTTTATAATTTCAATATTAATTACATATTTGGCATGCTCATGCATTGTATAAATATTTAATTATGTACACAAATAGTTAATATATTAAGGGCATTTTGATTGCAGCATATTTAATTGTTGTTATTTGTTTGTGATTGCCGCCTTGAGGATAATTTGGAGTTAGGTGTGTCATTTATATATGGTATATATGGATATGGATTGGATAGATAGTCGCGGCTTAAGCTAGTCTCACTAGAACCAAATCCTTATGGATATGGAAAGTCATAGTGAGGCACGGCTATGAATTGATCTCGATAGCCCTCGCATTTAGATTTAAGTGAAAATCCGGCTTGAGTTGAGCTCGCTGGTAGGTTTTGGATTAAGAGAGCTAGATAGGAGATCAACTCCTATAGTTATGTATGTAAACATTTTACTGAGTGTAGCTCCAAATTATCTTTTTGTGCAAGCATTGGATGATTTACTTATTGTATATATTTGGTGTGTATTTCATACTTAGGGAAGCATTAGTTGTAGATAGCTATAGAAATTATATTTATAATCAATATCTAAACTCTCTGAGTTGAACGATCACCCCTGTTCAATTATTTTCTCCTAGGTGATAGGTGGATGTTATTTGGAGTTAACGTGCTTTCTTTCTCGCAGGAACTTGAAATGACTAATGTATTAATTGTTAATTTTATTATTCAAATTTAGAACTCCGTAGTGACTGTAAAGGTATTCTTATAATGTAAAACTAATGTATTTGAATTAAGGTGCTTGTGTGATGTTGGATTTAGGGTGAGCTGAGCTCCCCATTTTGATATTGGATGTTGATTTGGTTTGTGAGGGTGAGCTGAGCTCTCCAATTGTGATTTTCTTTGTGATATAGGTCTGGTGAGTTTTCTCCCCATTGAATTATTCATTTTATGACCAGACTCTGTCCGTTTATTTTCTTGATTTTGAGCTTTCTTTTTTGGGCTTTGTTGTTCTGTTGTAGACTACTTAGGCTTTCTACAGGCTTCGAGGGCCTTATGTCGACTCAAGTCCTAGTGCTGGTCTAGTCTAGAAATCGGGTCATGACAAAGTGGGTATCAGAGCTTAGGCTCTAAATTCATAAGAAAGTGTATACCTAGTTTTGTCACATACGTAGTATAGAATCCTATTTCATCTTCTTCTGTAATTTCTTATTTCTAGATCCTATGTTATTCCTCAGGGGGCATAAGAGTGCTTTGCTTTAGTTTCTCGATTTTTGTAGAGTACAGGGTGATGTGAATTTGAGCTAGTAGACGTATTGAGGTCTGCCATAGCGATATGTATTCCAAGGATTATTGTGTTTTTATTAGTATAGGGCTATGAGTTGTATCTATCTAGTGCAAGGCACAAGTACATAAAGGTGAGTTATGGCATTATAGTTACCTTAGAGAGGGGTAAGGGTACCACTGATGGTAGCTATCAGTGGATAACCTAGTTAGGGTAAGTTTACGGTATCAGTGTGTTAAAGAGAGATCAAAGGTTAGGAAGCATAGTCTGATGGGACATACCATAGTAAGCTAGGCAATGCTCTTGTTGTTTATAATGTAAGTTGCAAATTATATAGACATGTGATTGTTGTGTAGAACTATGTGCATCCTTAATGTGATCTACGTGGATGTTTGGAGCTAGCCTCCATTTTGGTACAGTCATACAGAAAAGAGTTTTATTTCTATAAAGGAGTTGGGAACTCCTAGTTAGGAGTTTAAACCCTTGAGCTAGAGTGTCAAAGATCACAGTTGGGTGGTAACTAGAGTAAGTGACTTGATTACCCTAACATAAGCTAGAGTTATATCATGAGTTGCCATGAGATTAGAGGTTTAGTATCATTGTAGTGTAAGGATGGCACTTACTAAATGAGATCAAATGGTCTTCGATATGGGATTTTGGACAGTTTTGGCATTATGATGGACGTTTTGCTTAAAGTTTAGTAAGAACATTTGTTGAGGAATAGAACCCAAAAGTGTAGAACTCAGAGCAGGTCATAGTTGGTGTCACACCTTACCCCTCCTGTAGTATACCTAATAAATTACCAACTTCATCTACTGATAACCCATTAAATACACTACAAGGGATTTTAAACCTTTTCTTACTTCTTTTTACAGTGGTGAGCACTATTTACAGGTGTTAAAAAAAAATTTTTTAACTGAAGTGAAACTATATAACACATTTGAAGTATTAATAATTTCTGTAAAAATTTTGGCAGAGTGCCATCTGTATTTTGAATAAAACAGTTCTTCAAAAACCTGTAAAAAGCACTTCAATTATTTTGTTCAATCCCTAAACTCCAATATTCAATCAACACAATAAGTTTCTCAACAATTGTCAACTCAAATCCACAATGATTTTCCAGTGTTTTCAAAAGCTGAGATAAAAGAAATATATCACAATATTTACAAACCAAAATAATTTACAAATTTAGTTTACAACTTTAATGTGCAATTTTAATTTACAACTGCTCAAAACCAAGAACACTATATACATACAGTGAACATACATTACAATATAAAATGCAAAATATGGTATACTCAATATACCCGATGAACTCTCAATGAAGCACTAGCAGCCTAGTCTACTGCCCTGTCAGTCTGTCTACCTGCGACAGCAATGAAAAGCTATCGCTGAGCCAATGTCTCAGTGGTGCACAATATTAACAAAATACAACTTTAAATCATAAATCATAAGTTATATAAATAGTGGAAACTTAAAACCATAGTTAAATTCAAAAGACAGTGAATGTCAATAAGAATTTAAACTCCATTTCACAATATCACAATGAATATCAATAAATCACACACACAGCTTAATCATGTTCCAAAGTCCAATTCATCCCAAAAGCCAATGGCTAGTGAGGAATAACATAGGTAGCTAGCAATAATATGAGTACTCATTCTATTCGTCCTCAATAGGCACACACCTCAACACTTCAGCCAGAGAGGGAATTCAAAGTCAATTCATCCCACTAGACAAGCTAGCGAGGAATTCAATCAATATACATGATAGTTGTAGTTTCAAACCATTTACAATGCTTTTCAATCAATAAGTATCCATCAAATATCATTCAAACAATTTTTCACAATTTAAAACAATAATATACAAATTGTCATAATTTATTTCAATTGAAAAATTCAAAAGAAATAACTGTTGTGCACAAACCTCTGATAAATGTCTCTTGGCCCTGACTCAGTGTTTCCTTCCCCTTCCTTGAGTCTTTGCTAACTGAAACACATAATTTGAAGTGTTTCAGTACTCATTTATACTGTCTCTAACAATAAGGTTCATTAGTTAATTTATTGAATTCTATTATTTTTCTTAGTCAACCTAAAATGTTGACCCTTGATGCACTCTAGGTGAATTAAGTTTATATGTTACAAATATGTCACATTTTATAGCCTTTTAGTATTGGTACATGTTACCAAATTCATTTTCAAGTATATTGCATTTTATTGCAATTTGCCGGATTTCAGTATACTAATTTGACCTAACCGGATGACCTAGTTTCCTCAGTTTTCAAGTTTCGGTCAAAACCACAAACTTGTAGGTCTATGTCTTATTGCACGCGGGATAAAATTTCAGGTCATTCTGAGTTGTGTAGACCAAGTTATGGTCAATTTACCAATGCTGGACAGAATGTACCAAAATGGTAACTTTAGGTCATTTTTAGGTCACTTTTGGTTCGGCTAGTTTTTGGACCTGAATTTGTATAAGCTATTTGGCTTGGTTCTGGCCATTTCTGGGCTTTGATGTCTTCATAAGAATTGTAGATATATGTCTCAACTATTCATGGTAAAAATTTTAGATTAATTGGACCTGTTTTGAGTAAGTTATGGTCAAAACACTAACTACTGCCCAAATGGTCAATTTTCAGGCTTTCAAAGCACTAATCCGGATTTGGTCATTTTTCAAGTCACCTTCTAGGCAGAATTTTGGTAAGCTTCCTTCATTAAAGTTGGCACATTTTGTGCATAGTTTCACCTCCAATTGGTCTCATACCAATTGGAGCCACACACTTAAGGTTCTAAGCCAAAACATACATTGCCCTATTACAATTTGTTCATCCTGTACCAATTACACATCCTATGCTTACCAAGTTCACTCTTCCATGCCAATTCTGGTTTGTACCATAACATTAACACATGTAGCAACACATTTTAGGTCATTTTAGCAGCTTGTAACCACTCTCAACATACACACTATAATATAGAATTTTCCAAGTCCAATTACAACAATTAACCACAAGACATACCTCATTTACATGTCCAAATTCAAACCATTATACACATATCCAAATTCAAACAATTATTTATATACACATGCTGCCATCAATGACAACATAATTCAATAATATTTCATGAACTCAAACACTTCAATTTTCTTCATGAGGCTGCCACAAGTTTACACATACCCATCAATTTTCACTTTCACTTTTCAAGCTTCCAAATCAAACCTTACACATGGAATTCAACTACAATAAAATCAAACATTTAAATCATCATTCCAACCACTATTTATATGCAAGAATAAGCTGTTCATATTGAAGTTCTATGGTTGTCAAAATGTACATCTCCATTAAAACATCAAACTTCAAAAATTCTTCCATAAACCAACTACCCATAACCTTGGTTACACTTTTAATGAAACAAGAATTGAAAACACTCACTTACCACTTTTAAGCTTGACCAAACTTCAATAAAACTTCTTGAAATTACTACCAATTTCTTCCTTGCAAGGTGAGGACTAACTTTAATGAAGACAAATTGGGGAAATGGTGGCTTGATCATGGAGTTTTAATGTTTCAAAGGTGGGCGGCCATGGGAGAATTCTCCTAAGCTTTTCGGCTGGTTTTGCAAAGTGAGGAAGATGAAATTATCTGCTATCCATATTATGTTTAATGGTCCACTTTAGTGGTGTTAGTGGAGCACTAATAGGATTAAAAATAATTTTTAATGTTAAACTTTCATAATTTAGTTTTTATCCCCCATTTCTTTCACTATTCTTATAATGGGTCACAATTTAATTTTTCATGACATTTTCCAAGTGTAATATCATTTATTTTTAATGGACATTTAGGTTAAAAGACAACTCGGGGTGTCAAATGACCATAATGCCCTTGTTCGGTTTGCATTCTCGATTTTTTGGTAACAACGAGTTTTCTCGTTTTTCTTTATACTAATTAATTAATTTTTCTTTGATATTTCTAATGATATTTATACTTCAATAAGTCTTTAATTTATGTCTTAAAAATATTTTTCAGGGTTTCCCGTGGTCCAGGGTTAGTCAACGGTCCACGCCGCAACTTCCTGGTGCGATCACCCATCGCTAGAGTTCTCGGCTCATTTAACTTGGTTACATTTCATTGCTATTATTTTTCCTTTGTTTTTCTTGTATTTTCTTTTCTTGTATTTTATTATTTTATGTCTCCTCACCAATATTTAAGTGTAGTTCTAGGCATTCTAGCTATCCGGACAGACACTAGTCATCAGAACAGTAGAACGCATTACCAAACATAGGGGTGTTACAATTCTCCCCCCCTTAAAATAAATTTCGTCTCAAAATTTTACCTGGCATTAGTTTCTTAACAGTTGTGGGTGCTGTCTCCTCATGTCCTCTTCACGTTCCCAAGTAGCTTCCTGGCCTGAATGATGGTTCCACAGCACTTTAACCAGGTGTATCTGTTTATTCCTCAGCTGCTTCACCTCATATGCCAGAATTTCTATGGGTTCTTCCTCATATGAGAGGTCTGGATTTACCTCAATCTCTTCAACTGATAGTACATGAGATGGGTCAGATCTGTACCTCCTTAACATGGACACATGGAAGACACTGTGTATCCTTTCTAGCTCTAGAGGTAATGCCAACCGATATGCCAAAGGACCCACTCTTTCCAGAATCTCATATGGTTCGATGAAACGAGGACTCAGTTTCCCCTTTCTGCCAAATCTCGTAATCCTCTTCCAAGGAGAAACTTTAATGAATACCTTATCACCCACTGCATATTCAATGTCTCTTCTCTTCAAATCAACATAGGACTTCTGACGGTCTGATGCAGCCTTGAGTCGATCTCTGATCAATATGATCTTTTCCTCTGTCTGCTGAATAATTTCTGGCCCAATCATCTTTCTTTCACCTACTTCATCCCAACATAGGGGAGTTCTGCACTTTCTGCCATACAAAGCTTCATATGGAGGCATCCCAATGCTTGATTGGTAGCTGTTGTTATAAGCAAACTCAATCAAAGGCAAGTGTGTACCCCAACTACCTTCAAACTCAATCACACAAGCCCGTAGCATATCCTCCAATATCTGAATTACCCTCTCAGACTGGCCATCTGTCTGTGGGTGGAATGTTGTACTAAAGTTCAATCTAGTTCCTAGGGCTCTTTGAAGACTACCCCAGAATCTAGACGTGAACCTAGGATCTCTGTCAGATACAATCGATACTGGCACTCTATGCAGTTTTACAATCTCATTTATGTATAATCTGGCCAATCTCTCCAGGCTATAGTCCATCCGAACTGGTAAAAAGTGATCAGACTTGGTTAGTTTATCAACTATAACCCATACTGCATCATGACTATTCTGTGTCCTTGGAAGTCCCATCACAAAATCCATAGTTATCCGTTCCCATTTCCACTATGGTACTAGTAATAGATGTAACAAACCAGCTGGAACTTGATGTTCTGCCTTTACTTGCTGACAAGTTAGGCATTTGGAAACAAATTCAGTTATATCCTTCTTCATAACCATCCACCAGTAATGCTCTTTCAGCCCTCTGTACATTTTAGTTCCACCAGGATACATAGCAAAAGGAGACTCATGTGCTTCCTTCATAATGATCTGTCTCAAGTCAGCATTATTAGGAACGTACATTCTGCCCTGATGTAGTAGTAAACTATCATCTCTCACAGAAAATTCAGGTTTCTTGCCCTGCTGGACTTCTTTCAGTAGCTTCTTATATTTTTCATCACTCTGAGCAGCCATTCTGATCTGATCAATCAACACTGGCTGTTCATGCCATGCAACTACTGTCTGTCCCTCATCTTCAATCTCCAAACTGGCATGTTGTGCTTTCAACTCATGTACCATGGACAAAGGAGAAACTTTGAGACTTGCCATAGTTTTGCGACTTAAGGCGTCAGCCACCACATTTGCTTTCCCTGGCTGATAGTCTATTAAGCAATCATAGTCTTTAATTAGTTCTAACCATCTCCTCTGCCTCAAATTCAATTCCTTCTGGGTGCCTAAGTACTTCAAGCTCTTGTGATCTGTGTAAATGTAACATTTCTCCCCATACAAATAGTGTCTCTAGATCTTTAGAGCAAAAACAATAGCTGCTAGCTCCAAATCATGTGTTGGGTAGTTCCTCTCATGCGGTTTCAACTGGCGTGATGCATAAGCAATGACATTTTGATCCTGCATCAGTACACAGCCTAACCCATTGTGAGAAGCATAACTATAAACTGTGTATTCTTTACCCGGAGTAGGTAAAGTAAGGACTGGAGCTTAAGTCAAACACCTCTTTAACTCATCAAAACTCTGCTGGCATTTATCTGTGCACTGAAATTTTACATCTTTCCGAAGCAGCTTGGTCAGTGGAGAAGCTAACATAGAAAATCCTTTCACAAACCGACAGTAATATCCAGCTAAACCTAGAAAACTGTGAATTTCTGTGATATTTCTGGGTGGCTTCCAATTAAGGATAGCTTCTACCTTGCTGGAATCTACCTTGATCCCTTCAGCTGACACAACATGTCCCAAGAAGGAGATTTCTTTCAGCCAAAATTCACATTTCGACAATTTGGCGTATAGTTGTTTCTCCCTTAAGGTCTGCAGTACAATCCGCAAATGTCTGTCATACTCCTCTATATTCCTCGAATATATCAAAATATCATTAATAAACACCACCACAAACTGGTCGAGATATGGTCATAGTATTCATCAAATCCATAAAAGCAGCTGGAGCATTAGTTAACCCGAATGGCATTACTAGAAACTCATAGTGGCCATATCGAGTTCTGAAAGTGGTTTTTGGAATACTCTGCTCTTGCACTTTCAACTGATAATAACCAGATCGCAAATCAATTTTGGAGAATACAATGCACTTCAATCAAGCAGATCATCATCATCAATGCAAGGCAATGGATATCTGTTCTTTATTGTCACCTTATTCAACTGCCGGTAGTCGATACATAAGCAAAGAGTGCCATCTTTTTTCTTAACAAACAATACTGGCGCTCCCCAAGGTGATACACTAGGGCGGATGAAGCCCTTTTCAAGTAGTTCTTGCAACTGTACCTTCAACTCCTTCAACTCTGTTGGTGCCATTCTGTATGGTGTTATGGAGATTGGATCCACACCAGGCATAACATTAATTTCAAACTGCACCTCTCTTTCTAGAGGTAATCCTGGCAATTCATTAGGAAACACATCTGGAAAGTCATATACTATAGGGATGTCCCTCAATGCTGGACTCCCCACTTGGGTGTCTACCACATGTGCCAAGTATGCTTCACACCCATTTCTGATTATTTTTCTGGCTAGTGTAGCCGAAATGACATTTGATGGCAATAGCTGCCTCTCCCCATGTATTACTACATCACTGTACTGAGGGAGACCAAAAGTGATTGTCTTCAGTCTACTGTCAATCATGGCGTGATGCCTGGCTAACCTGTAACACCCCTAATTTTTAAATTTATTATTTTTGGGTAAATATTGATGTTTTAATTTTATTTAAATTTTAGGAAATTATTTGAAATTTTTCAGATTTTCGAAATCGGGTTTGATTTCTCGAAAATATAAAACTTTGATGATTTTTAAAAATTAATTTAAAGACCACATGGCAAAACTAAAAATATATTTGGAGTCTATAAATTTTTCTGAGTTTTCTAGAATTTTTTCGAAATTTTTGGGCCTCGTTTCGGTCCCAAGGTAGAGTAAAAATTTAAAATTTTGTATCCTGAATCGAACCGACCGAATCAAACCGGACCGGATCGGGCCGCTCCTTTTTCTTCTTCTTCTCCTCTTCCTGCGCGTGCTCTCCTTCCTCTCTCTCTCTCTCTCTCTCTCTCTCTCTCCTCCCTCCTCCCCTCGCCGACCAGCTGCCTCTCCAGCCACCCGGTGCCTCCCACCCACTCACGCCACACGGAATCTTTGGGAAACGTTGCACAAAGCGACACAACGCGCAAACGCGCCTCTTCGTCTTCCCGGCCGAAATTCGGCCAATCCGGCCACCATTTGGGCCGGGTCTTGAGTCTAAACCCATCTACACCTCGAGAGCTTTCCATAGACACCAAGAACACCAAAATCCATCGAGCGGTTTGTCCAATTTTTGTCCAAGAAGTTTTAGCCCATTTTGACTTTTGGGCTAGATTTCTCGCAAACCGTGAACCCCACGAGAAAACCGAGAGTACCAGAGCACTCCACTCGTCGAGAGCTTCGCGACAATATAAATTTCAAAATTTTTCAACACCGTTTTTCGGTGGGTCCCATGAAACTTTGTAGTGTTTTTTCAAGCATTAAATGAGTTTAAAAATTTTCATAAAATTTATGTACTAACCCCCGTGTTGTGGGCTTCGTGTAGGTATCTTCAATTCGCGGAAATTCGATAGTTGTCCAGGTCTGTGAATTTCCGGCCAGACAGACCGGCTACCGAAAAAGTCTCCAAATTGGATCGAGGTTTTGGCTACCCCACCATTGTCAGATGTCCCGAGCGCGTCCCCAAAGTCGGAATCGGCATAGGTAAACCTGAACTTTGCTTTTTTGTAATTTTCTAGTGCTTAAATGGGATTAAAAATCCATAAAATATTCATGGTAGCTCAGAAAATTATGATTCTTTTTGCAATAGCCTAGTAATATTGTTAAAGACCGCGGGCAAAGTTTTAGAATTTTTAGAGCTTATTTGGGCAGTTTTTGCAAAAATGATCAATTATAAGGACTAAACTATAAATTTACATATTGTGATCGAGGACTGTTTCGATGGGCCCAGGAGGGGCTGTGTGATGTGATTGAGTTGTGAGTGTATGATTTGTGAATATAGAAGTGCGTTTTGAACCCTTTTGCAGGTTGGGTAGGTCCTAGGTATAGGGGAGACTCTGCCAAATTTTCGGCACGACTTAGGACGTATTTGGTCTTTTCTTAGTTTGTATTGAGTCAAATTTACTAAATAATTGCAATAAAATTGTCAGGTGAGCCGGGACAGCCTTCTTCCTCCACCCAACCTCTTCAGTGACCGTTGTCAAGTCTGTGAGTAAAATATTAATTTTAATTGTAATTTCACTATTATTATATGTTCAAGCATGCCCATGCATCACTTATATGTTTATATCTATGTAGTTAAACTCTAGGCACGTTTTATGTTGCATTCACAACTGTTAAAGTGCCATGGATGTCGTTGTGGTAATTTGGAGCAGTGTGCGTGCGTTGGCGTGCGTGTGATGTGGTGTTGGCTATAGATAGGGCGGGTAGTCACGGCTTGAGATCTTCGCTGGGACCCGGTCCTTCGGGGTAGTCACAGCTTGAGTTCTTCGCTGGGGCCCCGATTTGGTTTATTAAGCGAAAGTCCAGCTTGAGTTCTTCGCTGGCACAGGTTGGATTTAAGAGGGCTGTATAGGGGATCAACTCCCATATATTATGATTGATATTACTGGGTGTGTGAGTGCTCTAAATTACCTTTTTGCTGTTATGATGTGAAAATATTGCTGATGTTGCATTTCACTCTACAGGGTGCATTAGTTTTAGATAGTTATAGAGATTATGGTTAAAATTGATATTTTACTCTCTGAGTCGAACACTCACTCCTGTTCAATATTTTTCCAGGCCATAGGAGGATATTTTTGAGGTTAACCTGCTTTTCTCTCTCACAGGTCGTTTATTAATGTTTGTATAATTCAGTTAACTTCTAGAATTTTCGCATGTGTTAGAAATATTTATTTGATTTGGGTCTGTAATATAAATTGTTATTTTGGACCTGTAAACTTATTATTTTATGCATGTTGATGGACTGGATGAGGGAGCTGAACTCCCATTTATTTTATGTTGTTATGAGTATGTGGAGGGTGAGCTGAGCTCCCCAATGATTATATATTGTGTTTACAGGTCGGGTGAGTCAAAAACTCCCTATTGAAAGGTCCATTATGGCCGGACTCTATCCGGTTGAATTCTTGAAATTGGGCCCAATGGGCCTTAGAGTTGGGTTAAGGAATAGTTAGGCTTACTACAGGCCTCGGGGGCTTTAGGCTGGCCCAGGTCCTAATGCCGGTCCGGCCCATAGGTTGGGTTGTGACATAACCAATCCATGCCCAAGAAGATATCATAATCTCTTAAGGGCATTTCAATAAGATCAGACAGAAAAGTATGTCCTTGGATCACCAAAGGACAATCCCTATACATTCTATTGACCCTGACCTCCTATCCTAGTAGACTTGTTACTAGCACCTCAAAGTCCATTTTTGTACATGAAACAGCAATGCAATCAATGATGCTAGCACTCACATAAGAATGGGTAGAACCCGGATCAAATAACACAAACACATCTTGATTAAAAGTTAAGAAGGTATCAGCCACAATATCAGATGTCTCGGCCTCTTCTCTCTGTCTCATTGCGTAGACTCTGACCGGAGCACTGCCTTGCTCTGATTGATTCACTGTGCCTTGGCTGCCTGCTGGACTACCTTTACCCCTACCTCTACCTCTGCTAGGTGGTTGTGAACCTCTGGTGACAGGATTCTGGACTGACCCTTCAGCAGTAGTAGGAGGTGGTCCAACTCTGCGAGTACTGGTGTAGTCTTTGGCAAAGTGCCCTGTGCCTCCACAGTTATAACAGGCTCCTATGGCCTTGTAGCATACCCCACCATGAGTTCTTTCACAAGTTTCACATTGGCGGGGAGGGTAGGAACTTCTGGTACTCTGCTGACCAGATAGAGGATTTCTGTCCCAAATATCTTCCCCTACCGGACTTCTTACCACCTCTGTAATGTCCCCCAAAGTTTTTCCTCTTTCCAGTAGGACCACTGGAACTCTGTTCTACTGACTTTCCCTCTTTTTCTGTCTTCTCTGATTTCTTTCTCTTAGGGGCCACTTTAAATTCAATTCTTTCTAATTCTAGTGCTTAAGAAATAAGCTCGGAGAAGTTGTTATGTTTGAATCCGACCACTTGTAATCTGATACTGGGCTTCAAGCCGGTTTCAAACCTCTTACATCTCTCCCTGCTGGTAGCAAGTAGACTTACTGCATAATGGCTCAAGCGGGAAAATTTTCTTTCATATTCAGGCACTGATCTACTCCCCTGTTTCAGACTTAGGAACTCTTGCAGCTTCTGGTCCACATAAGCATCAGGGACATATTTTTGTCTGAACTCCCGTAGAAAATCATTCCATGTTAGTACTGAAGGTTCTACCAGACTATGGGGAATGGTTTTCCACTAGTCATATGTATCCCCCTGTAGTAGAGACACTGAATATTCAAATCTGAGCTTCTCTGTACAATGTAGCTTCTTGAATACCCTATCCATTCTCTCTAACCACTGTTCTGCCTCTAAAGGATCTACTGTCCCCTTGAACTCAGTAGCTCCATATTTCATCAATTTGTCGTACTGCCTAGCAGAAGACTGTGGTTGTATCACAGGTGTCTGTAGTGGGACTTGAGTAGGCACATTACCAGCCATTTGTTGGAACATTGCAGCCATCTACTGAGCAAACTGAGCAGGAAACTGCGGTATTGAGGGGGCTGGTGCTGCTGATCCACTGACATTGTGTAGGGCTGGGGCATCCCCTTGTACCTCAGTCTCTATCGATTGATCGACTGAACGATCACCCTCTTCCATAGTCAATTCGAGGATATTAGACCTCCTGAACAAATAACACAAGGAGATTTCCTCCCGTTAGTGCATATTTATAATGTAATGTACTGTATGTATCAAATAATAACATTGAGCAGTTGTACTATGAAGAAAGAATATTCAATTTACAGGTGAAAACAGAATTTAAAAACTAGCTCTGATACCACAAAAAACATGTCACACCCTACCCCTCTGTAAGGCATAACATGATCCCGTAGTATACCTAATGAATCACCAACTTCGTCTACTGATAACCCATTAAATACACTACAAGAGATTTTAAACCTTTTCTTAGTTCTTTTTACAGTGGTGAGCACTATTTATAGGTGTTAAAAAAAAAATTTTAACTGAAGTGAAACTAGATAACATATTTGAAGTATTAATAATTTCTGTAAAAATTTTGGCAGAGTGCCATCTATATTTTGAATAAAATAGTTCTTCAAAAACCTGTAAAAAGCACTTCAATTATTTTGTTCAATCCCCAAACTCCAATATTCAATCAACACAATAAGTTTCTCAACAATTGTCAACTCAAATCCACAATGATTTTCCAATGTTTTCAAAAGCTGAGATAAAAGAAATATATCACAATATTTACAAACCAAAATAATTTACAAATTTAGTTTACAACTTTAATGTATAATTTTAATTTACAACTGTTCAAAACCAAGAATACTATATAATACAGTGAACATACATTACAATACAAAATATAAAATATGGTATACTCAATATACCCGATGAACTCTCAATGAAGCACTAGCAGCCTAGTCTGCACATTAGTCTATCTACTGCGTGACAATGAAAAGCTATCGCTGAGCCAATGTCTCAGTGGTGCACAACATTAACAAAATACAACTTTAAATCATAAATCATAAGTCACATAAATAGTGGATACTTAAAACCATAGTTAAATTCAAAAGACAGTGAATGTCAATAAGAATTTAAACTCCATTTCACAATATCACAATGAATATCAATAAATCACACACACAGCTTAATCATGTTCCAAAGTCCAATTCATCTCAAAAGTCGATGGCTAGTGAGGAATAACATAGGTAGCTAGCAATAATATGAGTACTCATTCTATTCGTCCTCAACAGGCACACACCTCAACACTTCAGCCAGAGAGGGAATTCAAAGTCAATTCATCCCACTAGACAAGCTAGCGAGGAATTCAATCAATATACATGATAGCTGTGGTTTCAAACCATTTACAATGCTTTTCAATCAATAAGTATCCATTAAATATCATTCAAATAATTTTTCACAATTTAAAATAATAATATACAAATTGTCATAATTTATTTCAATTGAAAAATTCAAAAGAAATAACTGTTGTGCACAAACCTCTGATAAATGTCTCTTGGCCCTGACTCAGTGTTTCCTTCCCCTTCCCTGAGTCTTTGCTAACTAAAACACACAATTTGAAGTGTTTCAGTACTCATTTATACTATCTCTAACAATAAGGTTCATTAGTTAATTTATTGAATTCTATTATTTTTCTTAGTCAACCTAAAATGTTGACCATCGATGCACTCTAGGTGAATTAGG
This sequence comes from Hevea brasiliensis, assembly GCF_030052815.1. Lineage (NCBI taxonomy): Eukaryota > Viridiplantae > Streptophyta > Magnoliopsida > Malpighiales > Euphorbiaceae > Hevea > Hevea brasiliensis. The sequence continues at coordinate 89,242,447 of NC_079500.1, forward strand.
TTTTAATATTACCAATATGTCACATTTTATAGCCTTTTAGTATTGGTACATGTTACCAAATTCATTTTCAAGTATATTGCATTTTATTGCAATTTGCCGGATTTCAGTATACTAATTTGACCTAATCGGATGACCTAGTTCCCTCAGTTATCGGGTTTCGATCAAAACTACATACTTGTAGGTCTATGTCTTATTGCACGCGGGGCAAAATTTCAGGTCATTCTGAGTTGTGTAGACCAAGTTATGGTCAATTTACCAATGCTAGACAGAATGTACCAAAATGGTAACTTTAGGTCATTTTTAGGTCACTTTTAGTTCGGCCAGTTTTTGGACCTGAACTTGTGCAAGCTATTTGGCTTGGTTCTGGCCATGGTAAAAATTTCAGGTTAATTGGACCTGTTTTGAGTAAGTTATGGTCAAAACACTAACTACTGCCCAAATAGTCAATTTTCAGGCTTTCAAAGCACTAATCCGGATTTGGTCATTTTTCAAGTCACCTTCTAGGCAGAATTTTGGTAAGCTTCTTTCATGAAAGTTGGCACATTTTGTGCCTAGTTTCACCTCCAATTGGCTCATACCAATTGGAGCCCCACACTTAAGGTAACCTGAACTATCTTATCAGACAGAAAAGTGAAGTCAGTAAGTAGTAAGTTGAATAAAAGTCAACGTAAAAGATTTAAATATATATGATAAGAGAAAAGAATGAGGGATAATGTCACAAAGACTGGATGTTAAAATTCAAAATTGCAAGACATTAGAATTCAAAATGGCCAGACAGTAGTCGTAAAGTCTATAATTGGGGGTTAGGCAAACATTTTCAATGTGATCAACAAGGTAGAACTGTAAGGAAACATGAGTGACAGTATGATAATATGTAACAGAACTGTAGTAGAGGACAAGACAGGTATAGATGTTACTCACAAGTTAATAGAAAGTACAAGGATCATTGGAATGATTTTCCGTAAGACTGGAGCTAGTTTTGGGAGAAACTATTTGCGAGAGGTATCTTTCAGAATATGGTAAGAAATAAGAGGCACAAGATAAATGATGATAATATGGAAGATGAATAGTGTAAGCAGAGATAGTAAATTACAACATGACATGTCAGGTGCATGTCAGGTGAGACAATAGTACAACAAAGGATAGGTGCATCTGATATCTTATAAAGAGCACAATAATTACGAAGAGATGATAAAATTTGAAGAGGAGGATTAAGAGATGGGGGTATATTTAAGGCTAAAGGAGGATTAAGAGATGGGGGGTATATTTAAGGCTAAAGTTTGGAAAGCTGTAGACAGTATATGTGGCTATATCAAGGAGAATGAATGCATAAGGTATCTTATGAGGGATTGTGATAGAACATATGTTCACCACTGCCCTATTAGTACAGTTGGAACTTATAGGTTCAAGGAGACCTATCTAACCATGATGAGCAATTTCCCACAAAGTGTAGTAGGGAATGATAATATTTTGATGGTTTTGGGAAGGAGGTACAAGAAGAATCATTCATGGTGAATTGCCTATTTTTCATGATATGAATAGTAGGTTAGTATCGTAGTGTGATACTATATGCAGGATATGCTATTAGGAACCAATTGCAAAGTTAGAATTCTAAAAGTAATGGAGCCAGAAATCAAGTTAGGATTAAGAAATAAGAAGGTTAAAGTTAACGCTAATGGGATGAATATCTTCAAAGGAAAAGGCATAAGGTGAGGAAGGATAAAAGAGAATGGTATGAGAAGGACACTAAAGGGTGTTTAGGATAAGTTATGTAAAATGAATGGTTAAGGGAGCGATGGAGCCTCAATCTAAGTTTCAATGTGTCAGGAAGTACATCAGATAGTAAGAAGTTTCAAGTGGAATTCAAAGAACTCCCAATTTAGAAAAGGAGTAGAAAATAATAAGTTGTGGTAACTAGGTGGCTTGGAAATACATAAAATTTTATCATGTCAGAGAAGAGACCTAGTTCACTTTCCGATGTTGATAGATGGTGCAAGGCACATTTGGCACTTGGATGTAACTCTACACAGCTAATTACCTAAGATAGGTAAGAGTTGGTACAGGGACCCCATTGGTGACACAAAGTAAGTTGGAAGCTCGCAGTATCATGGAATTAAAAAGGTACAAATGTTTTAAGCATGAGAGGATCTAGCTAAACTAAAGCTTCAATGGCTAACAGGATCAACAGTGATCTCGGGTAAGATGCGTGTAAAAGTAATTACTTCAGAAGGGCACTTCTTAAGACATTGCAAAATGGGCAGTATGAGTCACATCTTTGTGATGCAGAGTGGCAATAAAAGGAAACAAAGACTAGTATTACAAGTTACTATTTTAAAGTTCAGAGAAAGCATAGAAGGTACCAGATATGTCGGAAAAAGGTTAACAAGTAATAAAGGTAAGAGTTTCATTACGAAAGGATGATGACAACTACGACATTACAGCATAGTCAGAGAGCGGTAGAACATCTTCTATAGCATAAAAGAGTTCGAAGAATAAGTGCCCGCACTCATTCCAATAATGTTCTTTTCTTTATTCCCTGTTTGTTTAAAATTTGGGAACAAATTTTTATAAGAGGGAAAGAATGTAATAACCTTTTTTTTTTCTTTTAAAAAAATATATTTATAAAACTTGAATGTGCGTTAATAAAATTTTGGTTGGGTATTATTGTTTTGAAATAATTATTTAAAACCTTGATTTATTATAATGTTAATATAGTGATATTAATGACTTTATTACTATATTTAAATTATTTAAATTAGAATTATTAATTACCACACTAACTGTGATAAATTTTGTTATTAATTAAAAAAATGATTTTATTATTTTATTAGTTAAATATTATTATAGTATTATTATTAGTACTTGGAAATTTGAATTCATTTTATGGAAACCTTTAACATATAATTATTTTGATGTTATAATATAACGTAACATAAGTTTTGTTATACATTATAAGTATAGATATTTGTATATTATAATGATAATTGATAAGTAAAAATAAAATAAAATAAAAATGAAATAAGCAAAACTTTTGTAGAATATGGAAACATCCACATCCACGTCTAGATTCAGGCAAGTGACATATTCCCTATCTTGAAAAGTTTGTTCTAGTTACTGTGTTTCCCTTTTCTTTCATCTTAACCTTTTCCTTCTCATTCATGTTGTCTGGCCAACTTTTCAACGGCAATGAAGCCCCAAGCAGGTTAAGATCCCTCCAGCGACCTCTATGACAAATATGATGACTGGATTTGGTGGTGGCTGTGATGGAAATGTGAGGAGAGAGAGAGAGCTCGATTGAAACTTCTCTGGACGATATTCGACGAATCCAACAGCCTATCAGTGTGCTTCCACTTACATTGGTTCTTCTCTTCATGGGCTTTTGTTCTTGACCAGAATTAGGACCATCGAACAACACGTTTGATAGATTGGGAAATGTGATTTTTGAAGCTTTTAAGGACGATTCCAGCCAATCCAACTGTCGGATCTACGATCCTAGACCATCAATTTACTCAATGCATCAAAAGTTTTAAGATGGGACCAACCTCGCTGCAATTGAACACTGTTTGGAAAAGATGATCATCGAACCATCCAGGTCACTTCGTGCAATCAGATCGGCTATAGCTCACCCACATTCGGGATTGAGTTTTTGGGCCAAGCCGAGTGTCCAGGAAGATGATCGTGTTTACAGTCCTTTCCACTATTTTTGACATTTTGGACGCATTCCAGGTAGCAGAATTTGCAAAGGTAGTCCCTAACTCAAGTTGTGTAATTTTTGCCTTGATTAAGTTAGTTAATTAAATATGTAAATATTCTTGATTAAGTAAAATTAAATAAAATGAATTTAATTAATACAAGGATGAGGTAGAGGACCTCTAGGAATTTTTTTTATATAATTTTTAAAGTGTTGGAAATAATTGTTTGGACTGTAAAGGAGTTAAGGACCTGAGCTGGAGTTTGGATGATTGAACTCATATTAGGTTCTTGTAGGCACCCTGGATGGGCATGTGATGCTATTGTTGTGGGCCTAAGGCCTTGTGTGCGGTGTTTATTTGAGTTTTCTTTTAGAGAGTTAGGTCCAGTTATAGGTGAGACTCTGTCGAAATTTCGGCAAGACCTTAGGACTTATTCTTGCTTCTATAAATTAAATTAATTAGTTAATCTGTCAATAAATTGATAGAGGTTAGTGTATTTGTATGGGTTATTGGTGCCAATCAGTCTTCTCCCTTCTAGTTGAATCAGCTGTAGTTGGGTTGACCTGTCTGTGAGTTAGATATTAATTATTTTTATAATTTCAATATTAATTATATATTTGGCATGCTCATGCATTGTATAAATATTTAACTATGTACACAAATAGTTAATATATTAGGGGCATTTTGGTTGTTGCATGTTTAATTGCTGTTATTTGTTTATGATTGCCACCTTGAGGATAATTTGGAGCTGGGTGTGTCATTTATATATGGTATATATGGATATGGATTAGACGAGTAGTTGCAGCTTGAGCTAGCCTTGTTGGAACCCAGTCTTTATGGACATGGAAAGTCAGGCCGAGGCATAAGTTTGAGTTAATCTTGCTGGCCTCCGCACTTAGATTTAAGCGAAAGTCTGGCTTGAGTTAAGCTCGCTGACTGGTCTTGGATTAAGAGAGCTAGATAGGAGATAAGCTTCCATAGTTATGTATGTAAACATTTTACTGGGTGTGTGTATAGCTCCAAATTATCTTCTTGTGCGAGTATTCGATAATTTACTTATTATATATGTTCAGTGTGCTTTTCATACTTAGGGATGAATTAGTTGTAGATAGTTATAGAAATTATATTTATAATCAATATTTAAACTCTCTGAGTTGAACGCTCACCCTTGTTCAATTATTTTTCCTTAGGTGACAGGTAGATGTTATTTTAGAATTAACCTACTTTCTTTCTTGCAGGAACATGAAATGGTTAATGTATTAATTGTTAATTTTATTATTCAAATCTAGAACTTTGCAGTAACTGTAAAGGCATTCTTGTAATACAAAACTAATGTATTTGACTTAAGATGATTGTGTGATGTTGGATTTAGGGTGAGCTGAGCTCCCCATTTTGATATTGGATGTTGATTTATTTTGTAAGGGTGAGCTGAGCTCCCCAATTGTGATTTTGTTTGTGATACAGGTCGAGTGAGTTTTCTTCACATTGGATTGTCCATTTTATGGCTGGACTCTGTCCGTTTGTTTTATTGGTTTTGGGCTTTCCTTTTTAGGCTTTGTTGTTGGATTGTAGACTGCTTAGGCTTACTAACGGTTTCAGAAGCCTTATGCTGACCCAAATCTTAGTGCATATCCGATCCAGAAATCGGGTTTTGACACCCAATACATCATAGCACAAAAATAGAAGTTTTACAAAAAAGGGCCCTATCTACAAACTACCCAGTCCAAGAACCCATATATTCCATCCGAATCCCTAGGATCTAGAAGCAATATAACTCTTAGAAGCACTCAACACCATTGAATAGAAGAAGAGAACCCATCTAGAGAACTATTGATGTCATGACCAGTTGATGGCTCGAGTTAAAGAAGAAATTGGAATTTGCAAGGAGAGGCTTCCATTAGCAAAGAGAGAAGACTAGAAAGGCGCATCAAACCTTCTCCCACAAAAGAATTCATCTTAAGCTTAGATAAAGCCCAAGTTCAGTGGTTCAAACAGGACATGCAGCACAGCACTCGACCAAGAGAACATAGCAGATCAATGGGCGTTAGACAAAGCTCCTTTAAGAGACTGGATGCTCACAGATTAAAATTTGCATTGTTAGTGTCACCAGGAGGTACCTAATCATAAAATAAACCTAAAGATCTAACGTAAACATAGACCAATAGCCATAGTAAACAGATCTCCACTCCTTGCCAACAAAAAGGATCTAGGGAGGAGCACATATATGTCCTTGAAACTCCTCTAATGAAGAACCACCTGTAGACAAAAGAAATCACAAAAGAATTATCTACAACCCATCCAGAGGTGGGGGAAGGAGAGACCCACTCTCCAGCTAGGGGAAGGAAAGCCGACCCTACCTAAAAGGGCCAAGGGCGACCACTTAAAGGCAAGGGAAAAGGACTTGAGCCTTTGAAGAAAAGAAGGAAATTTTGAGATGAAAATAACCTTATTTTTCACTCAATTTATGTTTGGTTAAGAAGAAAATAGAGACCAAAGAAAAATATTGAAAGAAAAATTAGATCCTATTCTCAATTTCTCTCCAATTTGAAGGAAAGTAAGAGGAAAATATTTAAAATTACAAACATATATCTATATTTTTAAGTTTTGATTGAATATTTGGGGATATAATTATAATTTTATTGTTAAAAAGTAACTTTTCTTTCAATATTCTCCTTTCTATAATGGAAAATTTATTTTCTTTCCCAATATTTTTTATTTTCCTCCCATTATTTGTTTTCCACTCATCCAAAACATAGTATTAGATGAGATACAAATTTTCACTGCTCCATTTTTCATTAAAAACTTTTATGTGAAAAAGATGTTTGAAGTAAAAAGTGAGACATATTGTGAATCATAAAATTTATTTCTTGGAAAAACGATGATAATGTTTTTACCTAATTTAAATTTAGCTGATTTATAATTTATTTAAATTTACAATTATTTAAAATAATTTGAATAGTTTATAAAATTGAGTTAATATGATGATCCTCATAAATTCATTTGAAACTAATTCTTTTGAATTTATCTGATTAAATTAAATTGTAATATAAATTGACTCTTAACTCATAAACTTATTCAAAATTTATTTTAAATTATTTCTATCAATTTAAAATTATCTGATCCAATCCTACTCAATGACTTACAATTTAAATAATCTAATTAAAACTGCCTAATTCATTTACCACATTAATTCACTAATATCTATTAAGATAGCTGAATTTTAATTAATTTATTATTTATATATATAATTATTACAATTTAAATTTAGATTCACATATATTCTTGTTAAAATTTAAATTTAGGAAATTCTAAAATCTTTTGGGTTTTTATTAGATGCTTGTATTGTGACCTAAGTAACTTGCAGTAAATTCATATTCATTGACATATATAGACTTAAACTATATGTTTAGAATATATAACTTTATAAGAATTTAATTTATTTTATTTTTTTTATAAATTTTTCGTGTTTAAAATAATAATATTTATTTTTTTTTAATATAAAAAATTTTATTTTAAAAAATAAAAATAAATATAATTATGAAAAAATTCAATTGGATTTTTTCTTACAAATAATTTATTTCCAACAAAGTTACTGCCCATGACCCGATATATTCTTACGGTTTCCTACAATAATAACAAGCAAGCAATATTTAAGAAAAATTTCAAAATTAAAAAAAAAATTTCCAAGATAAAAAAAAAAAAAAACAAATGAATTTATACCACTAGGACTGGTGCAATAATGTAAGGGTCCAATTTCCACTTTTATATCGACTGGTGCAATAATGTAAGGGTCCAATCGCTGCTTAATGATATGAACTTACGGAAAATTTTTGCCTATATTTAATTTACTATAAATTCAAGATATAAATATATTAGATTCATATATTTAACAGATATCACTATATCTTATGTTTTGATTTTATAATAGATCAAATTTATTAATTATGAATCTAAAATATAAATATATGAGACTTATGTATTTATTAAGTGAATCTACTATATATTTTATATCAGAGTCTATAATGGATTGGTAAAAAGATCCTAAACTTAAATTGAAGCTCCTTGTTGATATTATATTATTATTAGCTCATCTCTACTCCTATAAGTAGTTTCTCCTTGTATACTATAGTCAATCATATCCTTCAAAATCTGGTAGAGATATGGAAGTTCATGTTGTTGCAAGAGAGGTCACGAAGCCCTCTTCACCAGCAATTCAACATAAAAAACCCTACAAATTCTCTTTTTTCGACCAGCTTACTCCTACAACTTATGCTCCTATTGTTTACTTCTACCCCAAGAAGAATAATTCTGAACCCAATCTCACCACTCAAACCCTAACCCACTTAAAGAAATCTCTTTCTCAAACCCTTGATCTCTACTATCCCTTCTCTGGAAGAACAAATGATAACCTCTATGTTGATCGTTTCGATGAAGGGGTTCCATTCCTTGAAGCTAAAGTGAATTGTTCCATGTCCGATTTCCTTAAGCGACATGACACTGAGTCGTTGAATCGTCTCCTTCCATGCCAACCCTTTCGCAAGGAAGTGAACATGAACATACCCTTGTTAGCATTTCAAGTGAGCATATTTACTTGTGGAGGAATAGCTCTGGGCTGGTGCTTGTCACACAAGCTCATTGATGGATCAACAGCTTCAGCTTTCGTTACTACTTGGGCTTCTATATTTCGTGGAGATCTTCAGGATGTTATAAAACCAGATCTAAACGAGGCATCGCTGGTTTTCCCTCCAAAAATTTCATTTCCACAAAACCATTTATCTCTAATGGAAAGCTTGTGGTTCACTGAAGCCAATTACGTTACAAGGAGATTTGTGTTTAATGCCAAAGCCATAGCCACTCTGAGGGATAGAGCAAAAGGCAAACTTGCGGCTCCACCAAGTCGCATTGAGACTCTGTCATGTTTCATTTGGAAATGTGGCATGACTGCAACGAAGCAAATATCAGGTGTCACAAAGCCATCGATTTTGGTTGAAGCAGTGAATCTCCGGCAAAAGACGAAGCCACCCATGTCCGATGCCTCCTCTGGGAATTTGTTCTGGTGGGCAATTGCGGTTGCTAACCCCACAGATACAAACACAGAGTTTCCTGAACTGGTGAGCCTGTTAAGTGAAGCCATTGCACTATATAAAAGTGATTACACGCATACTCTACAAGGTGAATATGGGTTTGAAACCGTGTCTGAGTACTGTAACCAGCTACAAGAGTTATTTTCCCTGGAAAAGCCAGATATATTTGCATTTACGAGCTGGAAAAAGATGCGTTTCACTCGTCCCAACTTTGGATGGGGAGAGCCCTTTTGGGTTGGTGTCATGGGAAAAGCTGGCCCTGAGTTCAGAAACCTCACAGTGTTCGTTGATGCAACAGATGGTGAAGGGATAGAGGCATGGATCACCTTAGATGAGCAAAGAATGGCCATACTGCAACGTGATCCTGAGTTCTTAGCATTTGCTTCTCCAAATCCAAGGATTTCTACCCTGTAACTTGTTCTTCAAAGATTAATTAATTACTATATATGTGATTATATAGCAGGCTAGCTAGGTATGCTTATTTCTGGTAATCACTTGAGATAGTTAATTTCCTTACTTAGCTCTCTATGTTATGAGTACAGAGCAATAATTAATGTGGTTTCTAAGTTAGCATGTATGCTTATTGAGTAAGCTAGTTAATTTTACCGTTGAAAGTTGTAATTTCACAGCTCCTTCGCTCTATTATTATGGATGCTAATTAATAAGCAGCAGTTATTAGAACTTGTATATTTCCATTATTGTGGGATTTTAATCATCATGATAAGATTTTTATCATAAACTATTTATATTTAGGCTTCGTTTGTTTGGAGAAAAATATTTTCTTGAAAAACATATTTTTTAGCATTTAGAGCACTCAAAATAATAAGTCAACGAAAAATATTAAGCTAAATGACTTTCTCTATTTAAAAGAAGAAGTTATCTTCTAAACTTTGATAATTTTATTAAAATATAAAAATACTTTTACATATGCAATATAAACATATACTATTATTTTAACATTGCAATCAAACAATAAAAAATATTTTTTTAGAAAATATTTCTTATATTTTTTGTATTTTCTAGTATTTAGAGTACTCAGAAAAATAGATCAACGAAAAATATTAAGATAAAATGACATCCTCTCTTTCAAAGAGGAAGCTATTAAAAAGTGAAAATAATTGTACATATATAATATAAACACATATCATTCGAAATTATATATAATTAATAGGATGGCTGAATTTTAATTTATCACTTAAATATATAATTATAAAAATTTAAATTTAGCATATTTTTATTGAATACTGACTTCGCATATTTATTTTAAAGGTGAATTGCAAAATGATCTATGTAAATTGTCATAATTAATAGGTTAATCTCTATATTTTTTCAATTCAAATTAATGAGTTAGTTCCTAGAATTCCTTTCCCTAAACAAGCTAGTCCCTCCGTCTAAAGGGCAGTATTTTAACTATTCAAGATACTTAAAATTAAACTTTTTTTTTTCTTAAACATGCGTTGCACATTATTTATATTAATTATATGTATTCATGTTATTTTTCACATATAATTTTTTGTTAATTTTTTGTATATAATATAACATTATTATAATATATTAATTTTTAATAACTTATTAAATTTAATTATTTATTGTCATAATAAATTATTAAAACTACATATTTTACTCTTAATTAAAGTTGATATACGATTAATTTGTTAATTCTAAAAAAGATGGATTGATTTTTTAACGAGGAGCCGGTTGCACCATTGCTGCACCAAGGTTCAATTACAAGGTCCATAGCAAAGAAGCTTTCAAGGCATGGTGTCCAACCACATTAACAAACTCAACATGATGGAAGAATTCAATTCAAAAGAGGGAGCACTCAAGGACACCAATTTCATGGTGGTTGGTATGCTAGTCAAACCATTGGTACACCATGGAGAGGAATCGGTTCAATCACTAGGGACCAAGGCCTAGGCTGCCCATTCATACACCATTTCACACTCCACATGCTCCAAATGTGTGTCTTAATCTACCCCATAGCTGCCCCATTACTGTCCAATTGATGGAGAAGAGTATGTTCATCTATATGCCAAATAAGAAAAAAGCATCAACTCCATTTTTGGGATACACCAGCAACCCACCTGACACCTATTTTGTACACTTCTCAAGGCTGAATTATATCAATCAAAGCCTTTTCAATTTGATTATATCTGATTGTACCCACACCATTTATGTTTGAACTTATTTTCCATTTTTGCTTAAGAAAAGTATAATATCCAAGCATGGGAAGACATATTTGTCGTTACCATGCTTGCTGGAGTGCCTTCTTAAAAAGGAGATTTCTCCTTCATTTTACATATTTTGAAGATCAAAATACAATTTTCTCTCATTAGAGAGCTTTGCAAATATTTTTGCAATATTAGTTCTTCTTAGAACTTAATCCAACTCTTAGCAAATTCAACCTAGTTTGTTAAGTTTCATTGCATGTTCAAGGTTGTCCTTCCCTCTTGGAATTTTGGTTTTGTTCTTGGCTATTCACTTTGCTTGTTTTCAGTTAAGTTTCATTAAAGGGTTGAAGCTGCTTGGGCTTGGTTTCTTATTTTGGAGATGGTTGGGACAAATTTCCTCTTAGTATGTCTCTGTTTATCTTAGAGGAATTACAACATTTGGCATTAGAGCTTTGGTGCTCTCCAAAGTAGGTTTATTGTGTCTCTTTTAGTGCGTTTCTTGTGTTAAAATTTCTGTTCTACTTCCTTCTTCTTTCAGCTTGAAGATCCTTCTTCAAAGCTTGTGTTCCTCCTTGTGTTGTGGTTAAATCTATTTTGTATTGTTTTGTGCTTCCATCTTGCTTTTTCCTTCTTTCAAACGTGTGTCTTTGCCTCTAGAAAACCTTGTTTGTGAATTGTTGTAACTGTTGTGTGGTTCTTTCATCTACATCTTGCTGTTATAAGTTAAAAATTTTGTTTTGGTACAAGTTATTGTTTTTGTGAAAAAAAAAAGTTTGTGTTTAATGTTGAGATTAAAAAAAAAAAAGAGAACATATTCAGAAGCAAAAGAAAAAAAAAAGAATCAAAAAGGAAAGAAAAAGAAAGGAAAAAAAGTAAAGAAAATTGTTTGAACATTGTTGAATTGAAACTTGTTATTTTAAGGGCTGTACTAAAGCACCTAAAACCAAACCTACCCAGAAAAATCTCAAATTTTAGAGAGAGGTTTTGCATACCAAATTATGCCTAGATATCGAGTTTGGTACCCAAATTCCACAGTTTACTTAGTGAACCTGGTTTTGCATCTATTAGGCTAATTTGGAGTCCAAAACTCCAAACTGATTTTTGAAACTTCTAGACCCATTTTTCCTTATGAAAATAGTGTCATTTGGTTGCCTTTAACACAATTTTATAGATTTTCTTCATTTGCATATACTTGCCTCTTATTTGTTGTCTTTAATTTTTAGCCTCTAGAGTCATATACACCTTTATTAATACTCATTTTGCCCCTATTTTGTGCTTGAACATATACTAAAACTTGATTAAACTTGCTGCCTTTGTGAAGAGTTAACCTAGTTCTAACAAGAACTTTGAAGGCTAGAATTAAGTGGAAAAATGCTAGAGTGGTGAGCACATTAAAAGGGCAAAAGCCATTGATTGAGTAAAACACTTTGAGTGGTATTAAAATTGAGTGTCATGTGAGAAAATTGGTGAGGAGAATTCTATTTTATACTAACCTTTTGTGTAGATATTAAATATGTCTCAAGAAGTAGAAGGTGAGAGAAGTGAAAGAGGGGTTGAGAATCCTTCTTACCAATAAGCTTTGGGTTAGCATTTGGAAAGGGTTTCAATGACTTTAGCCTTATTGGCAGACAGAATTGAGAGGCTTGAATAGAATAGTAGGAATAGAGGAGTTGGAAGGGTGAATGGAAAAGGAAGTCAAAGGCCAAATGTGGCTGGATCTAGTGGGGGTCCTAGGGCAACACCTACACACCCTATGGCTGATTAGGATGATGATTGTGAGGAAGGCCAAGAGCTTAATGATGAGCAGTGATCCTATGCCTATGATGATACATATAGGCCAAGGAATATGAGAGTTATAGGAGGTAGAGGAGTTAGAGGAGTTAGGAGAAATATGAAGGAGCATGCAAGAGAGAGAGATAGGCTAGATAATAATGTCAGGGGCATTAAAATGAAAATTCCTCCATTTCAAGGGAAGGCGGATCGAATGCTTACTTAGAGTGGGAGAGAAGAGTAGAGCTGGTGTTTGATTGCCATAATTATAGTGAGGAGAAGAAGGTGAAGTTAGCTGTTGTGGAATTCATAGATTATGCCATTGCTTGGTGGGATCAACTAATAGCCAAAAGGAGAAGAAATGGCATGAGGGGAGTAGAAAATTGGGAGGAAATAAAACAAGTAATGAGGGACAGATTTGTACCTCAACACTGCTATAGGGAATTGCATCAAAGATTGCAAGGGCTAGTGTAAGGAAATAAGAGTGTGGAAGAGTACTTTAAAGAGATGGAAATGGCTATGTTGAGAGCCAACGTTGAGGAGGATAGGGAAGCCACTATGGCTCGATTCTTAAAGGGATTGAATGTGGATAATGCTAACATAGTGGAGTTATAATACTATGTTGAGTTGGATAACGTGCTAAACATAGCTATAAAGATTGAGAAATAAATGAAGAAGAAGAAGAAGACAATGAAGTTTGGAGTGGGGATGAATGCAGCAACCACTTCTCCATGGAAGTTGAATTTGAGTAAGAGAGTTACTAAGGATGAGAAGGTGGTTTCTAAGGAAAAGAAAGTGGAGGCTAAGGTGAGTGAGAAGCTACAAGTTATTGACAGGGGTAAAGGACCTAGCACTTCTAGTGGGAGAACTAGAGACATCAAGTGCTTTAAGTGTTTAGGAAATGGCCATTATGCATCACAGTGCCCTAACAAAAGGGTTATGATAATGAGGCCGAATGGGGACATTGAGTCCGAAGATAATGATGTACATTATGATGATCTGAGTGAGAGTATGCCGCACTTGGAGGAGGATAGCGATATAGAACATGCCGTGGGTGGCAATGTGCTTGTGGTGAGATGTGCTTTGAATGCACAAGTAAAAGAGGATGGAGGTGATGAACTCTAAAAAGAGAATATCTTTCATACTAGTTGCTTGGTGAATGAGAAAGTATGCAGTGTGATCATAGATAGTAGAAGTTGTGTGAATGTAGCAAGCACCTTGGTTGTGGAAAAGCTCGGATTGCTTCCTACAAGGCATCCTAGGCCATACAAACTTCAATGGCTGCATGAGTGTGGTGAAATCAAGGTGAATCAGCAAGTGTTAATTTCTTTCTCTATTGGCAAGTACAAGGATGAGGTACTTTATGATGTTGTACCTATGCATGTCGTCATATTTTGCTTGGAAGGCCATGGTAATATGATAGGAAGGTGGTTTCAAGAATAGGTACTCCTTTGAGCATGAAGGCCGAAAGCTGACACTTGCACCTTTGACACCAATGCAAGCTTTTAAAGACCAAATGAGGATCAAACAGTCTATGGATGAGAGAATTCAAAGTGAGGTCGAGCAAAAAGAGAAAGATAGAAAAGAAAGAGAGGAAAAAGAAATAGGGAAGAATAAGAGGAGAGAAAACCAAAAAGGAGTGAAAGCAAAAGGAAATGACTCAGGACAAAGGAGAGTTGTGAGAAGAGTGGAGAGAAGAAAATCTGTTTGCTAGTAAGAGAAAAAGATGTGAAGCATGCCTATTTCTCTAGTAGGCCTATTCTTATACTAGTGTGTAAGGGAACTTACATTAATTTTTCTGACATTGACCCTCCCGTGCCTAGTTGTGCTATGTCTTTGTTGCAGGAATTTGAGAATGTTTTCCATAAAAAGCTTCCTAGTGGGCTGCCTCCCATTAGAGGCATTGAACATCAAATTGATTTTGTGCCTGGAGCAACGATCCCAAACCGACCAGCCTATAGGACTAATTTTGAAGAAACAAAGGAGCTACAAAAGCAAGTTGAAGAGCTTCTTGCAAAATGCTACATGAGGGAGAGCATGAGTCCATATGCCGTTCCAGTGCAAATGTGTGTGGATTGCAGAGCTATCAACAGAATCACTGTAAAGTATAGACATCCCATTCTTAGACTTGATGACATGCTAGATGAATTAAATGGTGCATGCATATTTTCTAAGATTGACTTGAAAAGTGGTTACCATCAAATACACATGAAATTAGGTGATGAATGGAAACTGCTTTTAAGACTCAATATGGATTATATGAATGGTTAATCATGCCTTTTGGCTTATCAAATGCACCTAGTATATTTATAAGGTTGATGAATCATGTCTTGCATCCTTTTCTTGGTAAATTTATTGTTATATATTTTGATTATATTCTTGTATATATCAAAAATTTGGATGAGCATTTGACTCATTTGAGGTTGGTTTTTAATGTGCTTAGGAAGGAACAATTGTATGCCAATCTTAAGAAATGCACATTTTGCATGAATAAGGTGATCTTTCTAGGATTTGTTGTTAGTGTCTAGGGTATTGAAATAGATGAGGATAAGGTGAAAGCCATTAGAGAGTGGCCTATTCCAAAATCCATGAATGAGGTTAAAAGTTTCCATGGGTTGGCTAGCTTCTATAGGTAGTTTGTGAGAGACTTTAGTGCCATTGTCACACCATTGAATGAGGCAGTGAAGAAGAATATAGGTTTTAAGTGGTAAAGGGAATAAGAGCATGCATTTAACTTGCTTAAAGGAAAATTGTGTTCTGCTCATTTACTTGCTTTGCTTGATTTTTTTAAAACTTTTAAAATTGAATGTGATGCCTTCAGGATAGGTATTGGTGCTGTTTTGATGTAGGAAAGATGTCCCATAGCCTACTTCAGTGAAAAGTTGAGTGGAGCCACTTTGAACTACTCCACCTACGACAAAGAGATACATGCATTGATGAGGGCTTTAGAGACATGGTAACGCTACTTATGGCCAAAAGAGTTTGTTATTCATAGTGATCATGAATCATTAAAGTACTTGAAGAGCCAAAACAAACTTAGCAAAAGGCATGCTAAGTGAAGCGAATTCATTGAGTCATTTCCATATGTGCTTCAATACAAGCAAGGAAGAGACAATGTGGTAGCCGATGCTCTTGTTAGGAGGTATACTTTTCTTTCCATACTTGATGCTAAGTTGTTGGGTTTTAAATATGTGAAAGAATTGTATGTGAAAGATGCTGATTTTGCCAAGATATATGAATCATGTGAGCATGCTGCATTTGATAGATTTTATAGGCAATATGGTTTCTTGTTTAGAGAAAATAAGTTGTGTGTGCCAAATTACTCTATGAGAGAATTGCTTGTTAGAGAATCACATAGGGGTGGTTTAATGGGTCATTTTGGGGTAGCTAAGACTTTAGACATCTTCAAAGAACATTTCTTTTGGCCACACATAAGGAGAGATGTAAAAAGAATATGTTCTAGATGTATAACTTGTAAGAAGGCTAAGTCTAAAGTTTTGCCCTAAGGATTATGTATGCCTTTGAATGTGCCTACTAAACCTTGGGTAGATATATCTATGGACTTCATTTTAGGTTTACCTAGGTCCAAGAAAGGGCATGATTCTGTTTTTGTTATTGTTAATTATTTCTCAAAAATGATACATTTCATACCATGTCACAAATATGATGATGCTATGTATGTTGCAAATCTGTTTTTTAAAGAAGTTTTTAGATTGCATGGTATTCCTAAAACTATTGTTAGTGATAGGGATGTAAAATTTTTGAGTTTCTTTTGGAAGGTGTTGTGGGGTAAGCTAGGTATAAATAGTGTTTCTCTATTAATTATCATCTCCAATCTGATGGGCAAACTGAAGTTTTCAATAGAACAGTAGGAACACTTTTGCGTGCCATGATTAAACAAAATTTAAAATCTTGAGAAGATTGCATACCATTCATTGAGTTTGCATATAATAAGGTTATGCATTCTTCTACTAGCTTTTCTCCTTTTGAGATTTTTTATGGCTTTAACCCACTAACTCCTCTGGACTTGCTACCTTTGCCTACTAATGAGCTTGCTAGTTTAGATGGGAAAAAGAAAGCAGAATTAGCAAAGAAGATTCATGAGCAAGCACGGCAAAGACTTGATAGAGTGAACGAGAAGAGAAAAGCTACATTCAACAAAGGGTAGAAACATGTGGTCTTCCAACCTGGAGACCTTGTTTGGGTGCACCGTAGGAAAGAAAGATTTCTTGCCAAAAGGAAATCCAAGCTTCATCTAAGGAGTGATGGACCCTTTAAAGTGATTAAGAGGATCAATGATAATGCATACCGAATTGATCTTTCAGGTGAGTATACTATGAGTGCCACTTTTAATATTACTGACCTTTCTCCTTTCTATGCAGATGATGATAATTCGAAGATGAATTCTTTTAAAGAGGGGGAGGATGATGAGGAGCCGGTTGCACAATTGCTGCACCAAGGTCCAATTACAAGGTCCATGGCTAAGAAGCTTTCAAGGCATAGTGTCCAAACACATTAACAAACTCAACATGATGGAAGAATTCGGTTCAAAAGAGGAAGCACTCAAGGACACTAATTTCATGGTGGTTGGTATGCTAGCCGAACTATTGGTGCACAATGGAGAGGAATCGATTCAACCACTTGCGACCAAGGCCTAGGCTGCCCATTCATACACCATTTCACACTCCACAAGCTCCAAATGTGTGTCTTAATCTACCCCATAGCTGCCCCACTGCTGCCCAATTGCTGGAGAAGAGTTTGTCCATCTATATGCTAAATAAGGAAAAAGCATCAACTCCATTTTTGGGATACACCAGTGACCCACCTGACACCTGTTTCATACACTTCTCAAGGCTGAATTATGTCATTCAAAGCCTTTTCAATTTGATTATATCTGATTGTACCCATACTATTTATATTTGAACTTATTTTCCATTTTTGCTTAAGAAAAGTATAATATCCAAGCATGGGAAGACACATTAGTCATTACCATGCTTGCTGGAGTACCTTCTTAAAAGGGAGATTTCTCCTTCATTTTGAATAGATTTTGAAGATCAGAATACAATTTTCTCTCATTGGAGAGTTTTGCAAATATTCTTGCAATATTAGTTCTTCTTAGAACTTAATTGAACTCTTAGCAAATTTAGCATAATTTGTTAAGTTTCATGGCATGTTCAAGGTTGTCCTTCCCTCCTGGAATTTCAGTCTTGTTCTTAACTATTCCCTTTGCTTGCTTTCAGTTCTTCTTGGCATCCATTGAACGGTTAAAGTTGCTTAGATTTGGTTTCTTATTTTGGAGATGGTTAGGACAAATTTCCTCTTGGTGTGTCTCGAGGAATCACAACATTTATTTTAACGATCCTCTTTGATTTTAATAGCTAATTAAATCTAGTCTTTTATTATCATAAGAGTAAATTACCATGATTTTTTTTGTCTATCTCATTATTTTTCTCTTTTCTACTTTAATATATTATAAAATTATAAATAATATTAAGTATTAAATTAATATTAAATAAAAATAATAAGTAAACACTGTTATAACAATATTGTTAACCACAATTTCATCCTAATTTAAAATGATTAAATCAAATAAAAGTTTATTATTATTTAATATATTATAGATGAAAGACATACAAATTTAAAAATTTAACGTGCAAAGATGTAAGTAATGTTGTATTATTATTAGTAATACATATATTATGTTGATTTTATAAATAATATTTGCAATGCATGTATTTGTTTAGGGTTTTTTATTTTTTTGTTTTAAAATATTCATATTTTGTTTGAACGTATTATGTTCCTTTTATAAATAGTATTCTCAATCTTTTATATATAATACATTAACTATACTAAAACTCTAATAATTTTATCTCTATTCATTTTCTTTAAAAAAAATTATTAATGCCAATTAACTTTTAAATTTTCACGTTAATTTTGCACCTAAAATTTACAAATTAATTTTAATTAGAAGTAAAAAAATTCAGTCCTTCGCAATTTATTCATTTAAGTTTTTCTTCTTAGCTTAAAATATATTAAATTTTAATAGTCAATTACCTTTTAATTTTTTCTCGTATTAATATCTAATTTTTGAAGTACGTGTAATTTTTAACTTTAAGTACTTTATTCATAATTATATATAAACACTAAATAATTATTTATACTAAATATACAATGTTTTATTTTTTTTTCACTAAAAATTAAGAAATATTTGATCTCTAACTAAAATTTTCCTTTTCTACAACGAATTTTTTTATAACTATAATAATTATATATCTATCAAGTATATATTTTAGAAAATATACAGCTAATATATTCTATATTATAATTATTGATTTAATTATTATAATATGGTCGAAAACTCTAACTAAGTTGTATATCAATTAATATAAAAATATAGAAGAGAATACAATCTATTCATCACCATATTTGGTGTAAAATTTTATAAAAACTTTTTAAATTAAAATTATATAAAAACTTTTTAAAGTACCATGATTTTAATAATACAATTTATTTTTTATAATTAAATTTATTAATTATTATAAAAAAAATTATTAATAGTTGTGATAGAAATAAAAATTAAAAAAAAGATGAAAATTAATTTAATTAAATATAACCACAATTGTTTATGATTTTTTTAGTTGTTTTATGCCATACGTACATCAAAAAATAAGGTATAGAATATCAAAATTAACATAAATGGTTATTGCAATTATTTCTTGCTCCTACTCGCATTGCCAAGCCCATCGATATGCCAATTATCATCATCCTTTAAATTCACCAAACCAAGAAAAGGAGGACATGCATTATTTTCCTGCAAAGACAGCCATGCAGCTAGATGAAATGGATTCATCCAAAACTAGACATAAGAGAGATCAACAAAAAGAGTAGTGTTAGAGCCACGCAATGAATTCTTCAGTTCTAAATAGGCCTTCTTTTTTCAAGGTTGTACATTTTATATATATATATGATGTATGAAATACATATGAACCAAGAAGTAAAAAGAATTTTATACTCAAATTAGAATTTGCAACAAATATAACTGAAAAAGAATTGAAAATTTTTACTTAAACTTATAAAATTTTGTATAGAATAGCAAAATAAAACTCTTCTCTGAATATCATCAAGAAGAGTTGAAGGAAAATATATGTACTATCTAAAATAATTATGTACAATGATTTTATTGATTCTACAATTCAGACTAAAGAGGAAGAAATTTAAAAGTTGAGGTCCTGAGAAAATCATGATTTTAGCCTTATAATTAAATTTCACACAATATATATAGGGAGAGACACATATGCTAAAAAATATTTGAATTTATATATATGCTATAACCGAGATTACCATTATAATTAAATTTCACACAAGATATATAGAGAGAGACACATATGCTAAAAAATATTTGAATTTATATGTATACTATAACCGAGATTACCATTATAATTAATTAATTGATAGTTATAAAATCATTCACGTATTGAATGTAAACTACAACACAGGGAATAACTTTATAGCATACAAATTAGAATAGGATATTTATTATGAAAATTATGCTAAAAATTAAGATTTATATTCTTATTAAGATATTATTAATTAAAATTTACTAAAATATATTAATTAATTAAAATTTTATTAACCAATTAAAATAACAATGAAGAGTATTTTTGTCTATCCTATTATTCTCCCTTCATACATTTATATAATATAAGGCCCATTTCACACATATATATATATATATGCAAAAGTTTTATTTTGGATTACAACAAAAAAAATTAGTTACGAAGTTAAGCACAAGTAGGATTAAATAGCAATTTTAAATTTATTAAATTTTAAAAAGTTAATAAAATTTAAATAATAAAAATTGTAAATTATAAATAATATAAAGGGTTATGGGTGTTTTTGGTAAAACTAATGTCCCTCACTTCCCATGTTTATATACAGTATAGATTTATAAAATTTATCCCTCCCTTCTCAAATACTCTCTCCCTTTTTGTGTCTCTCTCTTATTTAGGATGGTGATTATTCAGATATTTACAAGTAACCGATCCGATCAAACCCTAATAGAATGAGTTTGGTAGTATATAATCTGGTTTAGGATGAGTTTGTGTTTGATAAATAATATTCATGATAGGTCAGGTCAAGTTTGGGTTTTGCATTTTGGGCATTCATTACCTAAACCATTTATATAATAATTAATTAAATATAAAATATATATTTTATATAATAATTTTTATATATTATATTAAATAAATAGAATTTAAATATTTTATAGAATTATTAAATTTTTTAAAAATAAATTATTTATAAAACTTTTTAAGTAGATTATTAATTAAAATATATAAAATTAAACATGTTCGCATATTTTTTGAATAATGATAATCGGATTTGAAACGGATTTAAATATTGAAAATATTAATTGAGTTCGAATTCATGCTTTTTGCAGTACCTATTTGTTGCCATCCTACATACTCTTACTCTCTTTCTCACACACATTCTGCCTCTCTCTCACTTAATTTCCCTTTTAATCTAATCCAACTCATCATAATGAGTAACAAAGTATACAAAAACTATACAATGAAGTACACTAATCTAAACAATAAATCTCACATGTAGAAAACCCAAGCTCAATAACAAACAAGATAAAATAAATAAAGAAAAAGCCAATGAGAGAGAGACTATGTGATACTACTTGCCCAAACTTTAAGTCAAATAGTCAAAATTCTACACAAATGTCCAACATGAAAATCAGAAAGGTCAAACACTATATTAGATGGTCAAAAGATCAAGCGAGCCAAACAAAGTACCAGGGACTGAAATAAGACCGAACAAAACACCTTTGATCACCCAACAAGGCGAGCAAAAGACATACCAAGCAATACTAATGCCAATAATTAAGCAAGACCGGATCTTACGTATCAAGCAATAGTCATATCAGTAATGAAGCAAGAGCATATTTCATAGAGATGATCTCTGTAACGGTCGGGCTCCAACCACTAGAGGAATTGTCCACTTTGACCGTAAGCCTCACAGTTTTGTCCCATAGTTGGAATAGAGAACTTCTCAGGAGGTCACCCATCATAGGATTTCTCTCAAGTGAGCACGCTTAACCCTGGAGTTCTTCCAACTCTCCAGGCCATTCCACCAAAAGGCGCCTCAAGTGATTATAGCCCGACTATGAACCTACATCTGAAATCATTCCTCTTCCTTTTAACATTTTTCGTGCTACCAGCAAGTTTTGATTCTTGGTTCTAATTATTTTTTCATTGTTTGTGGTTTTTGTCTTCCTAATGGTTGCAGATTTAAGGACTCCTAGCAAAAGTATCATCTCCATCACCCCCACACTGGGAGGAGACCCGCCTGTGACAACAATGACTAAAAATTTAGCTACACCCACGTTCCCATCCGGTGCTTAGATTCCACCACATAATGTTATCATCCAAGATTAGTAAAACCCGATCTAGAGAATGACACTAGAGCAGTTCTACCAACTTATCTAGGATATGGATACCCAAATCGCCTTCCTTAAGGGGTTAATCTCGAGGACCAGCGCCCCACTAGGGACACCTACCCTAGAAGTAGGAAAAGTTGTAAGAACTCTTTCAATAGAGGCAGATATGGCTAAAACTAAAGAAATCAGATAGGAGATCACCCGGTTGACAAATATTGCTAGGAACCACTTTAAACACGATTCCTTTCCAGGATAGTTGCCGGACACCTAGACCAAGTCAAAAACTCTATCCCGAGTGCCGGTAAGTTATCGCCGATCCGATCACACCTAAACGAAGCCCAAAAATTATTAATAATTATCATATAATTATATTTAATTTTTAGATATCAAAAAAATAAAAAATTTCACTAAGCGATCTGACCATCTGATGATTACCTTTTTCAAATGGTGTTCGATCGGTTGGTCCCGTCTCGAAGGTTTTGATGCGTTGAGTCCATCGGTGGTTTCGGATCATCGATCTGATGGTCAGATTGCCGTAAAAATGGCCAGAAAGTAGTAAAACTAATGCAAGATCAAAGGTAGATCCAATGGAGTATGCACAAGAGGAGATTCGGCCAGCCCATTATGAAGGTTTGAATGATTTCCCAATGATAAATAATGGGCCAATCACAAGATCCAAGCTGAAACAATTAAAAGCCCAAGTTCAGATATATGCACAAAATCATGTTACATGCCAACTTAGGTCAAACTCAACTAAGGGCTTAAAGGACCAGTAAACATGAATGGATGAAGGCTTAAACCAGCCCAAGTTAATTAGTTTAATTGAGTCGTGTGGGCCTAATACATAGGCTAGTTTGTTAGTGGGCTAATGGACAAAGACTCATAATCTAGTTAGGATTATTTTTCTTTAATTATTTCTTTAAATTGTTATTGATGCCGAATTCCTTTAGGGAATTAATGTTAATTAGAACTCTTTAATTTAAGATTAGTCTTACAAGTTTCCTTAATCTTTAGGACTTTGTTCTGGTTGGTTTAACTTAACCAACTTACATAGGAATTATTCTAGTAGTAGGACTCTTTGTAAATGGGGAAATCAGAATTCTAACCCCTATAAATATGCATTAGTCAAACTCCATAAACACCAGATTTGATATTTGAGTTTTTCCTTTGATAAATTTTCATATTAAAGTGAGTTAATAGCTTTATTTAATTTTATGTTAAGGTAGTTAATTGTCTACTTAGGTTTTAATCTTAAGTTAACAATTTAGCTTCTCATTTAATTTATTCTTAATTTATGCTAAATTGGGGTTAAGGTTTAAAATACCTTAGAATCAATTAGGTTAAGCCAATTAAGGTGAATGTCGCAAGGGATTTTGCGGTCGCCTGGACGAGATCACTCACCGAAGTGGGAAAGAGTGAGGAGTCGCCACCTTAGTTTTGAGGGTAACTAAAGAAAACCATTTGTGAAGATAAATTGTAATAAAACCACTTCAAAAAAGAGATTCTAGGTTCGGGGTCCGTAAACGGGTGGGGAAGGTGTTAGGCACCCCACCTCGTCCCTTAATAAGGGTAAGTAGATTTAACTTTGCATTAGTTAGAAGGGCTTGAATGGACATGTTGATCCTTTTGACTAAAGGAGCATTTGATTTTTCACTAAATTTGGATCACCCAGATACATAAGTAAATGAGATAACCTTAGTGAGTTACTGTTGTAGGTTAATCTTATCTAAAACAACTATTTTATTAAAATTTAGTTTAAGAGTTGTATAAGAACTCTTCTCCGAACTCTTTAATATTTATTAAAATTTTGAGTTGAGATCGGATAAGAACTCTCCTTCGATCTCTATTAAATCATTAAAAATTTTGAGTTGAGACCGGATAAGAACTCTCCTCCGATCTCTATTTAATGCTTATTAAAATTTTGAGTTGAGACCGGATAAGGACTCTCTTCCGATCTCTATTAAATATTTATTAAAATTTTGAGTTGAGATTGGATAAGAACTCTCCTCCGATCTCTATTAAATCATTAAAAATTTTGAGTTGAGACCGGATAAGAACTCTCCTCCGATCTCTATTTAATGCTTATTAAAATTTTGAGTTGAGAATCGGATAAGAACCCTCTTCCGATCTCTTTTTTAAATTAACAGGAACCTTAATGGGATTTTTCCGATCTCCTAAATTTTAATTTCAGCTACATGTCATAAGGTCCTAAAGCTAAGGATTCTGACGTTCTAAGGTGTTGGGGGGGGGTAAGGCTTCTAATTGATAATTTGTGACTAAATAAGAGAAGCTGGACTGAATTTTGCTGACTTCCCCTAAGGTCACTTTACCAGTACCTATTAATGTCCGATCTATTCTGTTTCGTTTATTTTGGTTTTATTCCACTTTGTGGCATCTTGCTGGATTGCCGTTTACGCCAGCCTAATAGTTTGGCTATTTTTCTGACGTGTTATTCAGGCTCTCTCTCTTAAAAGAGGCCCTTAAGTTGTAGTTACCTCCGTTTTACCCAACCACTTACACGCTACTAGGAGATAGAAAACTTACATTCAGAAATTACGAATATTAATAAAATGATGGACTGATCACTAAAGAAATAAACTCGAGAGTAACATTCTTTAAGGTTCTTTGGCACTAAATAAACTTGGAGAAAATCACATACATAAAAGAACAAAGAAAATGCGGAAAGTAAACGTAAACACTTAATAAAACGGCGATATGAGCTCTTACCTGTAAGGAGCCAAATCTATTGAAATAACTATGGGGTGACAAATAGTAATAAGACAGCGGACTGATTAGCTTGAGGGCTGATGTTTGTTGTGAAATGAAGGGTGCTTAGCTAAAATGCAATCAGATTAAGATGAAAACCGAGTGAAATGAAGTTGAGCTTGGATAATGGGAATGAAGAAAGAGATGATAAAGGGCTGAAAGTGAGAGTTATGACCAGATAATGAACAAACTGAAAATGTAGAGTTCCAGTATTCAGAATCCTTTTCAAGAAAACACTTCAGAAAACTAGTTTCAAAAGTCTTTTTAATCAAAACTTCAAAGTAGCAGAGTAACAAACTGAATCAAGTTTCAGAGTTCTTCCGCTATAATAACTACCTCTCTTTTTTGCCCGTCCCTTGAACAATTTTTCATGCAGGTATTTATAGGAATCGGGTGCTCCCCATGAAGGGTCAGGATTTATTTTGAGGGAGATGGAGGGTCAAGATTTCGAAGGACATGATCGGATGTTCAGGAATTAAAGAGAATCAAAATGAATGGCTGAGATCACTCTTCAGAATATTTGTCCTTTTCTTCTTTCAATCTGACGGTCCCAAATCTTCTTGTCCGGAACGATCTGAGGGCTAAGAGCGAAAGACGCTGGTCTTGTCGTCTTCTCTCTTGATCCAAGGGTTCCGGGTTTGTCCTTACAAGTGAGATCAACGGTGGAGATTGGGATGTACAGGACTGTCATGACATACCCTGGCACCTGTCAGCATTGCGGGCGATTCTTAGGCGTGCGGTGGAGATCTCGTCTGCCACGCTTTAACTACCTCGGCTCTGATTCTGACAACGGTTATTTGGGATTTGTCTTATTCTTTTTGCCTTCCGATCCCTCCCACGCTCCTATTCCGATCTCTCATGCTGATCTCCCATCTTCCGATCTCTATTATTCCGATCCCTAGAGATCGCCCAAATGATGTAATCCGATCTTTTGGAAATAAAATTCAATTATCATCTTATTATATTATTGCATTGATTATTTTCCGATCTCTGATGTGTTTATCCGATCTGGTTCCTAACTGAACAACCCTTAACTGATCTGCAATTCGAAACATTTATCTAAATATGCCAATCTCTAATTAGCCGTTCCCTTTATGGAATTTAGAGTGTTTGAGAGACGTGTCAGAACAGCTGGCGAATCCCGATGCATTGCCTGGGACATCGTGAGCATTAAATGCTCGGACGAGTATAAATAGGGGTAGGGGTTAGCCAGTTTCTCACTTATGCCATTTTCTGTCTCTCGCGAGCAATTCCAAAACTCTCCCGATTTTTCAAGCTCTTCTGACTCCGTTCAAGCTCCGGTAAGGGTTTTAATCCTTCTTTTAGCTTTAAGTTCTTTGTTTTCCTTAAAAATGAGCGGCGTCGAAGGTCAGAGAGCGGCAAGCCCACCTTCCATTCAGTTCTCATGGTCGTCTGAAGAAGAAGAGGTGGTCGGGCCGAGCGCACAACCAGAATCTCCTAGGGTCTCCGTTCCAGCTCGGGGGCGGATCGCACCATCAAGGCATGCACCTACTTCAGGGAGGGAGAATCTTCCCATGGACGAGCTGCCATCGATCTTACAAGAATCCGATCTGCAATCATTTAGCCAGGAGTACAACATTGAGCCCGATTCATATGAACTTATCCGGTGTCACGGCGATCACCGAGCCGATCACTCCTTTGAAGAGAATGACATGGTTATGGTATACGAGGAACAGTTAAAGGCAGGTCTTCGGTTCCCTCTGGACGACTTCTTCAAGGAGGTCCTAAAATTTCACCGAGTGTGCATTGCTCAAGTTCATCCTAACTCGTGGCGGATCTTAGTAGCCTTCCGAGGTCTATGCCGAGCTAAGGGAATCAGACCTACGGCTAAGGTGTTCGCCGAACTGCACAGGCTAACTCGCCGAAAGGACGACGAGCAGTGGTTCTTTCAGGCGAAGCCTCATTACGGGCTCTTCACCGATCTGCCCTCCTCCCTTAAAAATTGGAAGAACCGCTTCTTCATTCTGAGAAGCAAAAATCCGACCTGCTTTGAGGACTTCCCCCGTAGCTGGTGGCACCAGGGGCCCTCGCTCAAGTGCATTAACTGAACCAGAGGAAAGCTTAATAGTGATGGATCTCAAGAATCAGCCGCCACTCAAAAGTATTCTGTTTAGATGCAATGATCGCCGAGCCGCACCATTGGACCATACACCGCCACCGCCAAGATCGCAAACTTCCGCTCTCGACCTCAGACTGGTATTTTCTACATCTCATTTCAGACCTTAGCGATCTCACCGACTCTTCTTTGTGCAGGTATGGCGGGTGATGAGGGTTCTAGGAAGCGGAAGAAAGAAAGAGAGATCTCCTGAAAGTAAAGGAGATGAAGCGTCGGAATGCTTGAACTCCCGCCATGAACCGTGGAGACGCAAGGGAGGCCCCTCCCGACCTTCGGCCGCGATCACCGGCTGTCCGATCTCCTCCTCAACATGAAGAGCCGGCTCCACCCCCTCCAGTTGCACCAAGCACAGAAAGGGGTCCTCCTCAATCTTCTGTGAGATCCTCTTCTCGTGGCGCTCAAACGTTGATCGAGTCACTGAAGAATAACCGGACTGTCGGAGAACCCGGTTTTGCCAAAGTCTTGGGGTCTTCCATCCGCCGGGAGGATCGGACAGGCTATCCCCGACAGCCTTGACGATATCTTGACTCGCTCCATGAGCACGAACGTGGAGTGCACGTGAACCGGACCATAGTTCGAAAAGGCTCATCGCCGGGCAAGGAGGTCGAGAAGAAGAATCAGAAATGGCTTCCTCCGATCCCAACTCGCATCCGCTCGGGATTACATATCTCAAGTTGAGGGGCGCGGTTCTATGAAGACAGTGGCCGAATGTAATCATGTTCGCTGAAAGGGATCGTGCTCGGGAAGTCCAGCGCCCGCCAACGGTTCTTAGGTCGCTCAACTTATCGAGGAGCTTAAGGCGAAAGACGAAGAAATGGTGACAGGGATAGCTGGTGCCTATGTGAATGCTCACAAGGACTTCTTGGCCGAACTCCAGAAGCGTTACCCAGAAGAGGACTTCTCTTGGATGGCCGACCTGGCTCCCTGGGGCGAGGGTGAGGATAGTGAAGAGGAAGGAGAGGATGAGCAAAATGTAGATCAGGCTGGGGGTGATCCCCCAGCCGAATAACTTGTACAAATTTTGCAATGAAATGAAATAGAATGCCTTTTTGTTTGATGAATGGTTGTGATCGGAAAATTTCTAAACACTTGATTGTCTGAGTATATTGAAACAACTGAAAACTATTATTATCCTAAGTGTGAGAGATCGGAAAATACAACATGCATGAGATTGCTAAACGGAACTTAATTGAAAATTTTGGCTTGAACATCTAAGATCGGGATCTTCATTAAACCGGATTAGAACCTTGGCTTGGTTATTTCTAAACTTTTAAAAGAGAGGTCGATTATAAATATTGGCAGCAAGGTTCTGGTGTTAATTCAATCTTGTCTGACAAGAGAGATCGGGAATACAGTTAACTGGTCAGGATATTCGACAATTGGCTTGAGAGATCGGTGAATGATTTGAGAGACCGGTAAGGCTTTAACGGATACGAGAGCTTAGCATTGACTCAACTCTCTGTGAAGAGAGATCGGAACTGTGATTAGATGGCAAGAAGAGACTTAGTGCTAGGGATCGGTTTCGAAGTTTATTGATTCTGGGGATCGGCCAAAATATGGTGTTGACAGCTGCCCCTCTTTACATAATTTTTATCAAAGGGAAAAGAATTTCCCGTGTAAGAATTATGTAAAGATTCAGACCCATATTTTGGACGATTAAGTGCTCGAAGTTAGGGAACTAAAGCATACCTAAACCAGTGACCTAGAGATAGGCAACAGAAGTTAAAAAGACTAGAAAATTAAAATCAACTTGGATCAAGGAACCAGAAGTTAATAACAGGAAATTTAAATGCAGGAAATTAAAATCAACTTAGATCAAGGAACCAGAGGTTGATAACGGAAAATTTAAATTGCAGGAAATTAAAATCAACTTAGATCAAGGAACTAGAGGTTGATAACAGAAAATGTAAATGCAGGAAATTAAAATCAACTTAGATCAAGGAACCAGAGGTTGATAACAGGAAATTTAAATGCAGGAAATTAAAATCAACTTAGATCAAGGAACCAGAGGTTGATAACAGGAAATTAAAATCAACTTAGATCAAGGAACCAGAGGTTGATAACAGAAAATTTAAATTGCAGGAAAATTAAAATCAACTTAGATCAAGGAACCAGAGGTTGATAACAGAAAATGTAAATGCAGGAAATTAAAATCAACTTAGATCAAGGAACCAGAGGTTGACAACAGGAAATTTAAATGCAGGAAATTAAAATCAACTTAGATCAAGGAACCAGAGGTTGATAACAGGAAATTTAAATGCAGGAAATTAAAATCAACTTAGATCAAGGAACCAGAGGTTGATAACGGGAAATTTAAATTGCTGGAAATTAAAATCAACTTAGATCAAGGAACCAGAGGTTGATAGCAGGAAATGTAAATTGCAGGAAATTAAAATCAACTTAGATCAAGGAACCAGAGGTTGATAGCAGGAAATTTAAATGCAAGAAATTAAAATCAACTTAGATCAAGGAACCAGAGGTTGATAACAGGAAATTTAAATGCAGGAAATTAAAATCAACTTAGATCAAGGAACCAGAGGTTGATAGCAAGAAATTTAAATGCAGGAAATTAAAATCAACTTAGATCAAGGAACCAGAGGTTGATAGCAGGAAATTAAAATCAACTTAGATCAAGGAACCAGAGGTTGATAGCAGGAAATTAAAATGCAGGAAATTAAAATCAACTTAGATCAAGGAACCAGAGGTTGATAACAGGAAATTTAAATGCAGGAAATTAAAATCAACTTAGATCAAGGAACCAGAGGTTGATAACGGGAAATTTAAATGCAGGAAATTAAAATCAACTTAGATCAAGGAACCAGAGGTTGATAACGGGAAATTTAAATGCAGGAAATTAAAATCAACTTAGATCAAGGAACCAGAGGTTGATAACGGGAAATTTAAATGCAGGAAATTAAAATCAACTTAGATCAAGGAACCAGAGGTTGATAACAGGAAATTTAAAAGCAGGAAATTAAAATCAACTTAGATCAAGGAACCAGAGGTTGATAACAGGAAATTTAAATGCAGGAAATTAAAATCAACTTAGATCAAGGAACCAGAGGTTGATAACAGGAAATTTAAATGCAGGAAATTAAAAATCAGCAGGAAATTTAAATTGCACTCACAAAGCAAGCCTGATCCGGACACAAGAAGTTCTTCCCCAATGAAGTGTACTTAACAGAATCCCGAAGACCAATGACGAATGGAGGACGAGTTGCAAAACTTGACCTATGGCCTTGTTTCTTGAAATGCCCCATTTTGTTTTTTAGATTTTCCCCCGAAAAGCACCCTCGCGGGTCTTTACTTCCCCTTCGTCTATATGACCAGAAGCGCCTTTCCAGGTTTTCACCTCTAGTTTTTTTTTTTTTTTCTTTTTTTACATTCCCTGCAAATCTCATAGTAAAGTACGTGAGGTTATCAATTGTCAAATCTTAATCTTATGGCAAAAATTTTAACTGATTTAAATAGCGCATTAAATAACGAGATTGCAGAAAGATAAATAGAAACATGGGGAATGAAGTGTGATTTTATTATGGTTTAACATAAACAAGAAAAAGTTTCAAAGAAGAAGGGTACAAGGATAGATCTCACATATTCCCTGTGGCTGATTTTGAAATCCCTTAACTGCCATTATTTCAAGTTCTCTGAAGTCTCATGCCGTGACAGTTTCCTCTTCATCGTGGTTTCATGCACCCCATTCCTTATTTTTTTGTTTTCGGGATGCCCTTTCGGGTTTTCACCTCAAGGTTTTTTTTTTTTTTTTTTTTTACTCACTTTTCAGGACGCCCTTTCGGGTTTTCATCCTTCACTCGTTTTACAGAAAGCGCCCCTTCGGGGTTTTCGCCTTCTTTCACACATTTTGCTAGGAGCGCCTTCACCCCTACTTTTATTTATTTATTATTTTTTTTTTTCCAAGTCCCAACTTCCCATATCAATAAGTTGTGTTCACTGCTTAGTCATTCCCTATAATTCTCAATGCAATGTATATAAAGTTACCTGTGTTTAAATTCTTAACTCATAATAAAGCATTAACAAGTTAACAGCGCATGTTCCAAGGTAAATTGCCTAATGGAATATGAGAAAAATATGGTTTTTAATAGCAAAGAATAAGAATATGAATTTGGAAGAAAGAGAAATCTCACGAATTCCTTCATTAACTTTTCTAGACCCTTTACTGCCCCAAATACTAATAGTCTGAGAAGAATCCTTGTGCCATGGTCACTTGCTACCTTTTGACTCCATTTTACGTTCTCAATAAGGCTTCATGTTGCTAGGCGCATCCTTTGAGATTTTCAATCTCGATAACTCACTTTTTCAGGATGCCCTCTCGAGTTTTCATCCTTCACTCATTTTATGTATAGCGCCTTCTCGGTTTTCACCCTCTTCCTTTCGCCCTTTGACTAGAAGCTACTTTCGGGTTTTCACCCCTACTTTGTTTTTTTTTTTTTCTTTTTTTTTTTTTGATAACTCACTTTTTTAGGATGCCCTTTCGGGTTTTCATCCTTCACTCATTTTGCAGAAGGCGCCCTCTCAGGTTTTCACCCTCTTTCACATATTTTGCTAGGAGCGCCCTTTCGGGTTTTCACTACTACATTTTTTTTTTTCTTCAAGTTCAAGTCCCACATTTTGTAGTATTTTCCTTCGATATAAGATCTCTTGGTTGGAGCTCCCGAGATTGTTCATTCTTATTCAAGCGCCCTGGCCTTTCTTCTTTGGTATATCGTCCATGGTAGATTTCGAATCTTGTTTTAACCTATTCGATTTCATCTAGCTCTGTTCTCCATTAAGATTCACAGCGAAGGAATTTCCATCTTGATTGGCAAAACTGCTTGCATATATGAAGTTGCCCTAATCAGTCATCTTTTCGATCATTCATTTGAGATTCTTGTTTACAGTTTCCATGGCTTTGTTCATTTGGGGCCGATAAGGTGATGAATTAAGATGAATCACCCCGGAGGCTTCCAATGACATCGATCCCCCGCATTGCAATCGATCATGGGATGTTTATCCAGCCAGCGTATGTACAGCACTTGTGACATTTTCAAACATATTCAATATAGTTTCTCCTTCCAAAGTAATCTAATAGTATCTCTGTCGTAAGATTTTCTTAGCAATCATGTGTTCGTTAGCTTGAGTGGCATAGTTCCACTTAATCAGAATCACTAGTGTTCAGGGCAATTATTGGTCCATCAAAGTTAACTTCATGAATATCATAGTTGATTGAATCATTATGTATTAGTTGATTATTATTCTTGAAGAAAATGGAAATGGGGCGGTTACAAGAGGAGAATTAAGTGGTTTTATTAAGCAAAGAAAAGGCTAAACAAAAGAAGTAATCGGATATGAAAATTTGGAAAAATGCGCTATTAACTTACTAATACTTAATCATGAGAGAAGGTCCATTCACAATCCACTTGACACCATGGACAAAGTAGTCAAGTGTTGGTAACCAAATATTCATTACTCAGAGAAAAGTATAAGGATATCCTTTGCCCCCCAAGTATCAAGCTCTTGATTTCCTTTTATTTGCACAATCAGCATTTCTGGTTCCAACGCATCCCCTATGCATTCTTTCATGTGCACATTCTCTTTTACCAGTTTCGTGGTTAGGCAACATTAGGAATTGCACTTTCACTTTCCATCTCCAACCACCCATTTCTGATAAGGGACTGTACTTTACCTTTGAAAGCTCCACAATTGTGTGTTGAGTGACCAATTGCCCCCCCTATAGTATTCACAATGAGCATTTGGATCACACCTCATTGGATATGGGGATTGTAAAAGGTCAAGTGGTATGGGGGTTATCTGGTTTATGCTTAAAAGGTAGCAATAAATCTCGCTTAAGGGCATAGGCAGTGGTGGGTCGGGATTGGGGAGTGGGTGATTTAGATGAACTAGTTTGTTTGAGTCGGCAGACGTGAAGTGTAAGCAATTGGTTATGGGACCTATTGCGGTTGGGATAAGAAGAAATTGTGGTGGAAAATTGGCTACCATTAGGTTTTGGGAAGGAAATCGAGAACGGTAGGTGTTTTGTGGGGGGCATGGTTGATAGGCTTGTTACATCACATTGTGCACCTCCCCTAGTCTCAAATTTGCCTCAATTCTCTCCCCAGTCTGTATAATGTTAGCAAAGTTGTTGGAAGTGTTCCCGATCATCAAATAGAAATAAGGAGCTTTCAAGGTCTCAATGAAGAGAGAGCAAAGCTCATTGTCAATAACTGGAGGGTATATCTCCGCTGCTTTCTCTCTCCATCTCTGAGCATATTCTTTGAAGCTTTCCCTGTCCCTCTGCACCAAGTTTTGGAGATCTTTCCTGGTGAGGGCCACGTCACAGTTGAATTTGTATTGCTTCAAGAAGGTATCAGCCAAATCTTTCTAGGAGCGCAGCTTGCTCCTGTCCAATTGTATGCACCATCTCAGAGCTGCCCCTGAGAGGCTCTCATGAAAGAAGTGGACCAGCAGTCTATCGTCCTCTGTCAGAGCAGACATCTTGGCGATATAGGTGGCCAAGTGAATGCGAGGATCTGAATTCCCCGTGTACTTGTCGAAATCAGGGACCTTGAACTTGGGTGGCACCACCACATCAGGAACCAATCTAAGTGATGCCACATCAACTGAACCATACATATTCAGTCCTTCGATTGCCCTTAATCTCTCCTCTAGAGCAGATAATTTCTCGCTTTCTTTTGTCTTATTTTCCCCTCCCACTGCATGATAGGCTCCCCCGGCCGGGAGCTGAGGGGTGGAGTGAACTGGAGGGATTAGGATTGAAGGGTGAGGCTCGGCATTTGAGACAACCAGGTAATAGGAGAAAGGCAGGTCATTAGTCATGACGACCGGATTGACAGTGACTGTCGGGTCCGGGATAGGTGATTGAAAGGTGAAAGAAGTTGAAGCTTGGTGAGGATCATTTGTTGGAGGTGGTGGAGGAGGTAATGGTAGGCTAGGCTCTGCTGTGGGTTTATTCTGGGACATTTCCCTCATTAGTCTCATAAGTTCTGAGACCTGATCTTTCAATTCGGAGACTTGCCCCTGTAGGTTCTGTACTTGTTCCTGATCTTCCATTATCTTCTTTGTCCGAGATCTTGTTAAGTACACTCGCTTGGGCTGAACCGTGTGCTTGGTCAGACTTGCCTTGTTTGAAGCAATATTGATTTCCTGTAGGGAAGTAAAAAAAACTTTTAATAAATTTTGGATTTCGTAAAAAAACTAAAGGTCCTGGTCTGGAGAAGGATAATTGCATCAATTTTATCATGGCATTATTCGATAGTCTAACGGTGAATGACTGGATTGAACACGCCTCTATGGTACTTGCCCATACAGCGCTTCCAACTTTTCGCGTAACCCTAGCGAGGGAGTACCTACGGGAGTTACACTATTCATTCACAATTTTGCTAAACCATGGCCCAAACCGCCTCATAGGTTCAACAATGGTTTAGCATTCTGTTCTGGTCTAAGAACTTCTTCTGCCAATTGACTCGAGAATGCCATGTTAAAAATGATGCTTATCTTTCACAGACCTTAATTTAGTGATGTCTGCAGGAAAAACTTATTAGCGGGATAGATTCAGGTAATCTTGGATTATATTGTTGGCAGAGTGGTACCTACACATTTATCAAGGTAGAAAAATGTGCAGGTTTTCTTAACATGATTCAAGATTACCCTTAAAAGTAAGAACAAAGTAAAATAAACAGAATAGGGTAAGAGTAAGTATGCCCCTTTTGTCCTAGCATAGGGAGACTCCTGATACCGGATGAGTGCTACCTAGTTGGATAGTTCTATCTTATAAGGTAGCTTACTACGGCTTTTAGCTATTGTGATAGTTTAGCTCAAGGTCTAATTTTCTAAAAGCCACAGGTTCCCAAATTGCCCTATCAGAACAAGAGAGCCCCATTCTACCCCCATGATATTATCGGGAAAATTCCACGGGTATCACAGTGAATAGAACGAGTTTCAATTTGAGCAGAAGCCTTCACGGATACTAACGGGGTAAAACCCACGGGTACCGCTACATGACCCCCTCCTATTTTCCTAAAAGGGTAAGAAAGCCCGGGTATAGGGCCAAAGTATGTGAGGACATCGTGTGAGTGTTCAGTGTGTGAAGGGACGCATTTACCTCTTCCCAATATAGGGGGATTTTTCTTTTTTTCTTTCTTCCTTTTTTTTTTTCAAACAATAAGCGCTGTAGGGAATAAAACAAGCAAAACAAGTAAAACAGTTAGCGGAATAACAATAATTAACGTATAAAATATTGCCGAATGAGCCCACTATAATTTGATAGGAAAAAAATTAAATCTACTTTTGGACCTCTAGACCGGGGTTAAATTCGGATATTGATGTCCCCAGTGGAGTCGCCAAAGCTGTCGCAAGGGATTTTGCGGTCGCCTGGACGAGATCACTCACCGAAGTGGGAAAGAGTGAGGAGTCGCCACCTTAGTTTTGAGGGTAACTAAAGAAAACCATTTGTGAAGATAAATTGAAATAAAACCACTTCAAAACAGAGATTCTAGGTTCGGTCCAGAACGGTGGGGAAGGTGTTAGGCACCCCACCTCGTCCCTTAATAAGGGTAAGTAGATTTAACTTTGCATTAGTTAGAAGGGCTTGAATGGACATGTTGATCCTTTTGACTAAAGGAGCATTTGATTTTTTCACTAAATTTGGATCACCCAGATACATAAGTAAATGAGACAACCTTAGTGAGTTACTGTTGTAGGTTAATCTTATCTAAAACAACTATTTTATTAAAATTTAATTTAAGAGTTGTATAAGAACTCTTCTCCGAACTCTTTAATATTTATTAAAATTTTGAGTTGAGATCGGATAAGAACTCTCCTTTGATCTCTATTAAATCATTAAAAATTTTGAGTTGAGACCGGATAAGAACTCTCCTCCGATCTCTATTTAATGCTTATTAAAATTTTGAGTTGAGACCGGATAAGGACTCTCTTCCGATCTCTATTAAATATTTATTAAAATTTTGAGTTGAGATCGGATAAGAACTCTCCTCCGATCTCTATTAAATCATTAAAAATTTTGAGTTGAGACCGGATAAGAACTCTCCTCCGATCTCTATTTAATGCTTATTAAAATTTTGAGTTGAGAATCGGATAAGAACCCTCTTCCGATCTCTTTTTTAAATTAACAGGAACCTTAATGGGATTTTTCCGATCTCCTAAATTTTAATTTCAGCTACATGTCATAAGGTCCTAAAGCTAAGGATTCTGACGTTCTAAGGTGTTGGGGGGGGGGGGGGTAAGGCTTCTAATTGATAATTTGTGACTAAATAAGAGAAGCTGGACTGAATTTTGCTGACTTCCCCTAAGGTCACTTTACCAGTACCTATTAATGTCCGATCTATTCTGTTTCGTTTATTTTGGTTTTATTCCACTTTGTGGCATCTTGCTGGATTGCCGTTTACGCCAGCCTAATAGTTTGGTTATTTTTCTGACGTGTTATTCAGGCTCTCTCTCTTAAAAGAGGCCCTTAAGTTGTAGTTACCTCCGTTTTACCCAACCACTTACACGCTACTAGGAGATAGAAAACTTACATTCAGAAATGACGAAGATTAATAAAATGATGGACTGATCACTAAAGAAATAAACTCGAGAGTAACATTATTTAAGGTTCTTTGGCACTAAATAAACTTGGAGAAAATCACATACATAAAAGAACAAAGAAAATGCGGAAAGTAAACGTAAACACTTAATAAAACGGCGATATGAGCTCTTACCTGTAAGGAGCCAAATCTATTGAAATAACTATGGGGTGACAAATAGTAATAAGACAGCGGACTGATTAGCTTGAGGGCTGATGTTCGTTGTGAAATGAAGGGTGCTTAGCTAAAATGCAATCAGATTAAGATGAAAACCGAGTGAAATGAAGTTGAGCTTGGATAATGGGAATGAAGATAGAGATGATAAAGGGCTGAAAGTGAGAGTTATGACCAGATAATGAACAAACCGAAATGTAGAGTTCAAAGATTCGTAATCCTTTTCAAGAAAACACTTGTAAAAACTAGTTTCAAAAGTCTTTTAATCAAAACTTCAAAGTAGCGAGTAACAACCGAATCAAGTTTGAGTTCTTCCGCTATAATAACTACCTCTCTTTTTGCCCGCCCTTGAGCTTTTTCATGCAGGAATTTATAGGAATCGGTGCTCCCCATGAAGGGTCGATTTATTTTGAGGAGATGGAGGGTCAAGATTTGAAGGACATGATCGATGTTCAGGAATTAAAGAGAATCAAAATGAATGGCTGAGATCACTCTTCAGAATATTTGTCCTTTTCTTCTTTCAATCTGACGGTCCCAAATCTTCTTGTCCGGAACGATCTGAGGGCTAAGAGCGAAAGACGTTGGTCTTGTCGTCTTCTCTCTTGATCCAAGGGTTCCGGGTTTGTCCTTACAAGTGAGATCAACGGTGGAGATTGGGATGTACAGGACTGTCATGACATACCCTGGCACTGTCAAGATTGCGGCGATTCTTAGGCGTGCGGTGGAGATCTCGTCTGCCATGCTTTAACTACCTCGGCTCTGATTCTGACGACGGTTATTTGGGATTTGTCTTATTCTTTTTGCCTTCCGATCCCTCCCACGCTCCTATTCCGATCTCTCATGCTGATCTCCCATCTTCCGATCTCTATTATTCCGATCCCTAGAGATCGCCCAAATGATGTAATCCGATCTTTTGGAAATAAAAGTCAATTATCATCTTATTATATTATTGCATTGATTATTTTCCAATCTCTGATGTGTTTATCCGATCTAGTTCCTAACTGAACAACCCTTAACTGATCTGCAATTCGAAACATTTATCTAAATATGCCGATCTCTAATTAGCCGTTCTCTTTATGGAATTTAGAGTGTTTGAGAGACATGTCAGAACAGCTGGCGAATCCCGATGCATTGCCTGGGACATCGTGAGCATTAAATGCTCGGACGAGTATAAATAGGGGTAGGGGTTAGCCAGTTTCTCACTTATGCCATTTTCTGTCTCTCGCGAGCAATTCCAAAACTCTCCCGATTTTTCAAGCTCTTCTGACTCCGTTCAAGCTCCGGTAAGGGTTTTAATCCTTCTTTTAGCTTTAAGTTCTTTGTTTTCCTTAAAAATGAGCGGCGCCGAAGGTCAGAGAGCGGCAAGCCCACCTTCCATTCAGTTCTCGTGGTCGTCTGAAAAAGAAGAGGTGGTCGGGCCGAGCGCACAACCAGAACCTCCTAGGGTCTCCGTTCCAGCTCGGGGGCGGATCGCACTATCAAGGCATGCACCTACTTCAGGGAGGGAGAATCTTCCCATGGACGAGCTGCCATCGATCTTACAAGAATCCGATTTGCAATCATTTAGCCAGGAGTACAACATTGAGCCCGACTCATATGAACTTATCCGGTGTCACGGCGATCACCGAGCCGATCACTCCTTTGAAAAGAATGACATGGTTATGGTATACGAGGAACTGTTAAAGGCAGGTCTTCGGTTCCCTCTGGACGACTTCTTCAAGGAGGTCCTAAAATTTCACCGAGTGTGCATTGCTCAAGTTCATCCTAACTCGTGGCGGATCTTAGTAGCCTTCCGAGGTCTTTGCCGAGCTAAGGGAATCAGACCTACCGCTAAGGTGTTCGCCGAACTGCACAGGCTAACTCGCCGAAAGGACGACGAGCACTGGTTCTTTCAGGCGAAGCCTCATTGCGGGCTCTTCACCGATCTGCCCTCCTCCCTTAAAAATTGGAAGAACCGCTTCTTCATTCTGAGGAGCAAAAATCTGACCTGCTTTGAGGACTTCCCGTGTTTGGTGGCACCAGGGGCCCTCGCTCAAGTGCATTAACTGAACCAGAGGAAAGCTTAATAGTGATGGATCTCAAGAATCAGCCGCCACTCAAAAGTATTCTGTTTAGATGCGATGACCGCCGAGCCGCACCATTGGACCATACAATCGCCACCGCCAAGATCGCAAACTTTCGCTCTCGACCTGCAAGATCGGTATTTTCTACATCTCAGATCTCAGGACCTTAGCGATCTCACTGACCTCTTCTTTGTGCAGGTATGGCGGGTGATGAGGGTTCTAGGAAGCGGAAGAAAGAAAGAGAGATCTCCCGGAAAGTAAAGGAGATGAAGCGTTCGGAAATGCTTCGAACTCCCGGCCATGAACCAGGGGAGACGCAAGGAGGCCCGTCTCGACCTTCGGGGCCGCCGATCACTGAAGCTGTCCGATCTCCTCCTCAACAGGAAGAGCCGGCTCCACCCCCTCCAGTTGCTCCAAGCACAGAAAGGGGTCCTCCTCAATCTTCTGTGAGATCCTCTTCTCGTGGCGCTCAAACGTTGATCGAGTCCCTGAAGAATAACCGGACTGTTCGGGAGAACCCCGGTTTTGCCAAAGTCTTGGGGTCTTCCATCTGCCTTCGGGAGGATCGGGACAGGCTATCCTCGGACAGCCTTGACGATATCTTGACTCGCTCCATGAGCCTGAACGTGGAGTGCCTGGTGAACCAGACCATAGTTCGGGAAAAGGCTCATCGCCTGGGCAAGGAGGTCGAGAAGAAGAATCAGGAAATGGCTTCCCTCCGATCCCAACTTGCATCCGCTCAGGATTACATATCTCAAGTTGAGGGGCGGGCGAAGTTCTATGAAGACAGAGTGGCCGAACAGAATCATGTTCTGGTTGAAAGGGATCGTGCTCTCGGGGAAGTCTAGGCGCTCCGGGCCAACGAAGCTTCTCAGGTCGCTCAACTTATCGAGGAGCTTAAGGTGAAAGACGAAGAAATGGTGACAAGGATAGCTGGTGCCTATGTGAATGCTCACAAGGACCTCTTGGCCGAACTCCAGAAGCGTTACCCAGAAGAGGACTTCTCTTGGATGGCCGACCTGGCTCCCGGGGGCGAGGGTGAGGATAGTGAAGAGGAAGGAGAGGATGAGCAAAATGTAGATCAGGAATAACTTGTACAAATTTTGCAATGAAATGAAATATAATGCCTTTTTGTTTGATGAATGGTTGTGATCGGAAAATTTCTAAACACTTGATTGTCTGAGTATATTGAAACAACTGAAAACTATTATTATCCTAAGTGTGAGAGATCGGAAAATACAACATGCATGAGATTGCTAAACGGAACTTAATTGAAAATTTTGGCTTGAACATCTAAGATCGGGATCTTCATTAAACCGGATTAGAACCTTGGCTTGGTTATTTCTAAACTTTTAAAAGAAAGGTCGATTGTAAATATTGGCAGCAAGGTTCTGGTGTTAATTCAATCTTGTCTGATAAGAGAGATCGGGAATACAGTTAACTGGTCAGGATATTCGACAATTGGCTTGAGAGATCGGTGAATGATTTGAGAGACCGGTAAGGCTTTAACGGATACGAGAGCTTAGCATTGACTCAACTCTCTGTGAAGAGAGATCGGAACTGTGATTAGATGGCAAGAAGAGACTTAGTGCTAGGGATCGGTTTCGAAGTTTATTGATTCTGGGGATCGGCCAAAATATGGTGTCGATAGTGAATTAACAAACCAATCAATTGCTTGAATCATTTGAAGCAGGGGCAAGAATACCAAAGGCTGATTCGGCTATCTTGAGTAAAGATCTTGGGTTGCATCAGAAACTCATATTTTTCTCTCTCCTCATTTTGCATGAATCTGGTGGCTGCCGACAGTGAGGCTAGTTGGAAAATGAAGTTGGGCTAGTGGGGAGTCAGGTATCGCTTTATCACCAGCATTGCCACCGAAATCGACTAGAAAATGGCTTGGAAGTTCTCTCTCTCTCTCTCCTCTCTCTCTCTTCTCTCTCTCACTTCAATTTGCTTAGCCGTGGGAGCTGTTAGTCAGCATTTATGGTGGCTGGGGAAGGTCGCGGGACCTGCTGGAGCAGCTGGCCTTCATCGGCAGTGGTAGTTGGTGAGTTGTCAAAAAAAAATGGAGAAGAGGGGGGGAGGGGGGGGGGGTGTCTGCTGCTATGATTTCATCTTTCTTTTTTTTTTTACTTTGAATTACTTAATAATCCTTAAATTTTTTAAGTTTTTCAATTAAGTCCAAACTTGTTTTTCAATAGGAATCAACATTGCATTAACTAGTTAAAATTAGATTTTTTAAGTAAAATACATCAACAACAACAAATAATAATAATAATAATAATAATAATAATAATAATAATAATAATAATAATAATAATAATAATAATAATAATAATAATAATAATAATAATAATAACAACAACAACAATTTAATCAAATCTTAGAGCTAAGATTGACAATAATGAAATAATATATTTTGATAATTGATTTAATATTAATTTATAAAACTAATCATTTTAATTAAAATTGGACTATTAAATAATTTATAAAATATGTTTAGAAATAACATTAAAAAGTATAAATGAAAGTTTTACAAAAATTATAAATTAATTAGATAATATTAAAATAATAATATTAAAATACTATATAAAAATATGAAATTTATATTTTAAAATTCAGGTTATTACAATCTGAGGGGGGACTAATGATACTACTAGCTCAAAATCCAAGTCAAATAGTCAAAATTCTACACAAATGTCTAACGTGGCAATCATAAAGGTCAAACACT
This sequence comes from Hevea brasiliensis, assembly GCF_030052815.1. Taxonomy (NCBI): domain Eukaryota; kingdom Viridiplantae; phylum Streptophyta; class Magnoliopsida; order Malpighiales; family Euphorbiaceae; genus Hevea; species Hevea brasiliensis. The sequence goes on from NC_079500.1 coordinate 89,284,079, forward strand.
GCATTAGATAGTCAAAAGATCAAGCGAGTCAAATAAAGCACCAGGGACTAAAACAAGACCAAACAAAACACCTTTGATCGCCTAACAAGGTGAGCAAAAGATATACCGAGCAATAATTACGCCAGTAATTCAGCACGTACCAAGCAATAGCCAGGTCAGTAATGAAGCAAGAACGGATTTCATAGAGACGATATCAGCATATCAGCCAAGATTATCTCCATAAATGAAGCAACAGCTATTTCCCTAAAAGGCCTATAAATACCAACCAAGTAACTAGAAATAAGGTACGCATATTCTCATTATCAAAATCTCATTATAGTTTTTTCCCATATTCTCATATGCAGTTCTCTGACTTGAACGTCGGAGTGGCTTGCTAGAAGGCCACCCACCTCATCTTTTATCTTTATGACAGGCTTACGTGGCATTAGTACCATGCCTCAAGAACTTTCGGTAGCATCATTATGAAGTACTGAATAGCAATAAAATTAGTCATTTGAAACTTGAGAGAGATTAGGATTTGAAAATTTCTCCAAATTATTGAACTCATAAGCATTAAGGTGTTAGGGTTTTTCTTTTCTTCAAACTATCAAGACTCGAGAAGAGTGGTTGTGCCTATAGAATATAATCATGACTAGACTTGGCTTGCTTGAGTTGAGATAAGAAAGAATGAAGAGCTTCAGGCATTCAATAGATGTGAGTGGAGGTGGTGAGGTTGCGATTCTCAATGAAAGATGATGGTGAGGTGAGAAAGGAAGGATCGTTGAGACGTTTGAGAGTAGTCAATTGAGCTAAAGTTGGCTGGGGGATCCAAGAGGGTGCTAGGGCTGGGCATGCAATTGACAGTGTGGTCGCAAGACAATTGAAATAATGAGGCTAATTTTGATTTAGGTCAAGTTGAGGAAGAACATTTAGTCCAACTTTGAATAATCCAATCAATCTTGAGGACGTACCAGTTGAATCAATATATATATCATAAATAATTTGGATGCAATCTACACCAACAAGGACAGTTGAGCCATTTGAGCAAGCTCATAATGAAGAAATTTCATCAACTATGAGCACTGGTAACTATTGCATCTACTCATTGTGTTACAAGTCTTGACAACTCAGAAACCAAATCTATGAAAATTGCTATTAGGATTCCTTGTTTGTTTGCTGCAATGAGTGAGAAACTGGATGCATTAAAATGCAACAAAACTTAGGGACTTAGGTACCATGTCCACTGTATGCTAATATTGTGGGATCAAAATGGGTGCCCAAGACAAAACTCAATCTTGTGGTTTAGTAGAGAGGTTGAAGGCACAATCAGTTGCAAAAGGCTTCTCTCAAGTTTCTGGGGCTAGATTTTGATAAGAAGCCTGCCACACATTGATTAGTACTGCTTGCTCTTTCCACTACACTATCAATGTAACATCCTCATTTTAGCTAGTCCGTGCAGTCTACTGTTCCGGTGACCAGTGTCGGTCCGGACAGCTAGAACGTTCGGAAAAAATATTTAAACTAAAGTAAGGAACCAAAAAATTAACTCAAATATTAATAAGAAAAAAAATTAGGAAAAATTATAAAATAATTTTTGGGACTCCATAGAGGTTCTTATGGCATTAGAATGCCAAAAAAATACTTAGAAAAATTTTTCAATTGGTACGGACAATTTTGGCCCGTTAAGCCAAACGAAGGGCATTTTGGTCATTTTGTCTTCAGAGATAATTTTTGGCCAACTTGTCCAATTAAATAAATAATTTATATAATATAAAATATAAATAAATATTGTCAAAAATTTAATTACAACTAAATAGACAAAAAATGGAGAGTTATATAGACAAAAAATGGAGACAAAATTTAATTGCAATTAAACTGGCCAACTCAGTGTAGAATGGTCCAATTGACCTGAAATTTTACCAGCAACAAGTTGAGATATAGACCAACAACTTTCATGAAGAAACCTAACCCAAATTATGACCAGAACCTATCCAACAAGTGAGTTGCGATCGCTCATCATGACCTGTAGATATGGTCAGTCCAGAAAAATTCCAATCCGGCCAGTTGTGGTTTTTAGACCATAACTTGAGCTACAAAACTCCAAATTGAGTGATTCAAAAAAGGAAATTCAACTAGACAAAATAAGGAACAACTTTCATGTTGATCATTTTGCCAAATTCCCACTGCAAAAATGACCAATGGAACAGTAAAAATAAGGTATGAAAACTGAAATTTCTGCTCTATTAACTTTAAGCTTAGAAATGGTATTGGCAACCAATACCAACAAATTTTGAATGCAAAATGTGGTATGTTGGGAGTATTAAAACCAATGTACCTATTGTTTATACAAAAGTCAACATTTTGGTTGACTAATGAAGTGAATAGTAACACCAAAACTTGAAATTCAAAAATTATAAAACTTAAAAGTGTAAAATGCCCTAGTATACCTAACAAGATTGGTTTGGATAGCTTGGCATGCCAATAGGGTTCTGTTAGCAGTACTGCATATGGCTTCATGTCATTCTGTGTTTCATGGATTTCTCATGACATTCTGTGACATAATAGCCTTTGGCTATGTTATTGAGTTAATATACTTGGGTTTTGACCCTGATAATTATTACAGCTTGTTAGCTGTTCTGTTGCACACCGGGAGACACAATGTGACCGATGGTGTGATGGTCCGAGGTACTTAGTATCCAGTGCCAGTTTACCCGTTTATCCAGTCCAGTCAATTAGTATGGGTTACTCGAGCAATGTTAATGAACCTTACCAAAATTTTAATCGTATAATAATGCAATAATACCAGAAATTAAGTCTACCCAAAAAAAAAAATGAAATCATACATTCTGCATCATTATTTTATTCTATTTTATTTTATTTTATATTGTCACCACTAAGCAGAATTGCTTAGCGCGTCGCTTTTGCCATGCGCAGGTACTAGAGACCTAGCTGGGGAGCCCAGCAGACACCAGACAGTGTGAGCCTACAGAGCTGCATCAGGAGTTCAGAGTCACTTCACATCCGCACTGCATATGGTAGGATATTAGGACTATAGGTGGCTCTTTTGTATTTTGCATTTTGTATTAGTTTGGATTGTAACTATAAACTCCTATAATTATGTATTAATGTAAATATATGAAATTTCATATCATTGAGATTTTCTGCATAATGTATGTTGATAAAGGAAATGTTGAGAATTATTGTGAATATGCTTTAAGTGATGAAGTGAACAAAAAAGTTTTGAAAATAGTATTGTGATTTGAGATTTTGAGATTGAGTTGAATGTGTATAATGGAGTATGAATTTGGAAATTATTTTGAAAGTGTTTTTAAATAAGTTCAGAAGAACTGTTTTTCCAATTTATAGCTGGCACTTTGCCGGATTTTCTATAAAATTTGCGGATAAATTCAGATTTATCAAAATTGAAAATAAATGAATTATAAAGGGATAAATTGTAATAGAAACATAAATTGGTGCTCCGGCACACTAAGTGGCATAACTTGCTCGGCTACACTGTAGACGGGTAAGGGGTGTCACATTTAGTGGTATCAAAGCATCGGTTTAGGCATTTTTGGGCCTAGATAGAGGGCATACCATTGCATTGCATTTGTAAGTGTTGAGGTGACACTGATGTAGATCTGTTTGTTTTCTTATTTTGAATAGGATATGGATCCTACTTCGCAAAGAGCAGTTGATGAAGAGGTGGAGAGTCATGCTCCACCAAGTGAAGTCTCAAAGGGAGAACCTGCTCCACCAGCAGCTGAGGCACCTGCCCAACCTCAGTTTGCACTATTTCAACAAATGACCGAGTTTTATCGGTAAATGATGGGGGCAATTCCACCACCACAACCACAGCCACAACCACCACCAGCACCACAGAAATCTCATTTAGAGAAATTGAGGAAGCATGGAGCTGTAGACTTCTTTGGGAAGAGGGAGGATGATCCCATGGTCGCAGAAAACTGGCTGGATAGAACCATCAGTCTTTGAAAGCGGCTAAAATGCACCCCGAGCGTAACTCGTGGGTGCTGTGTCCCTACTTCAGGATGATGCATATCAGTGGTGGGACACAGTAACCAGTGAGGTGCAACCTAAACAGATCACTTGGAAATTCTTCCTCACAGAGTTCAGGAAGAAATATGTTAGCAAAGTGTATTTAGAAGAGCGAAGAAGGGAATTTATCAGTCTGAGACAGAGACAGCTGTCAGTGGCTGAGTATGAGTGTGAGTTTGTCAGACTGAGCAGGTATGGGAGGGAGATAGTCCCTACAGAGGCAGAGAGGTGCAGACAGTTTGAAGAAAACTCAATGACAACATCAAAGTCATGATCACAGCATTGGAGATCACAGATTTTGCTAAGCTAGTGGATGCTGCATCAAAAGTGGAAAGAGTCCGAATCAATGAACAAAATAGAAGGGAAATATAGTAGAAGAGGGGTCCGGGTCAGTCCAGTATATTTTTTGCTCCCAGTAAGAAGAGTAAGGGTCCTCCTACTCAGAGTTCAGGACCACCACAGGGTCAGGGTCAGTCTCAGGGGCCTAGACCACAGTTCACACCTAGGAGAGGCCAGTCCACACCATCAATGGGCAGCTCTCCAGGGACGGTGTTTAGGGGACCAACCCCTGCATCTTCTGCTTGTCAGTACTGTCAGAAGTGGCATAAGGGGGAATGTTGGCGAGTGACCGGTGCATGCTTACGGTGTGGATCGACAGAACACCATATCAAGAATTGTCCGAAGAGGACTACTACTGTTGCTCCAACACAAACTGACAGACCTACTCCTGCACCACAAAGGGGTAGGAAGCCCGGTAAACCTGAGGCAGCTGGTCCATCACTGAGGCCTACATCCAAGTCAGCTGAGAGGCCAGACACTAGAATACCAGCCAGGGCCTATGCCATCAGAGCTCAGGAGGAGCAAGATGCCCCGGACGTCATCAGGGGTATGTTTTCCCTCTACAACACTTCTGTGCATGCATTGGTGGATCCAGGATCCACTCATTCCTATATTTGCATCAAACTACCCATAAAGAGGGGAGTTCCAGTAGAGGAGTGTGATCAAGACATTCTGGTCACAAATCCACTAGGCCACAATGTGGTAGTGAATAAAGTGTATAAAGGCTACCCATTGAGGATTCAGGGGTATGAATTCTCGGCAGACCTAATTGAGTTGCCCTTCCACGAGTTTGACGTAATTTTGGGAATGGACTGGTTGTCATGTCATCAGGCAATAGTTGATTGCAAATTGAAGAGGATTTCTCTGAAAACTTCTGAGGGTAATGAGATCACTGTTGTGGGTGAAAGGACAGATTTCCTGTCCAATGTTATCTCAGCCACGGTTGCAAGAAAATTGATAAGAAAAGGCTGTGAAGCTTACCTAGCGCACGTGGTTGATACTAGGCATGCTAAGCCGCACCTGTGTGATATACCCACAGTGAGAGACTTCCAGATGTGTTTCCTGAAGAGTTGCCTGGTTTACCACCAGAAAGGGAAGTCGAGTTTGCTATTGAGGTAATTCCTGGTACAGCACCCATTTCCATTGCTCCTTATAGAATGGCACCCATTGAATTGAGGGAGTTGAAAACTCAATTGCAAGAGTTGCTTGATAAGGGGTTCATACGCCCCAGTGTGTCACCATGGGGAGCTCCGGTGTTGTTTGTGAAGAAGAAGGATGGAACCTTGAGATTGTGTATTGATTACCGGCAGTTGAACAAAGTAACTGTGAAGAACAAATATCCATTACCCAGAATCGACAATCTGTTTGATCAGTTAAAAGGAGCCGGTGTATTTTCAAAAATTGATCTCAGATCAGAGTATCATCAGTTGAGAGTAAAGGATGCAGATGTGTCAAAAACTGCATTTAGAACCCAGTATGGACACTCTGAATTTTTAGTGATGCCATTTGGTTTAACAAATGCACCAGCAGCATTTATGGACCTTATGAACCGTATCTTCCATCCATACTTAGATCGGTTTGTAGTGGTCTTCATTGATGATATTCTGGTGTATTCCAATACCAGGGAAGAATATGATGAACATTTGAGGATTGTTCTGCAAACCTCATGAGAAAAGAAGTCAGATGCTAAGTTGTCCAAGTGTGACTTTTGGATGAGTGAGATCTCTTTTCTTGGACACATAATGTCAGCTGAGGGGATTAGAGTGGATCCCAAAAAGATAGAAGCAGTGATGGAATGGAAGCCTCCCAGAAATACAACTAAGGTCAGAAGTTTCTTGGGGCTAGCTGGGTATTACAGAAGATTTGTGAAGGGGTTCTCTCTTATAGCTACTCCAATAACCAAGTTGTTGCACAAGAATGTGAAATTTGGCTGGAACGACAAGTACCAAGCCAGTTTTAAGAGGTTGAAGGCTATGTTGACAGAAGCACCAGTGTTAACACAGCCAATGTCGGGAAAAGACTTTGTGGTCTACACTGATGTCTCGCATAATGGGCTAGGGTGTGTGTTGATGCAAGAGGGGAAAGTGGTAGCCTATGCTTCCAGGCAGTTAAGGCCACATGAACAGAACTACCCTACTCATGACCTAGAGTTAGCAGCAATCATCTTTGCACTGAAGATATGAAGGCATTATTTATATGGTGAAAAATGCTACATCTATACGGACCACAAAAGCCTAAAATACTTGCCAACCCAGAAGGAGCTCAACCTCAGGCAGAGATGATGGATTGAGTTCCTGAAGGACTATGATTGTGTGATTGATTATCATCCTGGGAAGACAAATGTAGTTGCTGATGCTTTAAGCAGGAAGTCCATCACAACTTTAAGATCACTCAATGCCTATCTGTCCTTAGCTCAAGATGGAGCTATTTTGGCTGAGTTACAAGTGAGGCCAACCCTGCTACAGTAGATACAAGATGGGCAGAGGGCAAATGAAAAACTAATGGCCATTGTGGGAAAAATTCCTGAGGGGAAAGAAACTGAATATGAGGTGAAAGCATACGGGTGTCTGTACTACAGAGGAAGAGTGTGTGTACCAGAAGATGGGAAAATGAAGACTAGTATTCTGAAAGAAGCACACACTAGTGTTTATGCTATGCACCAGGGGAGCACAAAAATGTATAATGATTTGAAGCCTTATTATTGGTGGCCTGGTATGAAGAGGGATATAGCTGACTATGTGACTAAGTGTTTGACATGTCAGCAAGTTAAAGCAGAATATCAAGTTCCATCAGGATTGCTACAGCCTATAAGCATACCTGAATGGAAATGGGACCGGGTCACTATGAATTTTGTTAGTGGTCTACCTCTCACCCAAAGGAAGCATGATGCAGTATGGGTGATAGTGGATAGATTGACAAAGTCAGCACATTTTCTGCCAGTTAGGACTGACTACTCATTGGAGAAGCTAGCAGAATTGTATATCAGTGAGATAGTTAGACTGCATGGAATCTCACTTTCCATCATATCTGACCGAGACCCAAGGTTTACATCGAGATTCTGAAAAAAGTTGCAAAAAGCCTTGGGCACACAACTCCGTTTTAGCATTGCTTTTCATCCCCAGACGGATGGACAGTCAGAACGAGTAATCCAGGTAAACTTAAGAACTAATTGAATTTTCGCAATTAATAAATTGAAATGATAGTAACAATGTGAATTATGTGATAGATCCTGGAGGATATGCTAAGGAGTTGTGTTATTGAGTTTGAGGGGAGTTGGGATAGATATCTCCCACTGGCAGAATTCGCATATAATAATAGCTACCAAGCTAGCATTCAGATGGCTCCGTATGAAGCACTGTATGGGAGGAAATGTAGAACCCTAGTATGTTGGACTGAATTGGGCGAAGATAAACTGGTAGGACCAGACCTGGTAAAACAGACTGAGGAGAAAGTGAAGATAATCAAAGCTAACCTGAAGGTTGCCTCAGATAGACAGAAATCATATGCCGACTTGAAGAGAAAAGAGATAGAATATGCAGTTGGCGATAAAGTGTTTCTCAAAGTCTCACCGTGGAAGAAAGTACTGAGGTTTGGGAGAAAGGGTAAGTTAGCCCTAGGTTCATTAGCCCATATGAAGTTATTGAACGTGTGGGACCAGTGGCCTATCGGCTAGCTTTACTACCAGAACTGGATAAAATTCACAATGTGTTCCATGTTTCTATGCTGAGAAGATATCGCTCAGACCCTTCACATGTCATTTCCATGGAAGAGATTGAAGTCCAACCGGACTTAACATATACAGAAGAACCTATACAGATCCTAGCTCGGAAAGTGAAGGAACTGAGAAATAAACAAATTCCACTGGTGAAAGTGCTTTGGAGGCACCACAACACTGAAGAGACAACTTAAGAAGGTGAAGAGATGATGAGGCAACAGTTCCCTTAACTCTTTGCATCAGGTAAATTTCGAGGACGAAATTTTTCTTAGAGGGGAAGAGTTGTAACATCCTCATTTTAGCTAATCAAATGCAGTCTCTTATTAGGTAACGATGTCGGTCCGGACAGCTAGAACGTTCGGAAAAAATATTTAAACTAAAGTAAGGAACCAAAAAATTAACTCAAATATTAATAAGAAAAAAAAATTAGGAAAAATTATAAAATAATTTTTGGGACTTCATAGAAGTTCTTATGGCATTAGAATGCCAAGAAAATACTTAGAAAAATTTTGCAATAGGTACAGACAATTTTAGCCCGTTAAGCCAAACGGAGGGCATTTTGGTCATTTCGTCTTCAGAGATGATTTTTGGCCAACTTGTCCAATTAAATAAATAATTTATATAACATAAAATATAAATAAATATTGTCAAAAATTTAATTGCAATTAAATAGACAAAAAACGGAGAGGAAATGAAAGAAAATGGATTTATGACATCATCATGATGTCATTAAAACTCACCCAACCAACCCAATCTTGACACATGGCATAAACATATATAAAAGAGGTAAAATGGGCTGGAAAAAGAAAGAAAAATCAGTTGCTTCTTCAACCTTTGGGGCAGCAAAAAACGTGGAGAGAGAGAGAGAGAGGAAGGAAAAACTCCATTAAAGCTCACCCAAGCTCCCAACCTCACCAAATCTCACTCCAAAACCCTAGCCTTCTTTGCAAAAAAATTAACCTAGCACCTTGAGGAAACTTTGGGCAGCAAAAAGAAAGAAAAATCAAGAAGTTTTCTAAGCTAGGGAAACTCTCCAACAAAGGTTAGTGACCTAACCATGAATTTTTCTTTAAATTCATGTTAAGAACTTTGAATATGTGTAAATTGCAAAGAAAAATTGTTGAATACCATTTGGATAGAAACCCTAGATTCATGGCAGCCATGGTTAGGGTTTGTTTGTGGTGAGTTTAATGAAATTAAAAGACCATCATGGCTGCCCACAGCATGTATTTACTAAGTGGATTGATGAAATGAAGTGAAAATGCATGTGGGGTAATGTTTGAGATGTTAGGGTTAGGGTTTGGGGTGGAAAAAAATGGGACTTTGATCATATAATGATGAAAGTGAGTTTTAATAGTCAATTAGTGACCATTTGGTTATGTGTAAACAAGAAATGAGGTGGTTTGATTAGTGGGAATTGCAGTTGGTGTGGCTGCCCATGGTGACCTGCAGAATTGGACATGAGTCCAGCAGGTTTGGGCAGCCATAACTTAAATTGTAGAGGTTCAATTGGTGCAAGGCCAATTGGACATGAAACTAAACACATAATGGCACAACTTTGGTGAAGAAACCATGCCCATAAAACCAAACCAAGTGGACCAAAAGCTTGCCCTAATCCGGGTGAACTGTAATCTGTTTCTGCAGAATGACCAAATGAACAGTCAGTGTAGAATGGTCCAATTGACCTAAAATTTTACCAGCAACAAGTTGAGATATAAACCAACAACTTTCATGAAGAAACCTAACCCAAATTATGACCAGAACCTATCCAACAAGTGAGTTGCAGTTACTGTTCACTGCAATGTAGATATGGTCAGTCCAGAAAAATTCCAATCCGGCCAGTTGTGGTTTTTGGACCATAACTTGAGCTACAAAACTCCAAATGGAGTGATTCAAAAAAAAAAATTCAACTAGACAAAATAAGAAACAACTTTCATGTTGATCATTTTGCCAAATTCCCACTGCAAAAATGACCAATGGAACAGTAAAAATAAGGTATGAAAACTGAAATTTCTTCTCAATTAACTTTAAGCTTAGAAATGGTATTGGCAACCAATACCAACAAATTTTGAATGCAAAATGTGGTATGTTGGGAGTATTAAAACCAATGTACCTATTGTCTATACAAAAGTCAATATTTTTATTGACTAATGAAGTGAATAGTAACACCAAAACTTGAAATTCAAAAATTGTAAAACTTAAAAGTGTAAAATGCCCTAGTATACCTAACAAGATTGGTTTGGATAGCTTGGCATGCCAATAGGGTTCTGTTAGCAGTACTGCATATGGCTTCATGCCATTCTGTATTTCATGGCTTTCCCATGCCATTCTGTGATATAACAGCCTTTGGCTATGTTATTGAGTTAATATACTTGGGTTTTGACCCTGATAATTATTACAGCTTGTTAGCTGTTCTGTTACACACCGGGAGACACAATGTGACCGATGGTGTGATGGTCCGAGGTACTTAGTACCCAGTGCCAATTTACCCGTTTATCCAGTCCAGTCAATTAGTATGGGTTACTCGGGCAATGTTAATGAACCTTATCAAAATTTTAATCGTATAATAATGCAATAATACCAGAAATTAAGTCTATCCAAAAAAAAATGAAATCATACATTCTGCATAATTATTTTATTCTATTTTATTTTATTTTATATTGTCACCACTAAGCAGAATTGCTTAGCGCGTCGCTTTTGCCACGCACAGGTACTGGAGACCTAGCTGAGGAGCCCAACAGACACCAAACAGTGTGAGCCTACAGAGCTGCATCAGGAGTTCAGAGTCACCTCACATCCGCACTGCATATGGTAGGACATTAGGACTATAGGTGGCTCTTTTGTATTTTGCATTTTGTATTAGTTTGGATTGTAACTATAAACACTATAATTATGTATTAATGTAAATATATGAAATTTCATATCATTGAGATTTTCTGCATAATGTATGTTGATAAAGAAAATGTTGAGAATTATTGTGAATATACTTTAAGTGATGAAGTGAACAAAAAAGTTTTGAAAATAGTATTGTGATTTGAGATTTTGAGATTGAGTTGAATGTGTATAATGGAGTTTGAATTTAGAAATTATTTTGGAAGTGTTTTTAAACAAGTTCAGAAGAACTGTTTTTCCAATTTATAGCCGGCACTCTACCGGATTTTTTATAAAATTTGCGGATAAATTCAGATTTATCAAAATTGAAAATAAATGAATTATAAATGGATAAATTGTAATAGAAACATAAATTGGTGCTCCGGCACACTAAGTGGCATAACTTGCTCGGCTACACTGTAGACGGGTAAGAGGTGTCACAATCATGGCCACCTCGACAACTTAATGTCAAGAATGCCTTTATCCATGAAAACCTTGAAGAGATAGTCTACATGGCACAACTAGTGACGGATCTAAAAGAAAATAATAATAAAATGTCATAAAAAAATGTTTAAAATATAATATTAATATTTTATAATTAAATTCAAGACGGTCTTTATTTTCTTGAATTATTGAAATTACTCATTTTCAGGGTGTATATATTCAAATGTATCAAGCTAAATATGCTTGAGATATTCTTCTCACTCTAGCTTCCATGTTAGAAGTCTCATCTAACTTGCCAAGGAAAAATCTATGCCTTATGATATCACTCCCGTTGATGCTGCTGCCTATAGAAGAATAGTTGGAGCTCTACAATTTCTTATTGTAATAATGAGAACTCATAGTGTTCATGCTGCAAATTGTGTTTATATATTAGTTTATGCAAGCTTCTATAGTGGCCCATCTTCACTAAGGTAAGAGGATCTTGATATTTGTTAAACGAACAATTACTATGGCGTCCGCTTTAGGAATTAGAAGGGTATTTTCACATGACAACTTTAAAACTTAAATTGTAATTTAAGTATTATTTGATTGTATAAAATTATTTTAAGAATGAAAATCGAACTAAAGTACTAAATAATTAATCAAACTAAGTTCCATTTGTTTTATAAAAAATATTTTTTTTAAAAATAATTTTTAAATTTTATAATATTTAGAGCACTAAAAAAATAGTTAATGAAAAATATTTTCTTAATAAAAAAATTAAACTATTTATAGGAAAAATAACTTCCTTCCTAGGAGGGAGTTATTTTATGAATTTTAATCATTTTATTAAAATATTAAAATTATAACACAAATACATATCATTAACTTATGGAAAATATTTTTAATATATCAATTATTTTCCTCGAAATAAATAGAGCCTAAGGCTCTATTTATTTTATGAAAAATATCTTTTACATATTAGTATTTGGGATACTCATAAAAAATGGGTCAACAGAAAGAAAAAGTTAAGTAATTTTTAAAGAAAATGAATTTTTATTTTAAAAAGAGATATTCATTTTCTATTTTTTATACTTTGATAATCTTATTAAAATTTCATAAACATATATTATCAATTTAACATTACACTCAAAGAATAAAAAATATTTTATATATATAAATTATTTTTGACGAAACAAACAGAGTCTAAAATTATATTAAAATTTTGATTCTTAATTAAACCCTAAACTGAAATTAATTCTAATTAAAAATCACACTATAGTTTCTTTTTTATCAGAAAAAATACACTATAGTTATAAGATATAAATCTAGAAAATTAAATTAATTAATCCGACCCATTAAACTAATAATTTAATAACAACTAAATGCTTCAAATATAAAATTAAAATTGAGATTTTAAATTAAATCTTTTTATTTTTAATAATCTTTAATTTTGCAAAAAAAAAAAATGGTCCGGATTGGGCATTCATGTCTCTTAAATGAGATTACACCTACTAATCTTAAAAGCAATTTAATGTTATATATCTATTTCAATTTCGTAATAATTATCCAACGGAACAATGATGAAAGGAGTTGGAAGATATTGATTTGAATTTGGTTGAGTTATTATATCTAAATAATTATAAATTGATAATAAATATAAATATAAATAATTTTATAAATAAATTTATTAAAATAATTAATCATATTTTTAAAATAATTTATTTAATAAATTTAAATTAATAATCATAAATTATTAATAATAAAATATAAATTAATTTAATAATAAAAAAGTAAAGAAGAAAGCAGAAAAAGAAAAAGAGAAAGGAGAAGACACAACAATATTTTTTTTAATTAAAAAATTATTATTATATGTTAGAGTTTTTTTAGATAAAATTAAAATTAAAAATTTCATTTTAATATATTAAAATTGAATAATCAAAATGAAACTATTACGATAAATATATATATATATATATATATATATATATATATATATATATGTGTGTGTGTGTAAGCTAGGACTCTAAAATTAACTCACAAAAGCTTGCCATTTGACTTAAAATATCATGCTAAAAGATTGTCATTTGGTTTAGAGATTGTTTTGCTTAACTTATAAAATCAGCTTATTAGCACCGACTGCTTATAAGCTAATTTAGATTTATAAATATTTAAAATTTTAATTAGTTATATGTTTAATTAAAATATTTATAAATGATTGATAAATAATTAATATATTTAAAAAAAAACTTATAAGTATATTTATTACTAAAATGACTAAAAATATATTAAATAAGATTTATGATAAAATTTTTTAGCTTATAAATATAATTTATAAGTCTAAAAATTATTATAAAAAACTAATCGGTCTATATTTAATATTTATAAGATAAAACAAATACTCTCTTAATTTAGTAACGATAAGTGTAATAAAAGTGTGATTATTTAGCAAATAAAACTCTTTCAAAGAAATTTCAATTCAAATCTAAAATCTAAGTAGATGAGTAGGTTTTCTTTTGAAATTTATCTATTTTAAATGCAAAGGCTTAACTATCCCACTCTTGCACTTGAGAGTTTAGAAATTACAAAATAATCTTATTTATAATTTAGTTTAGCAATATAAAAAAATTTAAATATTTAAATTTATCGGTCCTATTTTTGAAATTATTAAAATTTAAAACTTAATTTATTAAAGATTATTTAAGGATGTTTTATAAATATAATTATAGTTTAAAAATGAAAATATCCTTACTAAAAAAAATAAAAAGTTAAAGCATTATAGTTTAATAAATGGAAATAGAATTTTTATAATATAAAATTATATTTATAATTTTATATTTAAAAATAGAAATGGTATAATATAAATATTTTTGAAAATATAAAATAATGATAAGACAAATACATAAAATAATTTGTAAATATTTTAAATATATCACTAATATAGAAGATAATTATGTTATAAATAATAATTTATATTTATTATTTTATAATTTAAATATATCTTTTATTACAGAAAAATCATTTCATTTACTTTGGAAATGAATAAAGAGAGAAAGAGGAAATACAACATATATATACATTTCAAAGCGCTAAAATTTTTCCTTCATTTTTCTACGTTTTTCATAATAATTTTATAATTAATTTTCTAAAGGAAGTTTATTCCCTTTTATATATTATTTATTAAATATAAAATAATTTTTACTTATTATTAAAAATATAAGATATTATGTTGTTACATTCTTATGAAAAAAATTTAAAGAAAATAATTAATAATTACTTAAGAAATGAAAATTTAAATTAGTTTTAATGAGGCATATAATTATATTTAGTATAATTAATTAAAAATTTTATTATCAACAAAATTTTATATTATAATTTTAAAAATATAAAATATAAAAAATAAATATTAAAATAAAATAATAAATAACCCACACCAACATCCCATGCCAATTATCTCCCCAACAAACAGACTGCTTCCCTTTATTAAAGATTACATATAATGCCATACAATTTCTAGCTAACTAATCAATGCAATTTAATTTCTTGTAGACACCAAACTGTACAATGGTGCACTCAGGTCATTCTATTTTTGGCTTCATAAAAAATAAAATAACGTTATTAATTTTAAAATAATTAAATCAAAAGTATAGATATGTTAAAATAATCTTTAGAATTCCTTTTAACAATTTCCCCCACATTTGGAATTGCAATTGATTACTCAAATTTTAAATAATAATAATAATAATAATAATAATAATAATAATAATAATAATTGTATGTTAACATAAGTTAACGTTAAATTAATAAATATCTCCCTTTCAAAAAAAATAATAAATATCTTATTTTATTAATTAATATTTTAATAATTAGTTAACTTGTGTAATTTATCTTCAAATTATAATTAATATTTGTTAATTTTCGAGTACAATCATTTATAAATTTAACTATTAAAAAATATCGATAATAAACTTTCCTACAGTAGGTTTAGAGTTACATTTTAGAGAAAGGATATCGCCATTGTATTTGGACCGTCAAAAAAACATAAAATATAGTTTTTTTTTTATCATGTTGTGTCTTATTAATCAATGATTGTTTTGTTATTTTAGGCTTTTACTTTTTTTTTTTTTTCGAGAAATACACACACGGTTCAGTGACGGGAATGGACCTTTGTTAAAACTATAATAATTTTAACAAAATCCTTATTTTAATATAAGTCATACATGTAAACTGTTCACAATTCATATGGGATTCCGAATGATTAATCCCTGAGTACATCTGACCAACTCACGAACACTTGTTAAAACCATAATAATTTTAACATATGAGGGATTATTATTTAACAATTTACATTTTCTTTAGTGAATATAACTTAAACTATTAATTATCATTAAATAATATTAATAAGGTATTAATATTAGATCTGTCATAAATTGGATTTCCAAATTTTCCGATTTAAAAACAATGCCATTTCCAGCATTGACTCACATTAAATTGTCACTGTTGCTTGCATGTGGCTGGTTTACACTTAACCACATATAGTTTTCAGTATATTAAATGCTATGAATATTTTTTTCCCAGTAGAGATTATATTCCAATACAAAATGAAAAACATAAACATGGGGGACTTTACCCTCGACTCTTTACGGCCAACTCATATAAAATCAAGGGTTTTGAGCTCATTGGAGAGTAAATTTAATATTTATTAAATTAAATATTTATATTAATATATATATAATTAATTAAAATAAATATACAAAAAATATATATGAAATCTAACGGTCAATGAACTCATTTTTATATCAACTCGTAAACGTAATATAAAATCAAACAAAATAGCGAACGCATTAACGAGGGGATAAAGCGTTGGGATCTATGCTGTGCTCTCTAGAGAGGTGAGAAGATGTTGTGCACTACAAATTGATAAGGGATATTGTGCTCACCAATGGATATGGTGTGGTTTGGATTGTTGATTTGGGTTAGATTATTAATTTTCTTCATTATACTCCATTATTTAATGTCTGACCACGAAATATTTTCATTTGTTAAATCTATTAATAGCTTGAGTTTGTATATCATAAGTAAAGATAATATAATTAAAATGTTGTTAACGGTTAATATAAATTAAATTTATAGATGTGTGTATTATTTATTATATACCCATTGAGTCAAGCTTATGATATACAACTTTTTTTTTTTTCAAATTTTTCAAGACAAAAGAATTTCTCAATGAAGATAAATATCACTTGCATGTGCATGAGTTGTATTTGCAATAAATTGATGGTTAATATGCCTTTGAAAACTATGATAAATGGTTAGTTCTATGCTATTATTTATATTATTATGTCAATCAAGAATAAACCAGTTAGTTTTCTTTTATTTTTAAGTTGTAACAAGTGGAGAGATTTTGAATTTGAATCTCTCTACTTACTTATTATAAGATAATTTATCTTTATGATGAGAAAAAAAAGATGACTATCTCTCATTATGTAACTTATCAATTATTACTCGACTCAGTCAAATTTATGAAAAATTTCGCATTATTTTATGTGAATTGAAAGATTTAGGGAGAGTATGTTCTTATTGACATGACTCTCAAGGTGATATGTCAAATTACCCAGGATTAATTTTGAGCCTTAGATAATAACATTGCATCAAAATTAGAGAAATTAAGTCTTAATTGAAATAATCAGATTAAATTGCAATTGCATTAAAACTAAGCTAAAAATTATAAAATTAAATGATTCTAGTATTGAATTTCTCTTAAAAATAACTTTGCTATATAAAAATTAAAAAAAAATTCACTGGCAACCTTTTTTCTATTTTTATATCTAATTAAAGTTTAAAACAAAGTTCAAGATAGTATAGACATCAGATAAACACTCAACTATTTCATACTAATTCAATAATGAGAAATTTTTAATTAGACCATCTTTATTCTAAATTCAAGATATTATATATATATATATATATATGATAAAACTCACATAATTATATATTTTAAAATTATAATAGCGCAAATTTTTCCCTCTAATTATACAAGCTTTTTTTTTCTTTTTTAACTCAAAAAGTTGTTCCAAAGAGAATGGGAGATATTTAATGTTGCTACCAAAAAGTAAGAAGGTAGATGGCTTGTTTGCTTTGCTATTAATGGTGCACGCCTACTAAAAATTATTAAATGAACTTATTAAAGATCTTTTCAGTGGTTTCTACTTCTCACTCACTTGTGAGATTCAAATGATCGATTTAGTGAGGAAAGTTATGGTTAATTAAATAGTAATGATTTCTCTCTAGATAACTTCTTAGCTTTATAAGGACTCCAAGATTTTTCCAGGAATTCTACACAAAGCTCAAGTCTTGGAGAAGTGAAAGAAAGATGGAAGTTCGTGTTGTGTCAAAAGAACTCATAAAACCATCTTCGCCAGCAATCCAACATAAAAAACCCTACAAACTCTGCCTTTTAGATCAGCTTACTCCTTCAACTTATTCACCAGTTATTTTCTTCTACCCCATGGAACCTTCTTATTCCGCCATAGCCTTGTCTCGCCTGAAAAGTTCTCTCTCTGAGACCCTTAATATCTACTACCCTTTCTCTGGAAGATTGAATGATAACCTCTATATTGATCGTTTCAATGAAGGTGTTCCATTCTTCGAAGCCACAATTAATTGTCGCATGTCTGATTTCCTTAAACACCATGAGATTTTGTCTTTGAACCTTCTTTTGCCACTCCAGCCCTTTAGCAAGGCGGCAGACACGAACATACCAATACTAGAAATTCAGGTGACTGTATTTACTTGCGGAGGGATAGCACTAACTGTTTGTGCATCACACAAGCTCGTTGATGGACCTACGGGTAGGGCTTTTCTCAATACTATGTGCTGTGTGTCCCGTGGAAATGTTAAAGATATTATCTACCCAAATCTCAGCGAGGCATCGCAGTTCTTTCCACCAACAACTTCACTTCCGAAAAAACATATATCACTCATGAAAAGCTTGTGGTTCACCGAAGGTAACTATATTACAAGGAGATTTGTGTTTGATGCCAAAGCAATAGCTAACCTAAGGGCTAACACACAAGGCAAACTTGAGACTAGGCCTACAAGGATTGAAACATTGTCTTGTTTCATTTGGAAATGTTGTATGGCAGCATCAAAGGCAGTATCAAGCTCACCCAAACCATCCATTTTGGTTGAAGCAGTGAATCTCCGGCCACAAACTAACCCGCCTATGTCTTTTACTTCCATTGGGAATATCTATTGGTGGGCAACAGCAGTTGCTCACCCTACAGCCACAAACATAGAGTTGCATGAACTCATAAAGCTATTGAGTGAAGGTACTGCACTGTATAGGGGTGATTTCACGCAGACTCTACAAGGTGAAGGTGGCCATGAAACCATGTCAGAGCACTGTGACCAGCTAGAAGAGTTATTTTCCTTGGAAAGCCCAGATATATTCGCATTTACGAGTTGGTGTTATCTTGGTTTCACTAAGACTAACTTTGGATGGGGAGAGCCCTATTGGTTTGCTTTCTTGGGGAAAGTTAGTCCTGCATTTAGAAACTTTACCATGTTCATTGAAACGAAAGATGGTAAAGGGATCGAGGCATGGATCACCTTAGACCAGCAAAGAATGGCTATACTAGAAAATGATCCTGAATTCCTGGCTTTTGCTTCTCCAAATCCCAGGATTTCATCATCAAGCCTGTAACCTCTGTCTTTCGAGCCCATCATCTCATTAATTTACTCCATAGCTGTATAAGATTTTGTGGTTTTCAAGCCTATCAATGAAGCAAGCAGATATAGCAACTCTAGTTATGGTATTGGTTTATCTTTCTTCTTCGTGTTATAATATCCGGTTTGGGTTTTGCAATAATTGTGTTTGTATTATTAGAAGGCTATATGTATTTTGTTTATTAATATGTTGTGCAAGATGGATTTAAAATTGAAATATTACAAAATATAAATGACTATCTCTACATAAATTAACCCATTAATCAAATTTTATTATTATATTATAATAAATTGATCTATTTATAAATTTAAAATACAAATATATAAGTTTCATTTATTTTACTCATAGATTCCACTATATATATATATATATATATATATTTTGTGTTATGAATTTATAAATCAATCAAGTTCAAAAAAAAATTATATATATATATATATATATATATATATATATATATATATATATATATATATATATATATATATATATATATATATGGAAGCTCAAGAAATTAGCCGGTTTCGATTCTTCAGTGTAAATTTTATCATTTAAGTGTACAAAAAGTGTGTTTCTAAGAGTTTTTTTTCTTTTAATTCTTACATTTTGATCGACATTGCAGCTGTATGAATAATCTCTACATGTTATAGGCTTTATTTCTTCTGTATTGTACATCTTTTCCATTGCAGAGATTTTAAAATTTTTATACTAATTCTAGCATTTTTAATAATGATATGATCTTCTGTGTTAAAGAACTTGATTGCAGAGTTCTTATTAGATGCACTTGGAGTTGGCAAGTTATAGCTCTAGTGCATTTTCTGAGAGGTTGAATAATTTATAAACTTCTTATTATTCTTTAATAAAATTATTACAACCTTCATTCACTTTTATTTATTATTTTTTTAAAATTTTTTATTAATAATTATTTATCATTTTAAGAAAATTAAAAAATATTAATTATTTTTTTCAATTTTACCCTTATCTCTATAAAACATAATAACTATTTGTTGCAATTTCTTAAAATCTAATATTAACACTCCCTCCTTTTTAATTAGGTGAAATAAAAGGTAATTTAATCAAATTAAGGAGTATTTTGTTATAATTTATGTGATTTAATTGTTTTTAATCTTAGACGATGGACAAAAGTGGACGAGGAGAGTATTATTATTCACAGAGAAATCCTTATCTAGACTTGATCCATCATAAACTCTATATATGAGACTCATGTCCTTAATAGGTATGGATGGCAAGTCCCAAAATTCATCTATACCTTGAGAATTTTTCATATACACCAAGAACACAAATTTTAATCAAGCAGATTGTTCAATTGTTGTCTGGGAAGTTTTAGCCCATTTCTAATTTTGAGCTAAATTTCTCCCAAACTGAGAACTCCACAAAAATTCTGAGAGTACTGGCATGCTCTACTCGACGAGAGCTTCACCACCATATAAATTTCAAAATTTTCTGATACTAAATTTTGGTGGGTCCCTCGAATTTTGCTGTGTTTTTTTGAGCTCCAAATGAGCTTATTTAGTTTTTCTAACAATTTTATTCTAACCCTTGGTATTATGGGCTTCACGTAGATACTTTCGTTTTATAGAAATTCTATCGTTGCTCGGGTCTGAACTTTCGGGCCGAACAAACAGGCTGCTGGAGCAACTTTAAATTCGGGTCAAAGTTATAGTCTACCCCACTATTTTCAAATGCCCCAGACGCGTTCAAAGCATCAGAATTGGCATAAATAAACACGAACCCTAAGTTTCTTCAATTACCTAGTGCCGAATTTAGAATAAAAATCTATAAAATATTCGTAGATAGCTAGAAAATTATAAATGCTTTTGTATTAGCTTCATAATATTGTTAAAGACCGTGGAGTAGAATTTTAGAAATTTTAGAGTTCGTTTGAATGATTTATAATAAAATGATATTTATAGGGACTAAAAAGTAATTTTTTAAAATTGTGAGTATTGACTGTTTTGGGGGGCCCAGGAGGAGCCATATGATGATGATGAGATGTAGATGTGGGATTTGTGTATTAAAAGTATTATTTGGATCATTTTGTAAGTTGAATAGGTCCTAGGTACAAGGAAAACTCTGTCGGATTTTCGACAAAACTTAAAATTTGTCCTTTGACTCTTTGAAGTTTTGTTTGAATAAATATTGATAAAATTTTTTATATAATATTTAGGTGAGCCGGGTAAACCTTCCTCCTCCGCCCAGTCACCTCAGTGATCAACGGTTAATTTGTAAGTAGATGTTGATTTTAATTATAATTTCAATATTATTATATATTCAAGGCATGCTCATGCATCACATATAAATATATGTATATAGCTAAATGCTAGGCACATTTTATATTGTATTTTCTTAATTGCAAAAATGGATGTGGATGTTGCCTTAGGGTAATTTAGAAGTGTGTGCATGTGTCGGCGTGCGTGTGGTGTGGTGTGGTGTGATGGATATGGGTAGGACAAGCAAATCGGCTAGAGCTTATACCGCTTGGGGCCTGGTCCTTTTTGATGAAGTCGAGGTGAGTGCGGCTTTAAGTTGATCTCACTTGTAACACCTCTATATGCATAGCTATGTATATTTCACTGTTCCAGTAATCAGTGTCGGTCCCGACAATTAAGAGGATTAAAACTATGTTTAAGACACCTAGCAAAGCCCTAAATAAAAATAAATAGTAATTATCAGATAGTTAAGTCTAAGTAAGAAATACAAAGCATAAAAAATTAAATGAGCTTAGGGTCATAGCGATGGGTGATCTTCCCGGAAAGTGACTGCGAGGTCAGTCTTAACCCTAATTTTGAATGGAAAATTGTGATACCGCGGTCCTAAGGACTATTGCGAACCTAGTGGAAAAGAGAAAATCACAGAAAATAATAGGTCAAATAATTAGGTCAAGACTCCGAAAGAAATACTATATTATTTGCAAACCGGATCAATCCGACGAGGGGCAATTTGGTCAATTTACTCCTAGAGGTGACTCTTGACCTAACTGTCCAATAAAATCGGAGATATGAAATTTCGGAATATAGAATTAAATTAAAGAAGAATGGAAAAATAAAGGAAAAAGAAAAAGAATGAAAAATTGAATTATTGCATCACTTGAATGACATCACATATGATGTCAAAATTAAATTTTATTTTCTCAAATTTTTTACCAAGTCAAAAATTAATTTAAATACACATAAAAACAAAGAAAATGAAAAAAAAATTCACTCTTTCTTCCCCAACCAGCCGGCCAAAACCCCAAGTCCCTCTTTTTCCATAGTTTTCCTCCATTAACAAGCTTTTTAAGCTTAAATAACTTGGTTTTGTCCCATAAATTTCAACCCTAAACCCTCAAAAACTTCTAATTCACCATAGAAAAGGAGATTGAAGAAGAAAAGAAAGGAAGAAAAGAGAAGAAAGTGAAGAAGTAAAAATCAAAGAAAGGTTAGTGATGAAACTTGAAATTTTTAGTTGAATTCTTATGTTTCTAGTTAATTTAACTTAGAATTAAAGTGAAAATGCGAACAAAACTATCATGGGGGACTAGCAGTGAATTTCGGCCAGCATTAAGGGGGACTAAAATTGTTTGAATTTGATGGAATTAAAGTGATAGGGAAGTTGAATTAGGTATGTAAATTAAGATTATGCACTTTAATCTTATTAGTTGCATGAATTACATAATTAGGGTTCTTGGCACTTAGGGTTTGAGGAAAAATTTAGAAAAAATTGGTAATTGATGTAAGGGAACCTAATTGAGGTTTGGAATAGTCATTTGGAGTCATTTGTGATGTGTTTGAATTGGTAGAAACTCAATACAATTTGGATTGGTTAAGGGTCCCAATCTGGCAGTTTGACCTAGGTCCTTTTTAGGGACCAAAACTAAAATTTTACCCTTTCAATTGGTGTGAGGCCAATTGAGAATGAAAATAAACACATAAGGACACATTTTTCATTTAGAAATCATACTCAGAAAATGACATTAACATGGTAAATAATTAGGTCAAATCTGGGTAATGTGCACTGCCACTGTACCAAAATGACCAAAAGAACAGTGTTTATTTATTTGGCTATAACTTGGGCTAGACAGATCCAAATGACCTGATTTTTGTGGCATTGGAAAGGTATGACATAGTACTACAACTTTTATGAAGAACACCAACCCAAATTCTGTCCATAACCAAGTGAAATTATCACCCAAAGTTAGTGGTCCAAAACTGTCAGAATCAATTAGGTGCCCAGAAATTATAGGTAACACCAATCCGGCCCGCCTTAGAAAAATGCCCATATCTTGGGCTACAAAACTCTAAATTAGAGTTGAGTAGAATTCAGTTCAAACCGAAAAACCGAACCGAACCAAGTCAATTCAGTTCAATCGGTTCGGTTCAATTTTACATTATAAAAATTTCGGTTATTTTGGTTCGGTTCGGTTTTGAAGAGAAAAAAATCAGTTAAACCGAACCGAACAGAACAGTAGTTTATATATTTAAATCGAATCAAATCGAACTAAATTGATTTTTGAATTGATTTATTTTTATGGAAAATTTATGAATTGTATTTAATTTTATATATATTAATTGTTTAATTTCATTGATTAATAGTTATTAGATTTAAACCAAAGTCAAAATTAGATCAAATAACTTGAAAATCAAGTCTAAATTAAAAAATCAATCAAAAATCAAAATTGATCGGTTTAAACCTAACAGAACCGAAATAGAGCGGTACAGTTCGATTTGGTTTTTCACCCATTTCGATTCGGTTCGATTTCTAAAATTTAAAACTCAGTTTTTATAATTTAATTTGGTTCGGTTCGAACCGAATGCTCACCCCTACTCCAAATTGGGTGATTCAAAAAGGAAATTAAATATAAGACAAAAAGTAATAACTTTGATGAAGAATACTTAGCCAAATTTTCACAATAACTAGATCAATGGAACAGTGCAAAACAGGGGACCAAAACTGAAAAATTGAATTTTCTTTTAGGAGACTTAGAAATTGAAATGGCAACCAAGACCAACAAATTAGACACTCAAAATGTGGTATGTGAGTGTAATGAGAATTGGTATACCTAATTAGTGTGGAAAAGTCAACATTTTGACTCAATGGTCAAATGAATAGTAACCACCATAATCAAGAACACAAAGAACTTAATTTATGGGAGTATATAAGTAAAGTTTAAATGCAAATTTCAATTGTTAAAATTTTGGTTAAACATAATTTTGATAAATATTGAAACATCTTAATTGTGTGCTTTAGTGGAAAAAGGGTCTTCCGAGGAAATGAATCGACAGGAATGAAATAAAGAAAGACTAATTACGAGGTTTGTGCACAATAAACTTATTTAAGTATTTTTTATTAAAATTTGATTTAGTATATAATATGAATAGTTTTTAATTGTTTTGGCTTTGAACATTTTATTTGGAAATTATTGTGTTGCCTACTTTGTGAATGGAAATTTTGAGATAAAATGGGATTTGTGGTTTGTATGAAATATTTAAATGTTGTGATTTGAAATTGTTTTTTATTCACACTTGGCATGACAGTCCCTTACTATGTTCCTTCCCCACTTGTGGGGTTGAGTTTGATATTTGATCATTTTCCTCCCTCTCTGCCTTGCCAGTCCGAGGTGAGTTTGGATGAGAACTCATTAGCTAGCTAGCCACCTCCCTCATTGATTTCGATTAGTGGGGTGAGTTTGTCTTGTCATGGTATACTACACGGCATGTTCAGAAATTTTGTGTCATGGCCTAAGTTGTGTTATTGATTGGCAACACTATGTTTATTAAATTGTTTAATTAAATTTGTGTTATATTGAGTTTTGAAAATTGTGAAATATTTAAATTGTGATTTATTATAAATGTGATTTGAAAATTGTGAAATGTGA
Organism: Hevea brasiliensis; assembly: GCF_030052815.1. Taxonomy (NCBI): domain Eukaryota; kingdom Viridiplantae; phylum Streptophyta; class Magnoliopsida; order Malpighiales; family Euphorbiaceae; genus Hevea; species Hevea brasiliensis. The sequence goes on from NC_079500.1 coordinate 89,309,063, forward strand.
TTGTGTAATGTTTAAATTATGATTTGGCAATGAATGGTTTCTGTTCAGCTTTTAAAATTTTATTATGCACCACCGAGTAAAATTTACTCATCGATAGCTTAATTTTGCTGTCGCAGATAAGAAAAAGAGCATAGCGGCAGAGTGAGCTGCTACAGTAATAGGGGAGCACAGTTTAAAGATTTTTGTACGGGTATTTATTTATACCCTTATAAATTTAACTTGATGTGAACAATCTTTTGTTCATGTATTTCTAAGTAGTTAGATGAGCAGTTGTACATTAAAGTTTGTAATAATATTAATTTTAATTTTCATTTTGTAAATTAAGACTTGTGTATGTAAATTTAATTTAATGCAATGTTTATGAGTTTATCGAATTATTTTCAATAAAAAAATTTTGAGTTGTGAATTTTGAATTGAAATTTGGTTGAATTGTATTGATTTGAGAATATATTGGCAGTTGGGGTTGAGAAATGAAATTATTGGGAGTGTTTTCACAGGTTTTGAAGAACTAGTTTTTCCAAATTACAGACGGCACTCTGCCGAAATTTTTATAAAATTTGCAAAAACTTTAAATTGATTGAAAATTTGATATGTAGTTTAACTTCAATAAAAGTTTTTAATTTCTACCAAAAGTACTCGCCACCTTCAAGGAAGTAAAATTGTTTTAAAATCTCTTTTAGTATATTTAATGGCTTATCGGTAGGCGAAGTTCGATAATTCATTCAGTATACTACGGGATCATGATATGCCTTACAGAGAAATAAGGTGTGACATCGCTGACCCCCATAATTGGATTATTAAGCGAAAGTCCAGTTCAAGTTGATCTCACTGGCAAGTTTTGGACTAAGAGAGTTGTATAGGGGATCAGCTTCCATATGTATTTTATTTGATATGGTATATGTGTTCGTGAGTGCTCCAAATTACTCTTTGGGCGAATATTGTTTGAATTTGATGAAAATTGTTTATTGGTATTGCATTTCATTCTTAGGAATGTATTAGAATTAGATAGTTATAGAAATTATTTTTAAAATCAATATCTTATTCTATTAGTAGAACGCTCACTCATGTTTACTCCATTTTTCTAGGTCACAGGAAAGTTTTTCTTATGATTGACCTATCTCTTTCTTCGCAGGTCCATTGGCGCCTTATTTATATTTATTGTTATTGATTGAAATCTAGAACTCTGCATATGCTAGTGACATTTTATTTAGCTGAGTCTGTTAAAGATTAACCATTTAAATTTGTTAACTTATTGATTATGTATGTGTGGACTTATAGATTTATTTGTTTATATAGATGCGGGAGCTAAGCTCCCAATGATCATATTGTGTTGATTGAGAATGTTGTGGGTGAGTTGAACTCCCTAAATGATTATATATTGTGATTACAGGTCGGGTGAATAAAAAACTACCAGTTTGATGGTCCTAGATATGGTCAGACTCTGTCTAGTTATTTTCTTGATTTGGGTTTTGAAATTGGGCTTATAGTTTGGCTCGAACAGTGAAGCTTGCTACGAGCTTTGGGGGTCTTATATTGACCCAAGTCTTAGTGCCGGTTCAGCCCATAAATTGGATCGTGACACGACCCCAACCCTAACCCCAAATTCCTGTGGGGCAGCGATAGGAGGAGCGATGCCTACCCCTGACCTGCCCTGTTGCCATTCCTATTAATAGGTGAAGCCCATTATGTATTATGTGAATTGGATATATAATAAGAGGATCTAAACAAAGAATTCTTATCCCTCAAACCACTCCACCAAACCCGGTTAGATTTCCCTGCATATTCTACTTACACACAATTTTTTATCTACATCAAATTATACTATGTAAACCTAATATATTAAATTAATAAAAATATGCAAACTTTTTTTATCAAAAATAATTAATTTAAAATTGTAATCTCTCACTCTCTTCTACTCCTTTCCCTGCCCTCCCATTTCAATTTCTCCTTGTATTTTTCTATCATTTTCCCTTTTTATTACTCCCTCTCGAATCAAACATGCATTGATAAATCTCAATTAACATTATTTATGTCCTTTCCTATATTCACAAAGCCAGATGCAGATTTTACCATCCACTAAACATATCAAGATAAAGAACAAGAAGGAATGGTGAAGAGTGAGAAAAAAAAAGAGAAAATATCATTTTTATTTTAATTATTAAAATAGTATTTTAATTTAATTTTTACTAAATTTAATTGATTAGATAAAATTATAATAAAATATTTTAATTTGATCTATGTTAGCATAATTACAGCAATTAGCATGATTATAGGAGATTTGTGTAGCATAATTACAGCAATTATTATTCTTGTCTAAATTAGCTCATATTCTCATGTATAAATAGATGTAATATCTCTATAAATTGGACACAGACAAATACACAATCCTTTCCTTCATTACTTGTATTCTTTCTTCTAACATGGTATCAGAGCCTTAAAGCTTTTATTTCTAGTTTCTGGGGTCTCTCTTCTCTCTCTACAACCTGTTCTGGTTCATTCTTTCATTCCTGTTATTATACTATTTTTTTTTCTCCTCATCTTGTTATCAATGGAGAAATCTGATATTTCAAAACCTATTACAACAATTTTGACTGGTTCCAACTAAAATCTTTGGGTTCAAGCAAAAAAGTTTTTTGATAGGTCGTAAGCTTTGGCGTATTGTTACCGGAGATATCACTACGCCGATAAGAGAGAACGATGAAACTGATACAAAATTTGCTGACCGTCTTGAGGATTGAGATAGTAAAAATCATCAGATCATCACCTGGTTTCGCAATACCTCTGTCTCGTCCATCCACATCTAATTTGCTAATTATGACTCTGCAAAAGATATCTAGGATTTTTTTGCTAATCGATATCAGACCACTGGTCTTGCCCATTATTATTAGTTTTGGACTACTCTTCATAATCTGAAACAAGAAGCAGGTCAATCTGTGAATGATTTTCTTGCCTAGGTCGAACCCATTTGGAATCAAATATCTCAGGCCAAAATCAGTAAAGATCATCTTCATCTCATTCAAGTTCTAATGGCTCTTTAATCAGAATATGAGACCGTTCGAGCGTCCCTACTGCATCGAAATCCACTCCCATCATTGGATACTGCTATTCAAGAGATTATTTTTGAAGAGACTCGTCTTAGTTTGGATAAAACTCCTCAATTTGAAACTGCTCTTGCAACTACTCGATCCTCACATTAAAAATCTGGCAATCAACTCTGTAAGAATTGTAATCAAATTGGTCATGCTTTTGCATATTGTCCTACTATAGAATGCAGATATTGTCATGGTTACGGTCATATTCTTGAACCCCACACTTCCTCCAAGACCAAAAGGAGGGCATTCTAAATTCAAGAATGTCTCAAAGCCTGGATCTTCCTCTATCACTGATGTTGCTGCTACTAAGGGTTCTACTACCATCACCATGAGTGATCTTAAGGCACTATTCAAACAGGTTATCTCTTCTAATTCTCCTACTGCCATGTCTGTCACTCCAGGTAATTCTTATTGGCTTTTTGACTCTGCATGTTGTAATCATATGACCACTAATCTTAAATTCTTGTCTTCTGCAAAACTTGTATCTTTCTTACCATCAATCCATACTACAAATGGTACTAAAATGAACATCAAACATACTGGTCATGTGTCTACCTCAAATCTTCATCTCTCTGACACTTATTATATCCCTAATTTGGCACTCAATCTTATTTCTGTTGGTCAGTTGTGTGAAAAAGGACTAAATGTTATTTTTTCTCCCCATGGTGTCCAGGTACAGGATCCACAAACGGGACAGATCCTTGGGGAGGGTCACAGAGTGGGTCGATTATTTGAGCTTGCATCTTTACATCTTCCTTAGAGATTTGTGTCTGCAGCTACAATCCCTAATTCCTCCATTCACCAATGGCATCTTCGTCTTGGTCATGCTTCTGCCAGTAAAATTCAACCTTTAATTTCTCGTGGATTATTAGGATCTACTAAATTTGAGTCATTTAATTGTTTAAATTGTCAGCTTGCAAAACAACCTGTATTATCTTTTTCTCATAATAATACTACTTCAGACACTCCTTTTGGTTTAATTCATTCTGACATTTGGGATCCTTCTCCTGTTTCTTCAATAAATGGTTTTCATTATTTTGTGATATTTTTTTATGATTATTCTCGGTTTACTTGAATATATTTTTTGAAACATCGATCTGAGTTATCACAAATTTACATCACATTTGCAAAAATGATTAAAACTCAGTTCTCTTGTGACATTAAAATTCTCCAAACAGACAATGCAATGGAATATCGGGATTCTTCTTTACTTCAGTTTCTTTGTCAACAAGGCACCGTTGTTCAACGTTCTTGTCCTCACACCTCTCAACAGAATGGGCGAGCCGAACGCAAGCATCGCCATATTCTTGATTCTGTACGTACTCTTATTCTTTCTGCCTCATGTCCAGAAAAATTTTGGGGAGAAGCAGCTCTTCATGCTGTTTATATTATTAACCGTCTTCTACCTTGGTTCTTCATAATTTATCTCCCTTTGAAAAGTTGTTTGGACAACCTCCTGACTATTCCATCCTTAAACCTTTTGGATGTGTTTCTTTTGTTCTCTTTATAACCTCATGAACATACCAAATTAGAACCCCGTGCTCGTCTATGTTGTTTTCTTGGTTATGGCATTGAACACAAAGGGTATCGTTGTTGGGATCCTGTTTCTAATAAGTTACGCATCTCTCGTCATGTTACCTTTTGGGACAATACTATGTTCTCTTCTCTTTTCAAATTTCATCACTTTGTCAATACTGACTCTCTATTTTTCACTGACTCCTCCAAAGAGCTGTTTCCAAGTCCTGATCCAGGTGATTGTGATGTGCTCAATATTAGCCTAACTACACCTGCCCCTGTTGAATCTGCACCAGTTATTGATCTAGTAACTGCGCCTGCATCTCCTCCTAGCACTACTCTTCGTCGTTCTACCCGTGTAAGAGAAACTCCTCATTATCTTTCTGATTTTCACTGTTACTCTACTATTGTAACCCTTCATGAGCCTCGTTCTTATCGTGAGGCAAGTACTGACCCTCTTTGGTAGCAAACTATGACTGTCGAACTTCAGGCTTTAGAGAAAACTCATACTTGGGATTTAGTTGATCTTCCACCAAACAAGACCCCTATTGGTCGCAAATAGATTTACAAAATCAAGACCCGTTCTGATGGAACTATTGAACTCTACAAAGCTCGCTTAGTAGCCAAAGGGTACACTCAAGAGTATGGTATCGACTATAAAGAAACTTTTGCTCCAGTGGCCAGATTAACATCTATTCGCAGTCTCTTAGCTATTACTGCAGTTCGTAAATGGAAACTTTTCCAGATGGATGTCAAAAATGCTTTTCTTCATGTTGATTTAACAAAAGAGGTTTATATGCATCCTCCTCCTGGTTATCATTTTCCTCATAAGGTTTACAAACTTTGGTGAGCCTTATATGGATTAGAACAAGCTCCCAGGGCCTGGTTTGCCAAATTTAGTTCCACTCTTGCTCAACTTGGTTTTCTCTCTAGTCTACATGATTCTGTATTATTCACTCGCCGAACTGACAGTGGTATTATTCTTCTGTTGCTTTATGTTGATGATATGATAATAGCAGGAGATGATTCATCTGGTATTTTAGAGTTACAACATTATCTCAATCAGCATTTTGAAATGAAAGACCTGGGTTCTCTCAGCTATTTTTTGGGTCTTAAAGTTTCTCAAAATTCTGATGGCTATTATCTATCTCAAGCCAAGTATGCATCCGACTTACTTTCTCGAGCAGGCATCACTGATAGCAAAACAATATCAACCCCATTGGAGCTCAATTGCAAACTTACACCTCTTGATGGCACTCCTCTTGATGATCCTACTTTATATCGACAGCTTGTCTGGAGTCTTGTTTATCTCACAGTTACTTGACCTGATATTTCATATGCTATTCATCTAGTCAGCCAGTTTATGCCTTCTTCTCGCTCAACTCATTTCTCTGCAGTACTTCGAATCCTGCGTTATATCAAAGTACTCTTTTTCATGGTTTGCACTTTTCCACTACCTCCTCCCTAGTATTATCTGGCTCCTCTCATGCTGATTGGGCTGGTGATCTGACAGATCATCGCTCTACAACTGGTTATTGTTTCTTCTTGGGTAATTCTCTTATCTCTTAGCGTAGCAAAAAGCAAACTGTTGTTGCACGTTCTAGCATAGAATCTGAATATTGTGCTCTTGCTGATGCTACATCTGAATTACTTTGGTTACGGTGGTTATTAACTGATTTGGGTGTCACTCATTCTTCTGCCACAATGCTTCATTGCGATAATAGAAGTGACATACAGATTTCTTATAATGATGTATTTCATGAGTGTACCAAACACATCGAAATTGATTGTCATTTTGTACGTCATCATGTTGCTCATGCCACCATATGTTTGATTCCTGTCTCCTCTGTCAGCCAAACCGCTGATATATTCACCAAAACGCATCCTCCCGCTTGCTTTCAGGATCTCTTAAGTAAACTCAAGTTGGCACCTGTACTACCACCTTGAGTTTGAGGGGGGGGGGTGTTAGCATAATTACAGCAATTAGCATGATTATAGGAGATCATAATTACAGTAATTAGCATGATTATAGGAGATTTGTGTAGCATAATTACAACAATTATTATTCTTATCTAAATTAGCTCATATTCTCATATATAAATAGATGTAATATCTCTGTAAATTAAACACAGACAAATACACGATCCTTTTCTTCATTGCTTGTATTCTTTCTTCTAACATTCTAAATAATTAAAATTAAAATAATTGAACTAAATTATAATTTAATAAAAAAAATTTACATTTCTTTATTAGGCCAAAAAACTATCACAGAACAAAATTAGGTAGCCTACCTGATTTTAGGGTAAAAATAAAATTTTATTTGATTTGGTATTCATTAATGGGAGATCAATCATATCAATTTATCTTTTATCATACGAGAAAAACTTATCTACATTTAATTAATCTCTTATAAATACAAAATATAACTCCTGAAGGATTGGTGGAGCAGTTATTGTCATGTACACTTGTAACCCATGCTTAGAGGTGGATTACATGCTTAGAGGTGGATTCGCCATTCATGAGGAAGATTTTAACATAATCACACCCCTAACTATAAAATGAGGTATTTTGGATATTTTCAATATAGGAAAAAAAATCTAAATAAGCCCTTATACTTTTAATAAAGAGTCAAATAAGTCTAAAATTAAATTTTAAGTAAATAAATTCATTTACTTTTTAATAAGATCAAATAAGTCCATATTTAATAAAATATTATTTTTTTAATAATAGAATATTATCTTTCTTATCTTAAATATTGAAAATGATTTATGAGTTTTATTAAAATAAAACTTTAAAAAATTTGAAAAATATGGTGAACAAAAATTGTTTAATATTAAAATTATTATTTTTAATATTTTATTATTAAAAAATAGCAAAAATTTACTATTTGTAAACTTGTTTAACCTTAATTAAAAAGAATAAAGAACTTATTTAGTCTAAAACTTAATTTTGAATTTATTTGATCTTGACTGAAAATATAAGTCTATATATATATCAACCTAAATTTTTTTTCTTAGATTTAAAAAAATTATTGAACATAATTGAAATGAAAAACAAAGGAGAGGAGACCAATTGGTCAATGCCATGAAAATGGAAAACACAGAAAACTGTGTTGCCAGACTTGAAAGAAATTGCACTTTTATAACAGAAAATGAATAGGATATGCAACAGAAATAATGAATATTAGTATTTATATTTTAATAAAATTAATTATTTAATTTATATTTTTTAAAAAATATATTATTTAATTTATATATTTTATTTTTATTAAATTATTTAATTTTTTTATCAATTTTTTCTCTTAACAATACTAATTAAATTATTTTTAATTCTTTACTTTAGTAAAAGTAATTAATTAGCCTTTATATTTTTAAAAAATATATTAGCTAATATTTGTAATTTAATTTCATTAATTATTTAATATAATAAATATTTTTTATACATAAACTTATCGAATTCTCTTTCTCTTATTTCTTTTTTATTCTCTTTTATTTTTTTTCTCTTTGTGTTTTTTCTCTTTCATATTCACTGTCACGACCCAACCTATGGGCCGGACCGGCACTAGAACCTGGGCCAGCCTAAAGCCCCCAAGGCCCGTAGTAAGCCTAACTATTCATTAACCCAACTCTAAGGCCCATTTGGGCCCAATTTCAAGAAACCAACCGGACAGAGTCCGGCCATAAAATAGAACTTTCAACGGGGAGTTTTTGACTCACCCGACCTGTAAACACAATATATATTAATTTGGGGAGCTCAGCTCACCCTCCACATACTCATATCATCATAAAAATATATGGGAGCTCAGCTCCCTCATCCAGTCCATCAAACATGCATGAAATAATAATTTTACAGGTCCAACATGATAATTATATTACAGACCCAAATCGAATAAATATTTCTAACACGTGGAAATTCTAGAAGTTTATAGAATTACACAAACATAAATAAACGACCTGCGAGGGAGAAAAGTAGGTTAACCTCAAAAATATCCTCCTGTGGCCTGGAAAAATATTGAACAGGAGTGAGCGTTCGACTCAAAGAGTAAAATATCAATTTTAACCATAATCTCTATAACTATCTAAAACTAATGCATCCTGTAGAGTGAAATGCAACATCAACAATATTTTCACATCATAATAGCAAAAAGGTAATTTGGAGCACTCACACACCCAATAATATCAATCATAATATATGGGAGCTGATCCCCTATACAGCTCTCTTAATTCTAACCTGTGCCAGCGAAGAACTCAAGCCGGACTTTCGCTTAATATACCAAATCGGGGTCCCAGCGAAGAACTCAAGCCGTGTCTTGCCCGAAGGGCCGGGTCCCAGCGAAGATCTCAAGCCGTGTCTACCCATCCTATCCATAGTCCACACCACATCACACGCACGCCAACGCACGCACACTGTAACACCCCTATGTTCGGTAGTGCGTTCTACTGTTCCGGTGACCAGTGTTGCCCGGACAGCTAGGATGCCTAGAATTACACTTCGTTATGAGTGAGGAGACATAAAATAATGAAATACAAGAAAATAAAATACAAGAAAAACAAAGGAAAAATAATAGCAAAGAAATGTAACCAAGTTAAACGAGCCGGGAAACCTAGCGATGGGTGACCGCACCGAGAAGTCACGGCGTGGACCGTTGACTAGCCCTGGGCTGCAGGGAAGCCTGAAAAATATTTTTAGGACTTAAAGAGACAATAATTGAAGTATAAATATCATTAGAAATATCAAAGAAAAATTAAATAATTAGCACAAAGAAAAGTGAGAAATCGAAAAACGGACAAAACCCGGTGTTACCGAAAAAATCAGGAATGCAACCCGAACAGGCGCATTGTGGTCATTTGACATCCCGAATTGTCTTTTGACCTAAATGTCCATTAAAAATAAATAATATTACACTTAGAAAATAAAATGAAAATTAATTTGGTGGTACCTAAAGTAAATAGCCAAAAGTGGAGTGAAAATGGTGTAAATAACACATTTAACTTATTATATGATTTATTTGAGTGAGTGGGCCACTAAAGGATTAATTAATAGCTAAATGGGGCAGGTGTACACCCATTATCCCATCTGCATTTCATCTTCCTCACTTGGATTTAACCATGCCGAATTGAGAAGGAAGAAAATCCTCCATTGCCGTTTCACTTAGAGCTTGATCCATTCCTCCATTTCACCTCCAATCACTTAGATTGCTTCATAAAAAATTGTCCCCACATCACAAGGAAGAGCTTGATACCAAAATCAAGAAGTTTAGTGAAGGTTTAACAAGTCCCAACCAAAGGTAAGTTTGTATTTTTGAACTTTGCTTTGTTAAAGTTTGTATACTTATTATGGGTGTTTGAATTGTGAAGAAAATTTTCAAGTTTGAGGAGTTCTTGATATATCAATTTTGGACAGCCATGGAGTTGTATATTTGATGATTTATTTTACATATGTTTGATGGGAATTCATGTTGAATAGGGTGAATTGATGTCCTAGTAGTTAATTCCACATGTAAATGGTGATTATGCACTTGGAATGGAAATTGATGAATTATGGACACTTTGGCATGGTGAAGCTTTTTGGTAGCCTTGAGGCTTCTTTGATAAATGTATGTGTTCATGAAGATATGGGCAGAATTGTGACATTGAGGATTGATGAGTGTGTATGTAAATTGGTTGTGTAAAGTATATGTAAGAATTAGAAATGTCCATGTGTATGTATTGTTTTATTTGGACTTTATGAATTGGAGTTTTATTTGGTGTATTGAGGATGTTTGTAATCTGCCCAAAATGACTTTAAGGTAAGGTGGTATGTGGTTTTGGTAATGTACCAAAACAGAATTGGTAAGGGAAGTGAACTTAGAGTAAGGTAAATGTGTAATTGATGTATGTTTAAGCAAGGTAATTAAGGGCAGTATGCATTTTAGCCTATAACTTTAAATGTGTAACTTCAATTGGTATGAGACCAATTGGAGGTGAAACTAGGCACAAAATATGCCAACTTTCATTAAGAAAGCATACCAAAATTCTGCTTGCAAGGTGGCATGAAAAATGACCAATTCGAATTAAGTGCAATTGAAACCTGAAAACTGACCAATTGGGCAGCAGTTAGTGTTTAGGCCATAACTCACTCAAAACAGGTCCAATTGACCTGAAATTTTGACCATGAATAGTTAAGACCCATACCTACAAGTTTTATGAAGACACCAAAACCCAGAAATGACCATAAGCAAGTCAAACAGCTCGCACAAATTCGGGTCCAAAAACTGGCCGAACCAAAGTTGACCAAATTGACCTAAAATGACCAAAATTGATGCCATTTGACCAGCAATAGTAAAATGACCATAACTTGGTCTACATAACTCGGAATGACCTGAAATTTTACCCCGCGTGCAATAAGACATAGATCTTCAAGTTTGTAGTTTTGACCGAAACCCGAAAACGGAGGGAACTAGGTCATCCGGCTAGGTTAAACTAGTATCCCGGAATCCAGCAAGTTGCATTAAAATGCACTAAACAAGGAAATGAGTTTGGTAAAACGTACCAACCCTAAAATACTATCGAATGTGACATATTAATAACGTTAAAACCTAATTTACCTAAAATGCATCGAGGGTCGATATATTGAGTTGATTAAGTAAATAATAGCATTCAATGAATTAATTATCGAGCATTATCGCTAGAGACAGTTTAATTTAGTACTGAAACACTTCAAATTGTGTTTCTCAGTTAGTAAAGACTCAGCAAAAGGGGAAAAAATACTGAGTCAAGACCAGGAGACAAATATCAGAGGTTTGTGCACAACAGCTATTTCTTTTGAATTATTTTCAATTGAAATAAATTATGACTATTTGTACATTATTGTTTTAAATTGTGGAAATGTGTTTGAATGGATATTTATCGCTTGAAAAGTATTGTAAATGGTTTGAAACCACAGCTATCATGTATACTAATTGTATTCCTCACTAGCTTGTCTAGTGGGACGAATTGAATTCCCTCTCTGGCTGAAGTGTTGAGGTGTGTGCCCGTTGAGGACGAATTGGATGAGTACTCATATTTTTGCTAGCTAGCTATGTTATACCTCATTAGCCATCGGCTTTTGGGACGAATTGGATACCTCATTAGCCATCGGCTTTTGGGATGAATTGAACTTTGGAACATGATTTCAAGCTGTGTGATTTATTGATATGTGTTATGAAATTGTGAAATGGAGTTTAAATTCTTATTGACATTTACTGTCTTTTGAATTTAACTATATTTTGATTACTGAGATTTATTGGGATATTGTGTTAAATTCCTTATAACATTATTGTCTTGAATTTAACTATGGTTTTTAAGTATCCACTATTTATTTAACTTATGAATTGTGATCTAAAATTATATTTGATTATTGTTGTGCACCACTGAGACATTGTCTCAGCGATAGCTTTTTATTGCTGTCGCAGGTAGACAGACAGACAGGGCAGCAGACTAGGCTGCTAGTACCTCCAGCGAGAGACTACCGGGTATAATGAGTATACCAAGATTTTGCATTTTGTACTGTAATGTATGACCACTGTATGTACATATTGTTTTTGGTTTTGAGCAGTTGTAAATTCAAATTTTGCATTGAAGTTGTAAAATAATTATGAGTTATTTTGGCTTGTAAAAAAATTATATTATATTTTTGTATCTTAGTCTTTGAAAATCACTGTGGATTTGAGTTGAGAAAAGTGTTGTGTTGAAAAAAATGTTGGAGTTGAGATTTGGAAATATATATTGAAGTGCTTTTTACAGGTTTTCTGAAGAACTGTTTTATCCAAAATACAGATGGCATTCTGCCAAAATTTTTATAGAAATTCCAAATAATACAAATGAGTTAGATTTATCACTTCAGTTCAAAAATTTTTTAACACCTGTAAATAGTGCTCACCACTGTAAAAGAAGTAAGAAAAGTTTTTAAAATCCCTTGTAGTGTATTTAATGGGTTATCAGTAGACGGAGTTGGTAATTTATTAGGTATACTACGGGATCATGTTATGCCTTACAGAGGGGTAGGGTGTGACACACACTGTTCCAAATTACCACAACAACATACATGGCACTTTCACAGTTATGAATGCAACATAAATCGTGCCTAGAGTTTACCTACATATATATATGCATATAAGTGATGCATGGGCATGCTTGAACATATAATAATATGGAAATTACAATTAAAATTAATATTTTACTCACAGACTTGACAGCAATCACTGTGGCGGCTGGGCGGAAGAAAAAGGCTGTCCCGGCTCACCTGACAATTACATTACAATTATTTAATACAATTGACTCAATACAAATCAAGAAAAGACCAAATACGTCCTAAGTCGTGCCGAAAATCCGGCAGAGTATCCCCTATACCTAGGATCTACCCAACCTGCAAAAGGGCTCAAAAAACACTTCTATATTCACAACCCATATATCCACAACTCAATCACATCACACAGCCCCTCTTGGGCCCATCAAATCAGTCATCCATCACAATATGTAAAATTTCAATTTAGTCCTTATAATTGATCATTTTTGCAAAAACTGCCCAAACAAGCTCTAAAAATTCTAAAACTTTGCTCCGCGGTCCTTAGCAATATTACTAGGCTATTGCAAAAAGAATCATAATTTTCTGAGCTACCACGAATATTTTATGGATTTTTAATCTTATTTAAGCACTAGAAAATTATGAAAAAACAAGGTTCGGGTTTACCTTTGTCGATTCCGACTCCGGGGACGAGCTCGGGACGTCTGATAATGGTGGGGTAGCCAAAACCTCGATTCAATTCGGAGACTTTTTCCGGTAGCCGGTCTATCTGGCTGGAAATTCACAGACCTGGACAACTGTCGAATTTCCGCGAATTGAAGATACCTAAACGAAGCCCATAACACGGGGGTTAGTACATAAATTTTTTGAAATTTTCTAAGCTCATTAAATGCTCGAAAAAATACTGCGAAGTTCCGTGGGACCCACCGAAAAACGGTGTCGGAAAATTTTGAAATTTATGTCGCCGCGAAGCTCTCGACGAGTGGAGCGCTCTGGTACTCTCGGTTTTCTTGTGGGGTTCACGGTTTGCCAAAAATCTAGCCCAAAAGTCAAAATGGGCTAAAACTTCCCGGGCAAAAATTGGACAAACTGCTCGATGGATTTCAGTGTTCTTGGTGTCTATGGAAAGCTCTCGATGAGTAGATGGATTTAGACATAAGACCGGTTCGATTGGTGGCCGGATCGGCCAGATTTTGGCCGGGAAGACGAAGCGGCGCGCTTGCGCGTCGTGTCACTTCGGGCGCCGTTTTCCGGCGTTCCAGGAGGCTGCCGGTGGGCTGGGATGGCTGGGGATGGGCACCGGCGAGCTGGGGTGGCAGGGGAGGCGGCGGCGCAGCAAGGGGAGGAGGGAGGAGAGAGAAAACGGGAGAGGAAGAGAGGAGGGTCGGGACGCGCTCGGGGAGAAGAAGGAAGAAAAAGAAAAGGCCGGTCCGATTCGACTGGTCCGATCCGGTCCGGTTCTGACTCCCAGGTGCACTTTTCTACTGACTGGCTCCTCCACAAAACCTTAACCATAGGGATCTGTTTTGATCTTAGCTGTCTCACTTGGTAGTCCACTATGGCTACAGGTTGCTTCTCAAATGTCAAGTTTTCTTTTAGCTCTATTACCTCCTGCTGTAGTACATGGGAAGGATCTGGGATGTATTTCCTGAGCATGGAGATGTGAAACATAGGATGAACGTGAGAAAGGTTGGGTGGTAGCTCCAACCGGTAGGCAACTGCTCCAACTCTATCAGTAACCTCAAAAGGTCCAATATACCGATGTGCTAACTTGCCTTTCTTTCCAAATCTCATCGCTCCCTTCATCGGAGAAACCTTCAGGAATACATAGTCGCCTACTGCAAACTCCACATCCCTTCGTCTGGGCTCTGCATAACTCTTCTGCCTATTGAAAGCTGTTTTCAATCGTTCCCTGATTAAAGGAACTATCTCTGAAGTGTACTACACTAGGTCTACATCATACACCTTCGCTTCTCCCATTTCCGTCCAACACAGAGGAGACCTACACTTTCTTCCATATAGTGCCTCACAGGGTGCTACTCCTATGCTGGAATAGTAACTGTTGTTGTAGGCAAACTCCACCAAAGCTAGCTGATCATCCCATTGACCTCTAAAATCCAAAACACTCATGCGAAGCATGTTTTCCAGTGTTTGGATTGTCCTTTCAGACTGTCCGTCTGTCTGAGGGTGGAAAGCAGTACTAAAGTTCAACTGTGTGTCAAGTGCCTCCTGCAACTTTCTCCAAAATCGAGAAGTGAACTGGGGCCCTCTGTCAGATATTATGGAAGCTGGAATTCCATGCAATCTGACTATTTCTCGAATGTAAAGTCGGGCGTACTATGCCACAGAATATGTAGTCTTCACAGGCAAGAAATGAGCTGATTTAGTTAGGCGGTCTGCGATTACCCATATCGAGTCATATCCTCGCGTGGTAGAGGCAACCCAGTCACAAAATCCATAGTGATCATTTCCCACTTCCATAGGGAGCTCTTGCAGCTTCCTTGACGGTCTTTGGTGTTCAAACTTCACCTTCTGACAAGTCAAGCACTTGGACACAAAGTCTGCTATGTCTCTCTTCATGCCATTCCACCAATAGCTATCTTTCACATCATGGTACATCTTGGTGGAGCCTAGGTGGACACTGTACAGTGTATAGTGTGCCTCTTGCATGATTTCATTTCTGAGATTGTCCACATTGGGCACACAAATCCTAGAACCTTGCACTAAGGTGCCATCATTGGCAAATCCAAATTCACCACCTTCACCCTGTTGTACTCTTTCTATGATTTTCATCAATTGTTGGTCTCTGTGCTGGGAAACTCTAACTCTGTCTCGCAAGTCTGGCCTCACTGAAAAATGAGCCAACAATACCCCCTCATCTGAAAGATCTAGGATTAAACCTTGATCCATCAACTCATGTACTTCCTGAATCAACGGTCTTTTCTCTACTGAAATGTGCGCCAAACTACCAGAAGATTTTCTGCTCATAGCATCTGCTACTACATTGGCCTTCCCAAGGTGGTACTGGATGGTGCAATCATAGTCCTTTAGAAGCTCCATCCATCTCCTCTGTCTCAAGTTTAAATCCCTCTGTTGGAAGATGTACTTCAAACTCTTGTGGTCGGTGTATATCTCGCACACTTCACCATACAGGTAGTGTCTCCAGATTTTTAGTGCAAAGACTACAGCCGCCATTTTCAAATCATGGGTGGGGTAGTTCTGCTCATGCCTCTTCAGCTGCCTTGAAGCATAAGCCACTACTTTTCCATTCTGCATCAAAACACACCCTAGGCCAACTCTGGAGGCGTCACAGTACACGGTGTATCCTTCACTGCTCATAGGTAGTGTTAACACAGGGGCAGTGGTTAGACACTCCTTAAGCTTCTGGAAACTCTCCTCACAGTCATCTGTCCAAATGAATGGAACATTCTTCCGGGTTAACTTAGTTAGGGGAGTTGCTATCCTGGAAAAATCTTGCACAAAACGCCTATAGTAACCAGCTAGACCCAAAAAACTTCGCACCTCAGTGACTGTTGTAGGCCTAAGCCAATTAGTTACAGCTTCAATTTTCTTGGGATCCACTTGAATACCTTCACTAGAAACCACGTGTCCCAAGAATGAGATACTTTTTAGCCAAAATTCACATTTTGAAAATTTGGCATATAGCTTGTGCTCCCTCAAAGTCTGCAACACCATCCTCAAGTGTCACACGTGTTCTTCCTCGGTCCGAGAGTATACCAAAATGTCATCTATGAATACGATGACAAAACGGTCCAAAAATGGCTTGAACACCCTGTTCATCAAGTCCATGAAGGCTGCTGGTGCATTAGTGAGTCCAAAAGACATCACCAAGAACTCATAATGACCATATCTTGTCCTGAATGCCGTTTTGGACACGTCCTCATCCCTGATTCTCAGCTGATGGTAGCCTGAGGTTTATCTTGAAAAAGAATCTAGCCCCTTGGAGCTGATAAAACAGATCGTCGATCCGAGGAAGTGGATACTTGTTCTTCACAATCACCTTGTTCAGCTGTCTATAGTCAATACACAATCTCAATGATCCATCCTTCTTTCTTACAAATAGAACAGGAGCACCCCAGGGTGAAGTGCTCGGACGTATGAAACCCTTGTCCGAAAGCTCCTATAGTTGCTCCTTTAACTCTTTCAATTCTGCTGGTGCCATCCTGTAAGGAGGCATTGATATGGGGTTTGTACCCGGAACAACATCAATGCAGAACTCTATTTCCCTTTCTGGTGGTAACCCTAGAAGCTCCTCTGGGAAGACATCCATGAATTCTCTGACAACCAGAACATTTTCCATGTTGACACCTTCTACAGATGTATCTCTCACCAATGCCAAATATCCTTGGCATCCACGCCTCAACATTTTTCTAGCACTAATTACTGACACCAAATTATATGGAGCCACGCTCCTGTCACCATCAAAACTAAACTCTTCCACACCAGGTATGTGGAAATACACCTTTTTGTTCCTGCAGTCTAAAGTGGCATAATGAGTTGCCAACCAATCCATCCCCAAGATTACATCGAAATCCATTACTGGTAGAGGAACCAAGTCTGCTGGGAGGATCTTTCCATCCACTACTACTGGGCTACCCGGAAAAACCATATCTACATCTATGTTGTCACTAAGTGGGGTAACTACAGACAAAGGGTATTCTAAAGTTGTAGGGCTTCTACCCAATCTCATGGCAAACACAGGGGAGACAAATAAGTGAGTAGCACCCAGATCTATTAAAACACGAGCCTCATAGGAACAGACCAGAAGAATACCTGCCATTCTGTCTTAAGGCCTCAAAGGCCCACTGCTTTTGGTCTCTGAAACTTTCTGGTACAAATCGGTTGATGAACAGTTCCACAAACTGAGTCCACGACAAGCCTTCCATCCGAGGTAATACATAGCCATTCATCCATTGTCTTGGCATAGGCCCCATGACATGCTGCATACACTATATAAGTCTTCTATCAGTCAACTGCAACTCTGTTCCTGCTTGTCTGCAGGAATCCAAAAATCGATATGCATCATTTGACACATCATAAGTACCAGGTACCAACTTCTTGAAATTGATGATCTGTTTGTAAGGTTCTCCTCTTGGTGCAGTGGACTGCTGTTGCTGTGGAGGGTGGACCATATACTGCGCCATCATGTCGATGGTTCTCTGCAAACCAGCTAGAGTAGCTGCGATTGGGTCCATGGGACCCTGTGCCATAAAAGACTGATCCTGAACTGGTGGCAGCTGCTCTTCTACTTGAGTAGCTCTAGGCCTCCTACCCCGCCTCCTGGCAAAGCGCCTCATCTGTCTTGACACCTTGTCGTGCACATCCGTTCTCGTAGTAACAGCTCTCCTGCTTCTACGCATTTTCCTGAAATTCAGCAGCATTAGCCCACAATATTCAAAACAACATGTTACACAGCTCTATAGACTCATATTTATACACAATATATGAAGTAGAAACTAGAAGCAAAGATGACAATGCAAGACGAATGTGGACCCTATTTTCCGCATGTGACTCCTAGTAGACTCTTCCCAACATTTTAGACAAACATTCCCTAAGAATCTGGAGCCTAAGCTCTAATATCACATTTGTCACGACCCAACCTATGGGCCGGACCGGCACTAGGACCTGGTCCGGCCTAAAGCCCCCGAGGCCCGTAGTAAGCCTAACTATTCATTAACCCAACTCTAAGGCCCATTTGGGCCCAATTTCAAGAAACCAACCGGATAGAGTCTGGCCATAAAATGAACCTTTCAACGGGGAGTTTTTGACTCACCCGACCTGTAAACACAATATATATCAATTTGGGGAGCTCAGCTCACCCTCCACATACTCATATCATCATAAAAATATATGGGAGCTCAGCTACCTCATCCAGTCCATCAAACATGCATGAAATAATAATTTTACAAGTCCAACATGATAATTATATTGCAGACCCAAATCGAATAAATATTTCTAACACATGCGAAAATTCTAGAAGTTTATAGAATTACACAAACATAAATAAACGACCTGTGAGGGAGAAAAGCAGGTTAACCTCAAAAATATCCTTCTGTGGCCTGGAAAAATATTGAACAGGAGTGAGCGTTCGACTCAGAGAGTAAAATATCAATTTTAACCATAATCTCTATAACTATCTAAAACTAATGTACCCTGTAGAGTGAAAATGCAACATCAACAATATTTTCACATCATAATAGCAAAAAGGTAATTTAGAGCACTCACACACCCAATAATATCAATCATAATATATGGGAGCTGATCTCCTATACAGCTCTCTTAATTCCAACCTGTGCCAGCGAAGAACTCAAGCCGGACTTTCGCTTAATATACCAAATCGGGGTCCCAGCGAAGAACTCAAGCCGTGTCTAGCCCGAAGGACCGGGTCCCAGCCAAAATCTCAAGCCGTGTCTACCCGTCCTATCCATAGTCCACACCACATCACACGCACGCCAACGCACGCACACTGCTCCAAATTACCACAACAACATACATTACAATTGGGTGTGTAATGCAACATAAATTGTGCCTAGAGTTTATCTACATAGATATATGCATATAAGTGATGCATGGGCATGCTTGAACATATAATAATATCGAAATTACAATTAAAATTAATATTTTACTCACAGACTTGACAAAGAATCATCTGGTTTACCAAGTGAGGAAGAAGAAGTGACAATTACATTACAATTATTTAATACAATTGACTCAATACAAATCAAGAAAAGACCAAATACGTCCTAAGTCGTGCCGAAAATCCGACAGAGTTTCCCCTATACTTAGAACCTACCCAACCTGCAAAAGGGCTCAAAACACACTTCTATATTCACAACCCATATATCCATAACTCAATTACATCACACAGCCCCTCTTGGGCCCATCAAATCAGTCATCCATCACAATATGTAAAATTTCAATTTAGTCCTTATAATTGATCATTTTTGCAAAAACTGCCCAAACAAGCTCTAAAAATTCTAAAACTTTGCCTCACGGTCCTTAGCAATATTACTAGGCTATTGCAAAAAGAATCATAATTTTCTGAGCTACCACGAATATTTTATGGATTTTTAATCCTATTTAAGCATAAGAAAATTACGAAAAAACAAGGTTCGGGTTTACCTTTGCCGATTCCGACTCCAGGGACGCGCTCGGGACGCCTGACAATGGTGGGGTAGCCAAAACCTCGATTCAATTCGGAGACTTTTTCCAGAGTGGCAGTGCATCTGGCCGAAATTCATGCACTGACAACCGAATTTCCGCGAATTGAAGATACCTACACGAAGCCCATAACACGGGGGTTAGTACATAAAATTTTCAAAATTTTCTAAGCTCATTAAATGCTCAAAAAAATACTGTGAAGTTCTGTGGGACCCATCGAAAAATAGCGTCAAAAAATTTTAAAATTTATGTCACCGCGAAGCTCTCGACGAGTGGAGCGCTCTGGTACTCTCGATTTTCTCGTGGGGTTCACGATTTGCGAGAAATCTAGCCCAAAATTCAAAATGGACTAAAACTTCCCGGGCAAAAATTGGACAAACCGCTCGATGGATTTCGGTGTTCTTGGTGTCTATGGAAAGCTCTCGACGAGTAAATAGATTTAGACACAAGACCCGATCCGATTGGTGGCCGGATCGGCCGGATTTCGGTCAGGAAAACGAAGTGGCGCGCTTGCGGGTCGTGTCGCTTCGGGCGCCGTTTTTCGGCGTTCCAAGCGGCGGACGGTGGGCTGGGACGGCTGGGGATGGGCGTCGGCGAGCTGGGGTAGCAGGGGAGGCGGCGACGCGGCAAGGGGAGGAGGGAGGAGAGAGAAAACGGGAGAGGAAGAGAGGAGGGTCGGGACGAGCGCGGGGAGAAGAAGGAAGAAAAAGAAAAGGCCGGTCCGATTCGACCGGTCCGGTTCGATTCGATAGGTCCAATTCAGGATACAAAATTTTAAATTTTTACTCTACCTTGGGATCGAAAAAGAGGTCCAAAAATTCCGAAAAAAATTCTAGAAAACTCAGAAAAATTTGTAGACTCCAAATATATTTTTAGTTTTGCCACGTGGTCTTTAAATAAATTTTTAAAAATCATCAAAGTTTATATTTTCGAAAAATCGAACCCGATTTTTAAAATTCGAAAAATCTCAAATAATTTCTTAAAATTTAAATAAAATTAAAATATCAATAATACTTATAAAACAATAAAATTTAAAATTTTAGGATGTTACATTCACACTTTTATCCTCATCATTCTCTCTTTATTTTTATTTACCAATAAAAATAATATAAATTATTTACACAAAAATATTAAATAGTACAAGCTATAAACACAAAAATATTAATCAATTTTTGTAAATTTTTAAATAATTAATAAAAATTATTTCTCATAAAAAAATATAAAAATAATATATAAAGAATTGAAATTTTTTAAAAAATATAAATTCAAATTTAATCTTCACATAGTAAAATTTTTATTTTTGTCTAAAATTTTATTTTTTAAAATATTATATTTTTTAAAATATATGAATTAATTAAATAATTTTACTAAAATAGAAGAATTAAATAATAATATTTTTAAAATATAAATATTAATTAGTTAATTTTCTTAAAATAAAAAATTAAATAATAATATAAATAATAAAAATTTAATAAAAAAATTAAATAATTTAATGAAAATAAAATATAAATATTAAATAATATATTTTTAAAATATATAAATTAAATAATTAATTTTAATAAAATATATAAATTAAATAATAATTTCTCTAAAAAAAAAAAATTAGGTGCGTTAAATATAAATGAGACAGTAGGGTTGGTGACAATCAGAGTACAATCATTTATTATTCCCATCAGAAAGTAAATGCCAGTGCGGACTACTTCATTTGCCTTTTTTTTTTTTTTCTTTTTGAAAAATTTATTTATAATAAAAAAAATCAAATTAATTTCACTTTAATTATTTTCATTTTTTTTAAAAAAATTTAACATTAAAAACTACTAAATTTTTATTTTAAATATAAAAATTAAAAAAAACAATTAAATTAAAATTTTATAAAATTCTATATCTCAAATTGAATTTAAGATTTACTCTGACAGGATTCATAAATAGAATTCATTATTAATTTTACAATTTTGCCAAATCAAGTCTTATACGCATCACTGACGTATAGTGTAACTTTTCAATTTCAAAGTGAAAAATTTAATATTTAATGCCTTTATTTAAATTAAATTAATTATTTGATATTTTATTTTAAAAAATATATTAATTAATCTATATATTTTTATTCTATTTACTCTTTAATTTCTCTAATATTTTATTTAATTTTTATAATTTATAAAATACAATTATATAATATTTCTATTTTTTAAGTTTTGAATTATTTTAACTGTGCATAATACTTTCATTGACTAACAAAAACTTAATTTAAACTAAAAAGAGAAGCTAAAATATAAAAATCTTTATTATTTTAAAGCAGTGTCTATAAAAAAAATAAATAAATAATATGATTGCTAAAATACAATAACAAATCATTATTACTGTGTTTTCCTTTTATTAATTAAGATGAAAGTTTGATCTTCATTATTGTTGGTTTATAAATTAAAATTTATTTATCATAAAAAAAAAATCCATCTTGTTTCCAAAAAAAATATTCATCATAAAATCGATTTAATAAAAATATTAATCATTAAATCAAATTTAATAATTAAATAATTAAATAACAATTAAAATACAATAACAGAAAATAAAATAATAAAAAAATTTTGAATTTATATATCAACACATAAGTGATTTAAAAATTAAAATAAATAAATAAAAGTTTGAAAATCCAATCAACAAAATAAAATACCTAAATAGAAATCTAAATGGGACTTAAGCGATCCTTGTAGTTAAGAAGATTTAACCAATTGATGCATATCAATAGATTTCAAAATATATTATGTAAAATATTAAAAAGAAGAGGGTCTTTGCTTTTAATAATAAAATATAATAAAATTAAAAAAATCAAAAATAAGGAATCACAACAAAGTAAAATATTATAATATTGTTATTAAAACAATAAAATTGCACTCTATTACAATAAAAATTATTTTAATTGAAAATAATAATTAAATATTTTAAAAGAAATTGAATTAAAATTAAAATAAAAACTCATATATATATATGAGTTTTTATTTTAATTTTAATTTTAATTTCTTTTAAAATATTTATATATATATTATTTAAATTAATTTTAAAGTTTATATAAATTTAAAATTCTTAATTTTATTTGTTTTTAAATTCTATTTAATTAAATTTTTTATTATAATTCAAAATAAAATTTCATAATATAATTAATAATAAAATATATTAAAATAAAAAAATATCAAAAATAAGGAATCACAACAAAGTAAAATGATTATAATATTGTTATTAAAACAATAAATTTGCACTCTATTACAATAAAAATTATTTTAATTGAAAATAATAATTAAATATTTTAATAATAAAATATATTAAAATAAAAAAAATATCAAAAATAAGGAATCACAACAAAGTAAAATGATTATAATATTGTTATTAAAACAATAAATTTGCACTCTATTACAATAAAAATTATTTTAATTGAAAATAATAATTAAATATTTTCAAAGAAATTGAAATTAAAATAAAAATAAAAACTCAAATATATATATATTATTTAAATTAATTTTAAAGTTTATATAAATTTAAAATTCTTAATTTTATTTTTATTTAAATTATATTTAATTAAATTTTTTATTATAGTTCAAAATAAAATTTCATAAAAAAAACTAAAATAAGAAATTTATTTTTTTAAATCGTTACTTTTATTTTTTTTTCCAAAAATTTAGTTTGTTTTACATAAAAATTAAATAAAAAAAATTAAAAATTCACTTTTGTTAAAAAATTTAATCCATTTTTATAAAAATTTAATTAAAAAAAGTCAGAAATTTACTTTTTTTAAGATTGATGAATATCAAATTGAAATTTAAAATGATTTTGATTTTATTTTTTTATGATTTTTTTTCAATTTTAATTAGAGTCAAATTGAAAAATAAATTTTAATTTTATATTTATGATGTCATCTTAAAAAAAATTGACTCTAATTTTATAATAAAATAAATATAAATAAAAATTATCTTTCCGTTTCTAATTGCGCTCAATTCCGATTTCAATGTCAGCGCCCAAACGGGTAAAATAACCACATGCACAGTAGACGTACAATGCGCTTTGAAAGAATTCGTCGCCGGTTCCGGTGAAAAGGAGGAAGGTGAAAGGGAGGAAAAGGAAGGTTGGGCTGAAATTATTATTATTATTATTTTATATCCTAGTAAAAGAAAGTCACTTTTACTGTTACTACCATTTTCCACTCGCTTCAAATATCACAAGTATTTATCTTCTTGGGTTATGGGCTCTAAAATATCTCATTGATAAAGTTGGGCTTTGGGTTGTTAACCATTTTTACTTATATTATATTATATTAATATTTTAAAAGAGGTAATACTTTTAATAATAATAATAATAATAATTTTTTTGTGCTGAATAACATCACTGTTTATAAATATTATTTATTTATTATTAATTGTTTCATGCCTTAACTATTCTTAGTTTATTTATAAATACTTCTTTTTCTTATTCAATTTATAAAATAACTTTTTTAATAAAAAAAATTAACTATAAAAAATGGATCACATTTTAATAATATTTCAATGGAATATATGTTTCGCAATTATAGAAAATTAAAATTTTAAATTTTAACTATTTTATACTTAAAAAGTTTAGAATAAAAAATAAAAATAAAAAGATAAAAGTAATATCCCAATTTATACATATTATTAATTTCACGTGTAATTATTTAATTATCATTAAATTTCAATGACATCACTTAATTTTAATTTATTATGACATAAATGACCTAATTCATATTAATAGTGAAAGTATCACTTTGCCCATATCCCCTTTTATTACATCTTCTTGATCTATTGATCAGATCACTCTTTTTCTTTACTATATTTTTACTATTTTTACTATATATATATATATATATTTTTTTTTTTTTTCTTTTTGATGTAAAGAAAATGTCTCCAATATTTTAAATTAAAGATATTATATAATTAATTGAAAAATTAATATAAAAAGAATAATATAATAGAGCACAATGGTAGTATATTTATAAGAAAAAGTCAAATAGTAAATATTTGTAATTAATTTATTATAAAGGATCTCCCAAATAAAATTAAGAATTTATTTATGGGAACTTTAATTTAAAAATAATAAAGCTGAAAATTATTAAATAAAATATAAAATTAAATATATGTATATGTGTATATCATTAATAAATATTGTGCTAATCCGCTGCAAGGCACAGGCAATTAGAAGTGAGCAGATTTTGATTCAAATTGAAAAATCGAATCGAATTAATTCAGTTTAATTTTAAATTTTAATCGGTTTGGTTTGATTTTATATTATAAAAAATTCAGTTATTTCCGTTCGGTTCAATTTTGAAAAAAAAAATAATTAAATCGAACCGAATTAAATAGTAATTTTATATATTTAAATCGAACCAAATCGATTTTTGAATTGATTTATTTTTATAAGGAATTTATAAATTATATTTAATTATATATATATAAATTATTTAATTTCATTGATTAATGATTATTAGGTTCAAACTAAAGTTAAAATTAGATCAAATAACTTGAAAATCAAGTCAAAATTAAAAAATCAATCAAAAATTAAAACTAATCGATTTGAACTGAATCAAATTGAAATAGAACGCCTCGATTCGATTCGATTTTTCATTAATTTCAGTTCAATTGAATTTTCTAAAATATGTAATTTAATTTTTATAATTTAATTCAGTTCGATTTAATTAAATTCAATTCAAACCGAATGCTCACCCCTACAAGTAACTATATTTGTTAAAAAATCTCCAACGTCTCAATTCTTTAGCTTTCCACGTCATTGTTCTCGTCCCCATCTCTTTGCTTCTTTTCTTTCTCTTTTATGCCTATGCTCTCTCTCTCTCATCTTTTTGCAACTTCTCATCCTTCGTGCTTAAGATTGTAATTGCTCTATTTGGCTCCTAATTCACCATTGCTCTTTATCACAATCTTAGCCAAGAAGCTTTCAATCGCATAATGGTTGTATTATTCAACCATCTCACTTCATTTTATATTTGGAAGGGTGACTTCTCGAATTTTTCAATCACAAATTTTACGAGATTAATCTCATTGTTAACTATTATTATTCATAATTTTAGTAGTCAAACCTTCAATTTTAATTATTTTTAAATTTATTGCTTTGTATTTTTTAAATAAAAATTTATCTATTATTAAATTTCTTATTTATTTAGATTAAATAAAAATATTAAATATTACAGTCCATTCTTAAAAAAAACTAATAATACTATATATTATAAATAAGTATTATAATATTTATTTTACTAATACTTTTAAGCTCATATTTACATATTTACTTTTTTCTTATACTAGTATTTGAAACACATGCAATACACGTGCATCAAATCAAAAAATAAAATATAATATATATATATATAATTTATTATATTAAAATTATGTAATATATATAAAAAATTATGAAATAAATATTTATAAAATTAATTTTAGTTTTAGTTCTTTTATTCAATAGGATTTGGTATGGTTTAATATAATATGGTCCAAAGTCTAATTATTGATAAAAAATTATAATTTTATCAAAACAATAAAATAAATTTAATTCAATACATTTCAATTATTATGATATCAATTTCTTCAATTTAGTTTTTATCAATTTTCTTTTTAATTTAGTTTAGAATAATAAATGCTGCATACACCTCTACTCTTAATGCTAAAAGGAATAAATATATATAAAAAAAAAACCTCTAATAATTGTAATAATATATTATATTTAAAAAAAAATGCAAAATATAAAGTAAAATTTGTAATTATTTATAATTTAAATATTTTAATAAATTAATTATAGTTTAGGTGTAGGAATTAGACTTTTGTATAATGTAGGAATATTAAAAAAATAAAATTATAAAAAGAATAAAAAATGTGAAAAAATATTATTCCTATGTTTTTTACAATTTCATTAGAATTTTATTTTTTTTATCATTTAATTTAGCTAATTGATATCTTTCATAAATAAAGTAAATTTACTAAATTATTTTAATAGGTTTACAATATTTAGTTGGTAAGAAAATTCTAAGGGTTATAAAACATCTTGAATATACATAAAATACAATTTTATTTTAAAATTTAATTTATATTAATTAATATTTATTACAAATAATATAAAATTATGAAAATATTTTAATTAAATAAAATATTATAAAATTATAAAAATATTTTAATCAGTTGTTCACATATATATATATTAATTAGTGTTATTAACAAGTGCACGTGCGTTGCACATAGTGATTTCATATAATTTATAAATATAATTATTTTTATTTTTTATACAATATTCAAAATCTAATTATATATATGATGCATGAAATCATAAAAAATTTTAAATAATAAAATTATTTAATAAAATAAGAAATTTTAAATTAATATTAGTAATAAATTATTTATAATGTTGGTAATATAAATAAAACTTAATATTTTTATTCTTTTCTCATTAATTTTTTATTTTAATTAATTACTTTTTATAAAATTTTATATTTAATTGAAATTAATTAGAAGTAAAATTAAGGATTTTAAATTTATATGTATTTTAAAATTATATATAGTATAAAATAGTTAAAGAAAAGAATATATTAAATATAATTAATAAATTGGTATTATAATAATAATAATAAGAGAAAGATATAAATTATTAATATAGAAAAAATATAAATTATCTAAAAATTAATTAATTAATTAAGAATGTCAGAAGACCTCATATGATAGAAAAAAGCAATGCAAATACATTCACTCTTAATGCGTTCAAAATTTTCATGGTAATACTTTAAATTTAATTTTATTAAACTGCGGACTCTCATATTACTTTGAAAGGTATATTTAATGTAAGTATAATTTTATATGAAAATATAATTAATATTTATTAAATTAAATATTTATATTAAAATTTATATAAAATTAATTAAAATATTTATAATAAATATATTAATTTAAATATAAATATTTAATTTAATAATTATTAAGATTGTCCTTGTATATGATTGAACTTTCGGTAGCGGCATTCTATTTTGAAAAATTCTTTCCTTATTCATATAAAATTGTTTATAAGAATTTACCTTATTAGAATTCTTTATTTAACTTCGTTAATTAAAAAAATTATTTTATAATTAATTTGTGTAATTTATTATAGAAAATTTTATAAGTAAAATTTAATTTTGTAATAGTATAAATAATTTCACAAGATTTCACCAGAGACAGGACTGCCAAGTCATTGAACCTCAGCCTGTTGAGGTTTGAGGTGTTGAAACTTACAGAGCAAGTTCGTCTCCGTCAGTGTGTTGACAACCGAGAAAGACAGAGGCCACAGAAATACTTCGGCCCTTGTCCCCTGCTTTCTCCCTCTCTCGTGGCTAGAACCAACTTTGACTTATCTGCTTCTCAATTCAAGACCACCACTCCACAATGTTCGCTTCTTTAGTTCACCAATCCGAACGAGAATACCAAGATCACCCTTTTGTATCTCTTCAGCCATCATCATCGTCGTCGTCTGATGATACTGCCATCCCAATGCTGGTCGACGGCGAAGTCGAGGGACGAGACCAGGAAGATGATGATTGGCCTGGAAAAAGAACAGAGCAGAGAGAACCTTGTTCATCATCCGCAGTGAAGAAGGTGGATTCTAGCGATGAGACCAAGAGCAAGAGTGTCTCGAAGGAGCCCAATTTGGATGGGTTGTGTTGTCCTATTTGCATGGAGCCCTGGGGGTCACAAGGGGATCACCAAGTCAGGTTAGAGATATCCGTTTCTCGGTTTATTTGAAATTGTGTTTTTCTGATAATTTATTTTATATTGTTGATATTTTTCCAGTACCCAGTTCTTTTTCTTTGTTTTTTTTTTTTTTAAAAAAAAAAGAAAGGGAATTTTGTGGTAAGGAATTTGTTGTGATAGCAATTGGTGATAATTTGTTTGTTTGATTGATTGTTGAGAATTGATGAAATAAGGGGTTGAGTTTGTGGAGCTTGAATTAAGGTTCAAAATCTCTGGTTCCTAAGCAACTAGACAAGAAGAAACTGTGATTGATGCTAGGGTATCCAGCTCAAGCGAGGTTTATTGTATTTTTGGTGAAAAAAAAAATTGAAGGGTTTAAATGTAAATGGGATGAAAATGTTAATGGGATCATTCTCGTGGTTTCCAGCTGAATTTGGGTAATTGTCACCTCTTTTTACCATATACTCCATTGTCTTTTGATTGGCATCATGATTCTGCTCAAAGATTCTTGCTTCTGTGGTTATTGACTCAGAAATTATCTTTGCATTATGTTTTGGCACAATTCAATTTGAAATTCATTACATTTACAATTGAATTTCATTAAGGTTGCATTGCGATGTACATTTGAAATTTGCAAAAAAGGATTTAAAGTCGTTATATTAGTTTTGATACTTAAAATGCATAGATTGTATTTGGTTTAGTAAAATAATCAAATGTGGTCCACATCCGTGGATTAGATTATCAATTGTTTGAATTTGAATTGGATTCCTGATTTAAAAATGTAATTTCAAATACCCTTATATATGGTTTGCATATGATTCTTTCATTCTGTTTTAGATGTATAGGTCTTAAACTACACTATTTGAACTAGAAAACTCAAATAAATTATTGATTACAAGTTTTACTATCCAAGTGGACCTTAATTGAATTTTTTTATAAAGGAATTCCCATTTTTTATATGTTGTGTATTAAATATGGAACTCATCTGCAAATTCTATAATTTTTGGCCAAATCAAATTTCTAGGTTTACTCATTTAGCATTTGCAATTTCTATCAATTCTGGTAGAATTTGACTCAAGTATGGTCAATTCCATAGAATTTTAATTTTTTTTTTTTTTGCATATCAAACATTCTATTTTATTGGAGGAAACCCAAGGATGATATTTGTTATCATCTAGTGGATTTTTGGATTGTGGTGGATCTAAAAAAAGCAAGAGTATTGTTATGTCTTTTAATGGTATGCATATGATTAGTTACTTTGGAAGAAATGCAGGGGAGAGGGGGTAGTCTTTGAAGGTGCTGGAAGTGACTTGGAGGTGACAAGGTCTTGTGAGTGGGTCTGGATGAGATATTGCTAATGAAAGGCACTTTCAAAGTGCTTTTCCTTTCAATTTAATATAAATTCCAGTGTTATTTTTAGTATGAAATCCACTTACATCTATTTATTTCCTATGATAGTTCATAGCTTATTTTTAATTTGCTTATTGTATTTTGTTCAACTTCCTAATTTGAATGGTTGAGGTTGGCAGTTGCCTTCCTTGTGGACATGTATATGGTTTATCTTGCATTAGGAGATGGCTTCAACCTCATTTGATTTCTGCTAAGGTAATTTTCCTATTAGTGTCATTTATTCATGCCTTTCTAGAACATTCCATTTCATCTTTATTCATCTATGCCCTTACTCTTTACAGTGTCCTCAATGCAATGCAAATTGCGCATTAAAGGACGTTAGAAAGCTCTATGCATCACCGGTAGTAATTAATGATGAAGATCTATGCAAGGTTGCATTCAGGCATTGTCTTTGGGGAATAAAATCTTTTAAAGTACATTATATGGAAAGTATAGCTAAACAAATACTCTCTTTTTGCAGAAAGTTCAATCTCTTGAGGCTGAAATTGGCTCCCTTAAGACAGAGGTTAGACAGTCAAATAGGATGGCTACGATACTCAACATCATAAGATACTGTTTTTAGGAATGCATATTTCTGTTTTGCTAGTCCAAGTGCAGCAAATGTGATTAATAATTTTTCTTTTTTGTCATTTCTTGTGCAGAGAGCTGATTTGCTTCATACACAAGATAGTTTACTCAAAATACAAGATAATTTGCTCAAGGAATTAAGCAATCTTGAGGAGGTATGTTATGTTATTATTCTACTTTGCATACTAGTTTTCATTGAAAAATATTGAAGAGTGTCATTAACAAGTAGTTTGTCTAAATTTCTTTTATTTTGATAAGTGTTAAAGTTTCGATAAAGGGTTTATCTTCCACTCTCTCATTTCTTGTTTCTTCTTTTTTTTTTTTTTTTTTTTTTTTTTTATAATTTATAGAAGCAAACTTGTACGGGGAACATGTCATTTGTGGAAATGGGGAGTAAACCTGTTGGATTTGCCAATGTTAAAAAGGCTCATAGAGCAAAATTTGGTAACCTTTTTACTTGATTAAGTAAATGAGTTTCATTATGGTTCATTTTTTTTCTTTTGATACCCTCTCTTGCTATTGATTGTTTCAACTAAGATTTTATATCTCCACTTGAATGCTGTGATGGCTTAGTTTATGTATCTTGATATGTTCATAAATGGGCATGAATACTATAAATACTTTAGAAATTGGCCAAATACATTTTTAAACACCTGAACTATTGTATTTTTGCTTAATAGTCACCTGAACTAAATTTTTTAGCTATCACATATCTAAACTAGGAAAAAAAGTTAACACTTAAACCCAATTTTGCACATGGCCTAGGAAGTGTTACACATGCACATCTGACTTGGCAAATCTCTGCCAAATGGGCAATAAAAAAGCTGAGTTGGCAAGTTTAGCAATGGGAGATGGTTTATGATAAAAAAAAAAAAAAAAGGCTTTGGGAGTAAAAATCCCCAAATATACGTTCTCTCAAAATGGGGACAGAGACAGGCAGCAAGTTCTAAAGAAAAGGAAAGTGAGGCTAAAGACACAGTCTTCTCTGGCTGCTTCTGCTCCTCCTGCTCTTTCCCTTCCTTTTGCTTAATTTTCTTTTCCTTTTAAGGTTTCTTTGCAAAAATTGGGTCTTAAATAAGGTATACTTCTTATTATTCTCCATTTCTCTTTTGTTCCTTTCTCTTATGGTAAAGATTTTTTCTGGGTATGTGTTAATTATGGTATATTTATTATAAATCAAATGATCTTTTTGGTTTTTTTGTTAACTGTCTCAAAGGGAGTGGAATTATTTAAAAAGTGAATTTTCTCTTTTTTAGAGGTCTTGGTACTGTTTGTGGGCATGTAGTTTTTAGGTGGTTTTCCTATTAAATTCCTCCTGTCTTTGGATCCTTTTGCTTGTCAACTGTCATATTTTTGTTTTTTGGTGAGTTATAATTGTCTCATAAACCCACTAAAGAATTATTTCTCTTGGTTAATTCTACTTGTCCTTAAGGTAATTTAGCATCTAGAAGAGAACTGCAACTCCTCGTAGCCTCATCATCTCTTTATCTCTCTCTCTTTCCCTATGTTCTCTATGTGGTATTATACTTCAATTATTTTCTTCTCTTTGTTTAGCTTAAATTTGTACAAGAGAAGAATATCAAGCTTGACAAGAATTTTTTTTCTAATTTTTAATATATAAAATACAAGTTTTGCTTTGGCACTATGTTCTTGCTTTTATGTGTTTCTATTGATATACTTTCATTCTCCTTTAATTTTCACTCTCAGTTTTGGTTGTAATGTGAAAAGATGATTCACCTGCATGCAAGGGGAGGATCTCCAACCTAGAAAACGATTAGCCGTTTTTATACACAATCCAACTAGCTGTTGCATGTGTCACGTAGACAACAAAATGCCTCTTCAATCGCTTCTTGCGTGAAATAACACTCAGTGCTGACTTTTCAAAATTGGGTTTAACTTTTTTTCAAGATTAGATGTGTGATAGGTAAAAAATTTAATTAAGGTATTAGGCAAAAACGTAATAATTTAGGTGTCTGAGGATGTATTTGGCCTTAGAAATTTCATATATATATATATATAATTCATATTGGCATTGGGGATATGCTAGGAAGGAGCATGAATAGATGCATTAAGGAATTGGGGTGTGCAAGGTTATTGGGGGTTTCAAACCAAATTGAAGAACCATACCGAACTAAATTTATTTTACTGTTTTGGTTTGATTTTGGTTTCTCACTAAGAACTGAACTAGATACCAGACCTATGCCAAATTGGAATCAAATCGAGAACCAATCTTATGCATAGATTTTTTTATAATTTTTTTATATATATAGTATATGCTTACAATATAATTATATATTTAAATGCAATCAATATCGTAATCTATAAATACATTAAATCACTTTATAATTTTTAAGTATAAGTGTATTACTATATTATATAATATGCTTAATCTTAAATTGTACATGTATCTTGTAGTTAAAGGTTAAAGATTTTATAATTAAGAAACAGCTAAAACGAATATTAGATGACATATTGTATATTAACAACTAACCTTAAATTTTAAATGGTCATTTAGGTATGACTTTCTGGGGAAATAAAATTATTTCAAGAATTGAAGCTTGAACCAAAATCGTATTGAAATTTTGGTTCGATTTCAATTCCTAGGCAAACCCGAAACCGGAACGCACACACCTACTAAGGAGTTTTGCACTTGTGCTTGCCCGTGGTGTCAGTTTGTGAAAATTAAGGTAATCTTTTTCTTTACCTCTAAAGATATGATAGGACCTGTTTATGGGCTTGGGGCCCAGCTTGGCCCAACACTCTTGGGCTTAGGCTTGGGCAGGGATTAGGCAGTCTGACCTTTTGTGTGTGTGTGTGTGTGTTGGATGGATAGGGCTGGGCTTGGACTTGGGCTTGGGCAAGGGCAAGTCCTTTTAAACCTGACTTGGCCAATGATTATGTCTAGGAGATGTTGAGAGGAACAAATTTTGGGAGCATCTCTATTGGGGAGTGTTGTGGAAAGTCAATCACTATATTATTTCTCTGTATATTATGTATTCTGTATTCCTATTTAGGATTTCTTATTTAAGATTTCTTCATAATTAGTAGAACACAATTATAGGAATCAATTGTATATATATATCCATGTACAGATTAATTGAAATTAAGGAGAATCATCTTTTTCTACATGGTATCAGAGCAGGTCATCTATCTAGGGTGACTATTTGTTTTCACCACCCAGCTCAGGAGAGACCTTAGCCGCCGACCGGCGGTTTCGACTCTGATCAACATCACCGGCGTCGCCTTAACCCCCTCATTCCACCACTGTGTGCTGTTGGCTGATCCAGTACACCATTAAAGGACTTATGAGGTTTGGCTCTCAGATCCTATTTCGGTATTTGCTTGATTTGTGATTTTGGATTATTTTGCTGCTATAAGCACTTTGGATTAGCGTTTCGGTTAGTTTTCTTTGTCTCAACAAATGGCAGACAACAAGAATGTTATTTCTGATGTGATTCCGATGATGACTAAGATCGCGGAATACAAACTTAATGGTTCGAATTACTTGGAGTGGAGTAAGACTGTTAGGGTCTATTTGCGTAGCATTGATAAGGATGATCACCTTACTAAAGATCCACCTACTGATGATACACAACAAACTTGGCTAAGGGAGGATGCTTGGCTGTTTTTGCAGCTTCGGAACTCGATTCACAGTGAGATAATTAGTTTAATTAATTACTGTGAATTTGTTAAGGAATTGATGGATTACTTAGATTTTTTATATTCTGGTAAAGGGAATATCTCCCATATTTATGATGTTTATAAGGCATTCTACCGTGCTGAGAAAGAGGATAAGTCTCTCACGGCTTATTTTATGGATTTTAAACGGGTATATGAGGAACTTAATGTATTATTGCCTTTTAGTCCTGATGTGAAAGTTCAGCAGGCCCAACGGGAACAACTGGCTGTTATGAGTTTTCTTACAAGCCTTCCTTCAGAGTATCAGATTGCTAAATCTCAGATTCTCTCCAGTTTTGAGATTTCCTCTTTGCATAAAACGTTCACACGGGTCCTTCGTAAAGAGAGTACCCAAACTTCACAGCCTGCTAGTAGTGTTCTTATTAGCCGTAATCCAAATGGACAATAGGGTAATAGAAGAGGAAGTAGATGAGGAATTACAGGCAACAGAAGTAATCAGCGTAATGGAGAGGCTAGTTCTAATCAGGACTCATGAGGAGTCATTTGTTATTATTGCCATGAGCTTGGCTATACAAAATATAATTGTCCGCAACTTCAGAGAAAAAATCAGCGATTACAGATGGCAAATATAACAGCAGAGGATTCTACAGTATCTTCATCGGAGAAAACTGTTTTGGTATCTGCATAGAATTTTGCACAGTTTTCCCAGAATTAGGCATCTCTAAAGCCTATCAGTTTCCCTGTCACTGCGATTGCTAAGTCAGGTAAATTCACTACATGCCTTGTGTCTTCCTCATCCAAATAGGTTATTGATTCTGGTTCGACAGATCACATGACAGGTAATTCTAGTTTTCTATCTGCTTTTCAGTCTAATCTCACTTTCTCTACTGTTATTTTAGCTAATTGTTCTACTTCTTGTGTCATGGGTTCTAGAATTGCGAATCCGACTTCGTCAATTTCTTTGTCATCTATTTTGTGTCTATCAAAATTCTCTTTTAATCTACTTCTGTTAGTAAACTTACTCTTACCTTAAATTGTTCTTTTTCATTTTTTCCTGATCAGTGTTTGTTTCAGGATCTTACGACAAAACAAATTATTGATAGAGAACGTGAGTCAGGTGATCTTTACATTCTGGAAAATCATGTGCCGCGGTTGCTTGTTTGCTCTAATACCTTAACATCTCTTGAAGCTCATTGTAGGCCATCCTTCTTTGTCTACCATGAAGAAGCTGTGTCCTCAGTTTCAGTCTTTATCAGTACTTGAATGTGAGTCATGTCAGTTTGCAAAACATCATCGTTTGCCTTATGTGTCTAGAGTCAATAAACGAGCTTCATCCCCTTTTGAGTTAGTTCATTCTGATGTTTGGGGTCCTTGTTCTGTTACTTCTAAAACTGGATTTCGTTATTTTGTTACTTTTGTTGATGATTACTCTCGTGTTACCTGGTTATATTTAATGAAGGATCGTTCTGAGTTGTTTTTTATCTTTTGTGCCTTTTGTAATGAAATCAAAACTCAATTTAATATTTCTTTGCTCATATTAAGAAGTGACAATGTCAAAGAACACTTTTCAGCACAATTTCAGTCTTATATGACACAAAATGGCATTCTTCATCAGTCTTCCTGTGTGGATACCTCATCCCAAAATGGCATAGCCGAAAGAAAAAATCGGTATCCTCTTGAGGTAACTCGTGTTCTTCTTATTCAGATGAAAGCTCCTAAACACTTTTGGGCGGATGCAGTTTCTACGGCTTATTTTTTTATCAATCGTATGCCGTCTTTTGTCCTTAATGGGAATATTCCTTATACTGCTTTGTTTCCTACAAAATCTTTGTTCCCTGTTGAATCCCGTATTTTTTGTTGTACCTGTTTGTGCGTGATGTTCGTCCACAGGTTACTAAATTAAATCCAAAGTCTCTCAAATGTGTCTTCCTTGGGTACTCCTTACTCAAAAAAGGGTAACGCTATTTCTCTCCTACTCTTAATCGTTATCTTGTTTCTGCAGATGTCACATTTTTTGAGTTCACTCCATTTTTTCCTCAATCATCTGTGTTTGAGAGTTAGGGGGAGGAGGATGATCTCTTAATATATACTGTCCAACCAATGTGTAGTCCTCTTCCACAACCTGTTCCTTCTATCTCTAGACCCACTCGACCTCCCGTTATTCATGTTTATTCTAGGAGATTGGAGATTCTTGACTCAGATCCTCCACTAGCTACTTCGTTGGAAGATCCTGTACCTTGTACTGATCATGATTCTGATCTACACTTACCCATTGCTTTTCGTAAAGGTAAACGTTTATGTACTTATCCTGTCTTTTCTTTTGTTTCTTATAATAAATTGTCTTCTTGTTCTTGGTGGTTTGTTACTGCTTTAGACTCTGTTCCTATCCCTAATACTGTTGGTGAGGTACTGTCTCATCCTGGCTGGTGTGCTGTTATGAAAGAGGAAATGGAGGCGTTAGATGCTAATGATACATGGGAACTGTTGCCTTTGCCCACTGGTAAGAAAGCTATTGGTTGCAAATGGGTCTTTACAGTAAAGATAAATCCTGATGATTCTGTGACTAGGTTAAAAGCACGCTTTGTAGCAAAAGGATATGCTCAGACATATGGGGTTGATTACTCTGACACTTTTTCTCCTGTAGCTAAACTTACTTTTATTCGCTTGTTTATCTCTTTAGCAGCTACATATGATTGGCCTCTGCACCAATTGAATATCAAGAATGCTTTCCTTCATAGTAATCTTCAGGATGAGGTGCATATGGAGCAACCACCTGGGTTTGTTAGTCAAGGAGAGTTGGGTAAAGTTTGTAGGCTTCGGAAGTCTCTTTATGGCTTGAAACAAAGTCATAGGGCCTGGTTTGGGAGATTCAGTGAAGCATTACAGGAATTTGGTATGCAAAAGAGTAAGTGTGATCACTCAGTATTTTATAGGCAATCTGAGGCTGGTCTAATTCTCTTGGTAGTCTATATGGATGACATTGTCATCACTGGGAGTGACTCTGCAGGTATTTCATCTCTTAAAATCTTCCTCCAAACCCAGTTTCAGACCAAAGACTTGGGATTGTTAAAGTATTTCTTGGGTATTGAAGTTATGAGAAGTAAGAAGGGTATTTTCTTGTCTCAAAGAAAATATGTCCTCGATCTATTGACAGAGACAGGAAAATTAGGTACTAAGCCTTGTAGTGCACCAATGACTCCAAATTTACAACTGTTAGCAGGGGATAGTGAGTTGTTTGAAGAACCAGAGAGATACAGGAGATTGGTAGGAAAATTGAACTACCTTACAGTCACTCGTCCTGACATTGCTTATTCCGTTAGTGTGGTAAGTTAGTTTATGTCTTCCCCAACTGTTGCTTATTGGGAAGCCTTGGAACAAATCTTGTGTTATCTGAAGGGCGCTCCAGGAAGAGGTTTGTTATATGGTAATCATGTGCATTTGAATGTTGAATGTTTTTCAGATGCCGACTGGGCTGGATCTAAGGTTGACAGGAGGTCAACTACTGGATATTGTGTTTTTGTTGGAGGAAATTTGGTGTCTTGGAAAAGCAAGAAGCAGAGTGTAGTTTCTCGATCTAGTGCTGAATCGGAATACAGAGCCATGACACAATCAGTATGTAAGGTAATGTGGATACTTCAATTACTAGATAAGATAGGTTTTAAGACCTCCCTGCCTATGAAATTGTGGTGTGATAATTAAACTGCTCTCCATATTGCTTCTAATCCGGTGTTTCATGAGCAGACCAAACATATTGAGATTGATTATCATTTTGTTCGTGAAAAGATTCAATAACAGATCATCTCAACAGGACACATCAAAACTGGAGAGCAGTTAGGAGATATTTTCATAAAAGCTCTGAATGGAGCTAGGATTGACTACATTTGTAACAAGTTGGGCATGATTAACATCTATGCTCTAACTTGAGGGGGAGTGTTATGGAAAGTCAATCACTATATTATTTCTCTGTATATTCTGTATTATGTATTCCTATTTAGGATTTCTTATTTAGGATTTCTTCCTAATTAGTAGAACACAATTATAGGAATCAATTGTATATATATACCCATGTACAGATTAATTGAAATTAAGAAGAATCATCTCTTTCTACAGGGAGATAATACATTAAATGAGATATTTCTTCTCCTATGTACTATCACTTCCCAGTAGGATGGCATTGGTGGGGTTTACGTTTCATTCACAAAAGGGATTTATGCTTGGAATCCTTCCCTATGTATTGTGAAAACTCAAGAAACAGCAGTCAAAAGTTATAACCTAACATTTTTGTGCCTAACTGGTCAAACACAATTAAAAATAATATATGAGGAACCAAGCCTTCTTTATTTCATTGGACATTTTGTGACTAATTTGGGAAATTATGGATCCATGGTGTGAGATTGATTTAACACACACCTTGCTTTACTTCTTTCTTTTTTGTTTTATTAATATGTAGTGGGAGGGGGGAGTTGAATCTAGGTCTCTAGGGTCCAACATATATGCAACTGCCACTGAGCTATGCCCCCTATTGCCAGTTTGCTTTACTTTGTTATTTGTTTTTGTGGGGTAAATTTTCATCATCTTGTTTATTACTGGTGAACTGGAACCTATCACGTAAATTCTGCTATCATAAGCTGCAACATTGTACGCGAGTAAAGAGATTTTGATGTAATACAAAGTTACAAATGAGATTTTGGAAGGGAAAGAACATATCAAATGGGTTAAAAAGAAATTTAAAAAAAAAAAAAACTAAACCTTAGCAAATTTTTTCAGTTATGACTAAACCAATTAATTTTGGCAATTGTAACATGATTTGGGAAATTGGCCAACCAATGAAAATATATATATAGAAATCTAGTAATTTTATATATATATATATATAATTACTAGATTTCTATACAGATATGTAACCTATTTTCTTTTAATATCAGTTTTTTTTCTTGTGAACTTTCATAATTATATAATGCTGTATTGTTTGAAAACAAATAACAATGTGGCATGGTGGAGGCATATTATAAGGCCTTGACAGTCTCAATAAGAAGTTACCATTATTATTATTATTATTATTATTATTATTATTATTATTATTTTCAATACTGATCACTGATGGATTTTTTTTTCTTTTAGCTTTAATTGTTTCGCTTTAATGGCAAAAATTAAAAGTTTAGATCAAAATTGAAACAAACCCAAATAGAAAAAGAATTATATCTTAAGTTTCACAATGCATGCACGCTGCAAGAATTTGGTTCATATACCATGATTTCTGGTTTCTAACCTCTTGGATTAGATATCATGAAGTATGAATTGTCTTCGCTAGATTTTTTTTTTTTAATTGATCTAGTAGAAACCGACCATTTGTGAGAAAAATATGGCATTTGCAGTTGATTCGATTGCTGCTATTTGATAATGCAGAATATCCCTTCAGTTCAAATTTACATAAACAGCAACTTCTTCATTGCACCTTTATATTAGAGGTATGTGTGCCTGTTTTCCACTGTTTTCAAGTTAAATTTCAATGAGCTGAGAGTTGGAAGATAAACTTCTAAAAGTTTGTAATGCTTACTGACCGTGGTTTCAAATAACGGTAATTACGTAATGTAAAGGTTTTCAAGGCTCCCCTATTGTTATCCTTGTTACTTATAGGCAAAAAAATGCATCTGTAATGGTTGTTATGCCCTATACGTAATGGTGAATGCCGTATTTTATTGTTAAGTAATGATAATGGCCTGTTACTCCTGTGGCCTTATTTATTATTATTTTTTTTTGTTTGGTTGTCCAGATAGGGGCAGCAGCTCATTTCATTGTTTTGTTTCTGGTTTGTGGGGGGTTTAGGCTTTTGTTTCTCACATTTCTCTCAATTTTCCATCTAAAATCTGTGTTCCCAACATGTGTTTTGGATTTTCTATAACAAAAAATAATTGGGAAAGTTGAGTTTGCCTCTTATTGAGTTGCTTAGCAGGTTGGTCTCTTTTTGCGATTATGAAGTAACTTCAGTCCTAGAAGCATGAAAAAATAAAATTAAAAGATTATAATAATTTTTTTTTTAAATTTCTTAAGTATTCATCTTTGGATCAGATTTTGGGACTTTCCAACCATCTGAAATCTTCCTTTATATCAATTTTATACCAAATCGTCACAAAACAGATCCAAATTATTGTTGTTGGAGCTACTATTGAGAAAAGCACTTCCTCAAATATGTTTCCTCTAGGTCATTAAAAATTGTTTACAAGTTAAATTTGATATGTTCAAGTCATAAAAACTTCAAAATAGCTAAACAACGGTTTCAAATTGTCTTTTCCAACAATATCTAAAAGGATGCCTTCCCAAAAATAGGTTGGAACTTTAATCTCCAACAAGCTCTAATGATTGGAAGACCACATGCTAACTGCCAACTTCTGACCACTAGTCCAAACACCCCCTAAATGCTCATAACTTAGCCACAGAAGATGAAATTCCTCATTATGTTTTCAATTTCTCTGCCTCTGCCTCTCAGTAAGAATCCTATGAAGACTGTAAAGGGGAACAGAAGAAAAACTGTCTTTAATAGAAGTCACGACACAATACCTTCTAAAGAGAAAGAAACATTCTTCCACCCATCTAGATGTTGATGCTTAGAAACTTTTTGAACAATGGAATCCGAAGAAGCAAAACAACACAGCTTAACACCTAAAGGAAAGTCAATTTTGAATGATACATGTAGTTAAAGAAGCATTTCTCCACCCATCTAGATCAGTGTGATTACTAACCTTTTGAACCATGGAATCCAAATAAGCAAAAGACAACAGGTTAACTACTAAGGGAAAGCCAACTTTGAATGACACAGGTAGCCAAGAGCATAGCCATAGATAGGCGAAATCTGAGGGTCTAAACAAATACAAA
The DNA here is from genome assembly GCF_030052815.1 of Hevea brasiliensis. Taxonomy (NCBI): domain Eukaryota; kingdom Viridiplantae; phylum Streptophyta; class Magnoliopsida; order Malpighiales; family Euphorbiaceae; genus Hevea; species Hevea brasiliensis. Next base: position 89,350,101 of record NC_079500.1, read on the forward strand.
ACTCAATTGAGATTTTCTCCTCTAGTATTTATTTTTATGGCCATTCCATCGCATTTCTCTTAGTATATTTGCTTCTTGTTTGTTGACGTGTTCGTGATTACCGACTGTTGTTGACTGTTCTTTTTAACAAGTTTGCATCTGACATGTTTGATTCTAACAGTGTTAACCTTGACAGCATGAATTGGCTGTAGAAGGGGCAAGACTTTTCGATATGAATGTCTCTTATCAAAACCTGATTCTTGCACGAAGAATTTCTGGGATGGGTGGAATACACATGCTTAACAAAGTATAGAGAACAAATCTGAATTTATTACATTTTCATCTGTATTTCTACTTTTTGCTGCTTAATTGGTTTAAGCTTTATGCTTTTACAGATTAATATGATTAATACTCATGAAAACGAGGATATACAGCTTCCTCCTGGCACAAAAGCTGTTAAAGATTTAAAAATTTCTCCATGTGGTCGACTCACCCTTTTGGCTTCACTCGGGAAGAAACTATCAATACTTAGGTACATCTACTTTATCCTCTTGTTTATACTGTTTCATACGTTAGACAGTGTTTCTTGCTATTGATATAATTTGGAGTCTTTCTTTGTTTTAGCATGGGAAGCAACAACATCGTTACCACTTGTGATTTGAGGGTACAACTTTCTTCACTTTTCTTTAAAATGATGGCCTGCATAAAGATTAGGTTTTACTTTCCTAATATATTTCACTATTCATTTCATAGGTTTTGGGTTCTTTTTTTATTCTTTTTTTATTTTTTATTCTGTCCTCAAGTAGAATTTTACATTCAACCATTCCACTTGTTTTTTTTTTTTTTGTTTATGGAAAGTCAATCACTATATTATTTCTCTGTATATTCTGTATTCTGTATTCCTATTTAGGATTTCTTATTTAGGATTTCTTCATAATTAGTAGAACACAATTATAGGAATCAATTGTATATATATACCCATGTACAGATTAATTGAAATTAAGGAGAATCATCTCTTTCTACATAGTATCAGAGCAGGTCATCTATCTAGGGTGACTATTTATTCTCACCACCCAGCTTAGGAGAGGCCTTGGCTGCCGACAGGCCATCCCCTCTGATTAGGTCGCAGGAATCCAAGTGCATGAGGCTCACATGCCCAACTCAGGTTCTCACCGTTTCTTCACTCACCAGCCCGTGGAGGCGTCTCTGCCTGCCTTTTCGACTCCGATCAGCATCGCTAGCGTCGCCTTAACCCCCTCATTCTACCACTGTGTGCTGTTGCCTGATCTAGTACACCATTAAAGGACTTCTGAGGTTTGGTTCTCAGATCCTATTTCGGTATTTGCTTGATTTATGATTTTGGATTATTTTGCGGCTGTAAGCACTTTGGATTAGCGTTTCGGTTAGTTTTCTTTGTCTCAACAAATGACAGATAATAAGAATATTATTTCTGATGTGATTCCGGTGATGACTAAGATCACGGAAAGAGGATAAGTGTAGTATTAATGAGGATGATCACCTTACTAAAGACCCACCTACTGATGATACACAACAAACTTGGCTAAGGGAGGATGCTCGGTTGTTTTTGCAGTTTCAGAACTCGATTCACAGTGAGGTAATTAGTTTAATTAATCACTGTGAATTTGTTAAGTAATTGATGGATTACTTAGATTTTCTATATTCTGGTAAAGGGAATATCTCCCGTATTTATGATATTTGTAAGGTATTCTACCGTGCTGAGAAAGAGGATAAGTCTCTCACGGCTTATTTTATGGATTTTAAATGGGTATATGAGGAACTTAATGTATTGTTGCCTTTTAGTTCTGATGTGAAAGTTCAGCAGGCCCAACGGGAGCAACTAACTGTTATGAGTTTTCTTGCAGGCCTTCCTTCAGAGTATGAGACTGATAAATCTCATATTCTCTCCAGTTCTGAGATTTTCTCTTTGCATGAAACGTTCACACTGGTCCTTCGTACAGAGAGTATTCAATCTTCACAGCCTGTTAGTAGTGCTCTTATTAGCCGTAATCCAAATTGATAACAGGGTAATAGAAGAGGAAGTAGAGGAGGAATTACAGGCAACAGAGGTTATCAGCGTAATGGAGAGGCTAGTTCTAATCAGAACTCAAGAGGAGTCATTTGTTATTATTGCCATGAGTCTGGCCATACAAAATATAATTGTCCACAACTTCAGAGGAAAAATCAGCAATCACAAATGACAGCAGAGGATTCTACAGTATCTTCCTCTGAGAAAACTGTTTTGGTATCTGCAGAGGATTTTGCACAGTTTTTCCAGTATCAGGCATCTCTAAAGCCTACCAGTTCTCCTGTCACTGCGATCGCTGAGTCAGGTCAATCCATTACATACCTTGTGTCTTCCTCATCCAAATGGGTTATTGATTCTGGTGCGACAGATCACATGATAGGTAATTCTAGTCTTCTATCTGCTTTTCAGTCTAATATCACTTTCTCTACTGTTATTTTAGCTGATGATTCTACTTCTTGTGTCATGGATTCTGGAACTGCAAACCCGACATCGTCAATTTCTTTGTCATCTGTTTTGTGTCTACCAAAATTCTCTTTTAATTTACTTTCTGTTAGTAAACTTACTCATACCTTAAATTGTTCTGTTTCTTTTTTTTCCTGACCAGTGTTTGTTTCAGGATCTTACAACGAAGCAGATTATTGGTTGAAGACGTGAGTCAGGTGGTCTCTACATTCTGGAAAATCATGTACTGCGGTCGCTTGTTTGCTCCAGTACCTTAATACCTCTTGAAGCTCATTGTAGATTGGGCCATCCTTCTTTATCTACCATGAAGAAGCTGTGTCCTCAGTTTCAGTCTTTATCAGTGCTAGAATGTGAGTCGTGTTAGTTTGCAAAACATCATCGTTTGCCTTCTGTGTCTAGAGTCAATAAACAGGTTTCATCCCCTTTTGAGTTAGTTCATTCTGATGTTTGGGGGTCCTTGTTCTGTTACTTCTAAAACTGGATTTCGTTATTTGTTACTTTTGTTAATAATTACACTCGTGTTACCTGGTTATATTTAATGAAGAATCGTTCTGAGTTGTTTTCTATCTTTTGTGCCTTTTGTAATGAAATTAAAACTCAATTTAATATTTCTGTGCGCATATTAAGAAGTGACAATGCCAAATAATATTTTTCAGCACAATTTCAGTCTTATATGACACAAAATGGCATTATTCATCAGCCTTCCTGTGTTGATACCCCATCCCAAAATGGCGTGGCCAAAAGAAAAAATTGACATCTTCTTAAGGTAACTCGTGCTCTTCTTTTTCATATGAAAGTTTCTAAACACTTTTGGGCGGATGTAGTTTCTACGGCATATTTTTTTATCAATCATATGCTGTCTTCTGTCCTTAATGGGGATATTCCTTATACTGCTTTGTTTCCTACAAAATCTTTGTTCCCTGTTGAATCCCGTATTTTTTGTTGTACCTGTTTTGTACGTGATGTTCGTCCATAAGTTACTAAATTGGATCCGAAGTCTCTCAAATGTATCTTCCTTGGGTACTCCTGGCTCCAAAAAGGGTACTGCTGTTTCTCTCATACTCTTAATCGTTATCTTATTTCTGCAGATGTCATATTTTTTTAGTCAACTCTATTCTTTCCTCAATCATCTGTGTATGAGAGTCAGGGAGAGGAGGATGATCGCTTAATATATACTGCCTGTTATTGAAAGTCAATCATTATATTATTTCTCTGTATATTCTGTATTCTGTATTCCTATTTAGGAATTCTTATTTAGGATTTCTTCCTAATTAGTAGAACACAATTATAGGAATCAATTGTATATATATACCCATGTACACATTAATTGATACTAAGGAGAATCATCTCTTTCTACATGGTATCAGAGCAGGTCATCTATCTAGGGTGACTATTTGTTCTCACCACCCAGCTCAGGAGAGACCTTGGCCGCCGATCGGCCTTTTCGACTCCGATCAACATCGCCAGCGTCGCCTCAATCCCCTTATTCCACCACTGTGTGCTGTTGCCTGATCCAGTACACCATTAAAGGACTTCTGAGGTTTGGCTCTCAGATCCTATTTCGGTATTTGCTTGATTTGTGATTTTGGGTTATTTTGCTGCTGTAAGCACTTTTGGATTATCGTTTCGGTTAGTTTTCTTTGTCTCAACAAATGGCAGACAATAAGAATGTTATTTCTGATGTGATTCCGGTGATGACTAAGATCACGGAACACAAACTTAATGGTTCGAATTACCTAGAGTGGAGTAAGACTGTTAGGGTCTATTTGCGTAGCATTGATAAGGATGATCACCTTACTAAAGATCCACCTACTGATGATACACAACAAACTTGGCTAAGGGAGGATGCTCGGTTATTTTTGCAGCTGACTCGATTCACAATGAGGTAATTAGTTTAATTAATCACTGTGAATTTGTTAAGGAATTGATGGATTACTTAGATTTTCTGTATTCTGGTAAAGGGAATATCTCCCGTATTTATGATGTTTGTAAGGCATTCTACCGTGCTGAGAAAGAGAATAAGTCTCTCACGGCTTATTTTATGGATTTTAAACGGGTATATGAGGAACTTAATGTATTGTTGCCTTTTAGTTCTGATGTGAAAGTTCAGCAGGCCCAATGGGAGCAACTGGCTGTTATGAGTTTTCTTGCAGGCCTTCCTTCAGAGTATGAGACTGCTAAATCTCAGATTCTCTCCAGTTCTGAGATTTTCTCTTTGCATGAAACGTTCACACGGGTCCTTCGTACAGAGAGTACCCAATCGTGACAGCTTGCTAGTAGTGCTCTTATTAGCCATAATCCAAATGGATAACAGAGTAATAGAAGAGGAAGTAGAGGAGGAATTACAGGCAATAGAAGTAATCAACGTAATGGAGAGGCTAGTTCTAATCAGGACTCAAGAGGAGTCATTTGTTATTATTGCCATGAGCCTGGCCATACAAAATATAATTGTCCACAACTTCAGAGAAAAAATCAGCGATCACAGATGGCAAATATGGCAGCAGAGGATTCTATAGTATCTTTCTTTGAGAAAACTGTTTTGGTATCTGCAGAGGATTTTGCACAGTTTTCCCAGTATCAGGCATCTCTAAAGCCTACCAGTTCCTCTATCACTGCGATCGCTGAGTCAGGTAAATCCACTACATGCCTTGTGTCTTCCTCATCCAAATGGGTTATTGATTCTGGTGCGACAGATCACATGATAGGTAATTCTAGTATTTTATCTGCTTTTTAGTCTAATCTCACTTCCTCTACTGTTACTTTAGCTGATGGTTCTACTTCTTGTGTCATGGATTCTGGAACTGCGAATCCGACTTCGTCAATTTCTTTGTCATCTGTTTTGTGTCTACCAAATTTCTCTTTTAATCTACTTTCTGTTAGTAAACTTACTCGTACCTTAAATTGTTCTGTTTCCTTTTTTCCTGACCAGTGTTTATTTCAGGATCTTACGACGAAGCAGATTATTGGTAGAGGACGTGAGTCAGGTGGTCTCTACATTCTGGAAAATCATGTACCGCAGTCGCTTGTTTACTCCAGTAACTTAACACCTCTTGAAGCTCATTGTAGATTGGGCCATCCTTCTTTGTCTACTATGAAGAAGTTGTGTCCTCAGTTTCAGTCTTTATCAGTACTAGAATGTGAGTCGTGTCAGTTTGCAAAACATTATCGTTTGCCTTCTGTGTCTAGAGTCAATAAACGGGCTTCATCCCCTTTTGAGTTAGTTCATTCTGATGTTTGGGTCCTTGTTCTGTTACTTCTAAAACTGGATTTCGTTATTTTGTTACTTTTGTTGATGATTACTCTCGTGTTACCTGGTTATATTTAATGAAGAATCGTTCTGAGTTGTTTTCTATCTTTTGTGCCCTTTGTAATGAAATCAAAACTCAATTTAATACTTCTGTGCGCATATTAAGAAGTGACAATGCCAAAGAATACTTTTCAGCACAATTTCAGTCTTATATGACACAAAATGGCATTATTCATCGATCTTCTGTGGATACCCCATCCCAAAATGGCGTGGCCGAAAGAAAAAATCGGCATCTTCTTGAGGTAACTCGTGCTCTTCTTTTTCAGATGAAAGTTCCTAAACACTTTTGGGCGGATGCAGTTTCTACGGCATGTTTTTTGATCAATCGTATGCCGTCTTCTGTCCTTAATGGGGATATTCCTTATACTGCTTTGTTCCCTACAAAATATTTGTTCCCTGTTGAAACCCGTATTTTTTGTTGTACCTGTTTTGTGCATGATGTTCGTCCACAGGTTACTAAATTAAATCCAAAGTCTCTCAAATGTGTCTTCCTTGGGTACTCCTTACTCAAAAAAGGGTAACGCTATTTCTCTCCTACTCTTAATCGTTATCTTGTTTCTGCAGATGTCACATTTTTTGAGTTCACTCCATTTTTTCCTCAATCATCTGTGTTTGAGAGTTAGGGGGAGGAGGATGATCTCTTAATATATACTGTCCAACCAATGTGTAGTCCTCTTCCACAACCTGTTCCTTCTATCTCTAGACCCACTCGACCTCCCGTTATTCATGTTTATTCTAGGAGATTGGAGATTCTTGACTCAGATCCTCCACTAGCTACTTCGTTGGAAGATCCTGTACCTTGTACTGATCATGATTCTGATCTACACTTACCCATTGCTTTTCGTAAAGGTAAACGTTTATGTACTTATCCTGTCTTTTTTTTTGTTTCTTATAATAAATTGTCTTCTTGTTCTTGGTGGTTTGTTACTGCTTTAGACTCTGTTCCTATCCCTAATACTGTTGGTGAGGTACTGTCTCATCCTGGCTGGTGTGCTGTTATGAAAGAGGAAATGGAGGCGTTAGATGCTAATGATACATGGGAACTGTTGCCTTTGCCCACTGGTAAGAAAGCTATTGGTTGCAAATGGGTATTTACAGTAAAGGTAAATCCTGATGGTTCTGTGGCTAGGTTAAAAGCACGCCTTGTAGCAAAAGGATATGCTCAGACATATGGGGTTGATTATTCTGACACTTTTTCTCCTATAGCTAAACTTACTTCTGTTCGCTTGTTTATCTCTTTAGCAGCTACATATGATCGGCCCCTGCACCAATTGGATATCAAGAATGCTTTCCTTCATGGTGATCTTCAGGATGAGGTGTATATAGAGCAACCACCTGGGTTTGTTGCTCAGGGGGAGTTGGGTAAAGTTTGTAGGCTTCAGAAGTCTCTTTATGGCTTGAAACAAAGTCCTAGGGCCTTCAGTGAAACAGTACAGGAATTTGGTATGCAAAAGAGTAAGTGTGATCACTCAGTATTTTATAGGCAATCTGAGGCTGGTTTAATTCTCTTGGTAGTCTATGTGGATGACATTATCATCACTGGGAGTGACTCTGCAGGTATTTCATCTCTTAAAACCTTCCTCCAAACCCAGTTTCAGACCAAAGACTTGGGATTATTAAAGTATTTATTGGGTATTGAAGTTATGAGAAGTAAGAAGGGTATTTTCTTGTCTCAAAGAAAATATGTCCTCGATCTATTGACAGAGACAGGAAAATTAGGTGCTAAGCCTTGTAGTGCACCAATGACTCCAAATTTACAACTGTTAGCAGGGGATAGTGAGTTGTTTGAAGATCCAGAGAGATACAGGAGATTGGTAGGAAAATTGAACTACCTTACAGTCACTCGTTCTGACATTGCTTATGCCGTTAGTGTGGTAAGTCAGTTTATGTCTTCCCCAACTGTTGCTTATTGGGAAGCCTTGGGACAAATCTTGTGTTATCTGAAGGGCGCTCCAGGAAGAGGTTTGTTATATGGTAATCATGGGCATTTGAATGTTGAATGTTTTTCAGATGCCGACTGGGCTGGATCTAAGGTTGACAGGAGGTCAACTACTGGATATTGCGTTTTTGTTGGAGGAAATTTGGTATCTTGAAGAAGCAAGAAGCAAAGTATAGTTTCTCGATCTAGTGCTGAATCCGAATATAGAGCCATGGCACAATCAGTATGTGAGGTAATGTGGATACTTCAATTACTAGATGAGACAGGTTTTAAGACCCCCTCTGCCTGCGAAATTATGGTGTGATAATCAAGCTGCTCTCCATATTGCTTCTAATCCGGTATTTCATGAGCAGACCAAAAATATTGAGATTGATTGTCACTTTATTCGTGAAAAGATTCAACAACAGATCATCTCAACAGGATATATCAAAACTGGAGAACAATTAAGAGATATTTTCACAAAAGCTCTGAATGGAGCTAGGATTGACTACATTTGTAACAAGTTGGGCATGCTTAACATCTATGCTCCAATTTGAGGGGGAGTGTTATGGAAAGTCAATCATTATATTATTTCTCTGTATATTCTGTATTTTGTATTCCTATTTAGGAAATCTTATTTAGGATTTCTTCCTAATTAGTAGAACACAATTATAGGAATCAATTGTATATATATACCCATGTACAGATTAATTGATATTAAGGAGAATCATCTCTTTCTACACTGCCCAACCAATTTCTAGTCCTCTCCCACAGCTTGTTCCTTCTGTCTCTAGACCTACTCGACCTCCCGTTGTTCATGTTTATTTCAGGAGATTGGAGATTCCTAACTTAAATCCTCCACCAGCTACTTCGTTGAGAAATCTTGTACCTCATACTGATCATGATTCTGACCTAGACTTACCCATTGCTCTTCGTAAAGGTAAGCGTTCATGCACTTATCCTATTTCTTTTTTTGTTTCTTATAATCAATTGTCTTCTTGTTCTCGGTGTTTTGTTACTTCTTTAGACTCTGTTCCTATTCCTAATACTGTTGTTGAGGCACTGTCTCATCTTGGCTGGTGTGCTGCTATGAAAGAGGAAATTGAGGCTTTAGATGCTAATGGTGCATGGGAACTGTTGCCTTTGCCCACTGGTAAGAAAGCTATTGGTTGCAAATGGGTTTTTACAGTAAATGTAAATCCCGATGGTTCTGTGGGTAGGTTAAAAGCACGCTTTGTGGCAAAAGGATATGCTCAAACATATGGGGTTGATTCTGACACTTTTTTTTCCTGTAGCTAAACTTACTTTTGTTCGCTTGTTTATCTCTTTAGCAGCTACATATGATTGGCCCCTACTTTCCTTCATGGTGGTCTTCAGGAGGAGGTGTATATGCAACAATCACCTGGGTTTGTTGCTCCGGGGGGGGGGGGGGGAGATTGGGTAAAGTTTGTAGGCTTCGGAAGTCTCTTTATGGCTTGAAATAAAGTCCTAGGGCCTGGTTTGGGAGATTCAGTGAAGCAGTGCAGGAATTTGATATGCAAAAGAGTAAGTGTGATCACTCAGTATTTTATAGGCAATCTGAGGCTGGTCTAATTCTCCTCGTAGTCTATGTGGATGACATTATCATCACTGGGAGTGACTCTGCAAGTATTTCATTTCTTAAAACCTTCCTCCAAACTCAGTTTCAGACCCAACGCTTGGGATTGTTCAAGTATTTTTTGGGTATTGAAGTTATGAGAAGTAAGAAGGGTGTTTTCTTGTCTCAAAGAAAATATGTCCTCGATCTATTGACAGAGACAGTAAAATTAGGTGCTAAGCCTTGCAGTGCACCAATGACTCCAAATTTACAACTGTTAGCAGGGGATAGTGAGTTGTTTGAAGATCCAGAGAGATACAGGAGATTGGTAGGAAAATTGAACTACCTTACAGTCATTCGTCCTGACATTGCTTATGCCGTTAGTGTGGTAAGTCAGTTTATGTCTTCTCCAACTGTTGCTCATTGGGAAGCCTTGGGACAAATCTTGTGTTATCTGAAGGGCGCTCCAGGAAGAGGTTTGTTATATGGTAATCATGGGCATTTGAATGTTGAATGTTTTTCAGATGCTGACTGGGCTGGATCTAAGGTTGACAGGAGGTCAACTACTGGATATTGCGTTTTTGTTGGAGGAAATTTGGTGTCTTGGAGAAGCAAGAAGCAGAGTGTAGTTTCTCGATCTAGTGCTGAATCCGAATACAGAGCCATGGCACAATCAGTATGTGAGGTAATGTGGATACTTCAATTACTAGATGAGACAGGTTTTAAGACCTCCCTGCCTGCGAAATTATAGTGTGATAATTAAGCTGCTCTCTATATTGCTTCTAATTCGGTGTTTCATGAGCAGACCAAACATATTGAGATTGATTGTCACTTTATTTGTGAAAAGATTCAACAACAGATCATCTCAACAGGACACATCAAAACTGGAGAGCAGTTAGGAGATATTTTCACAAAAGCTCTGAATGGAGCTAGGATTGACTACATTTGTAACAAGTTGGGCATGATTAACATCTATGCTCCAACTTGAGGGGGAGTGTTATGGAAAGTCAATCACTATATTATTTCTCTGTATATTCTGTATTCCATATTCCTATTTAGGATTTTTTATTTAGGATTTCTTCCTAATTAGTAAAACACAATTATAGGAATCAATTGTATATATATACCTGTGTACAAATTAATTGAAATTAAGGAGAATCATCTCTTTCTACATTTTTAAACTTGTGAGCTATTGTTTCAAGGGTTTATATATATTTAATATTAGAACAAATGAGGTAACACATAGCTAGTGTCATAATGCTCGTTGCAGGACCAGACCTCTGAAGGATTAACTTCTCATACTGTTTACTCTCATACAATGCTTTGCTGCATTTTGATCAGATGATACTTAAGGACGTGAAGGATCCTGCCTTTAATTTCCTTTCCTCGTCAGTGATCCTTTGTAAGTGGCGATAGGATAATTTAACCTTTTGAGAGATTGTCTAAAGAAAATAATTGCTTATTTCATACAGACATGAAATATCACCTTATTTGCGCAAATTTAGTTATGCGACATGCCCATTGAATGCCCAATAGAAACAGGTTAACTCAGATACTCCTTTTGATTAAAGGTATTATAATATCTAGGCATTGGTACGATGCTAGGAACCATAATCTTTACACTTAAACAATTGAAAGTAAAAATAATTGACTTTAGAAGATTCTGAAGCGAGTTGAAACAAACACAAAATGATTGAGGACTATGTAACCAGGTTGGACATAGTTGAAGAAGTTGATGATCTTGAAAGGTCAATCTTTTTAATGCTTTCTCACAAGTATATTACTTTTTTTCACCTCTTTTTATATTTATGCCGAAATCAGGGACCCATTTGGCTCTGCCAGTGGTCAACCGCAATCCAGTACTCTGTTTTCTATCTTTTATTTATTTTTTCTGGGACTTTAATGATATTTTCTTTCCTTTACTATTTTATGGTGCTGCCTCATGGAAGAATGAAGAGAACATGATGTGGAGAGCTCATTCAATTTTTATTTAATTTGTTTACATACACGCATTCACATACACAAATGACTCGTATCTGTTGCAGCTTAAAATTTTGTTCATATCGACAGTTCTTTTAATTTTATTTACCTGCTTGTCTGGAAAAAATTGTTTCTTCCAGGTCCCAGCTTGGTCGTGTGCATGGGATCTTAACAGTCCTCACTATATCTATGCTGGCTTGCAGGTTTGATACTTGACCATGCATATCATTCCATCTCAACTCAACTGAGTCTTATCTCAAATCAGTTGGAGTCACCTTTATGGTTTATTTATCTTTCCATATATCCCAAGAATGTAGGTAGCCATAGTTTAGAAGAGTATTTACCAAATCTTAGTTGTTGGGCTTGTGTTTTTTGAGTGTGACATATATGCCTGTGTTTTGCCATCCTTAAGGAGATTGTAAGCCTTGACTTCAATTTTACATCAGCTCAAAACCTTTTTTTTTTTTTTTAGCCCCTCGCCCTTGTTCATGTAAGTCCAAATATTTGTTAACTTTGCACCATGGTTTCAAATCATAGTCACGGTCGCAAGTAACGGAAGCAGGCCTATAATGGCTATAATGCAACGGTAACTGCCGGGCACAACGCGAATTTTTTTGAGAAATTTGCAAAATTCTTAAAATGACTATATATTAGTGGATACTAGTAAAACTAAGATAAACAACTATATAATAAGCACAAATACATCAAATAAAGACATTAAATCTATTATGTTTAGATATCATTAATATTAAACAATTTATAGTTAGGATAGAGATATTTAATGATGATCTTAGCTTAGCAAACAATAAGAGATAGAATTTATAGAAGAAAGGAGAGAGGAGAAATTTGGATGAAATTTTGAGAGAATATGAAAGATATATCAGTTGTGGAAGAGAGAATATGCAAGCAAAGAAAAGAGAAGCAAAATAACATTGTTTTCATGTGATTGCAGCAAGTCGTTACCGCTGCATAACGGTAAATAACAACCGTTACTGTTACATAACAGTCGTTACAACTTGAGATTTGCCTGTAAATAATGGTGTATCGCATAATGGGCCCCTTCAAAACCTGTAAATAACAGCCGTTACGTTACGTAACAGCCAGCCGTTCTTTGAAAACATGCCTGCACATAAATCTCAAAACCTTGTTCTTATTTTATTGTTTCTTTTGCAGAATGGTATGCTCTTGGTGTTTGATATGCGTCACACCATAAATCCTTTGCAATCCATTGTTGGACTAACGGCCCAGCCTATTCATACTATACATTCCTTGGTGCATAACCCAATTCTGGGTCACGATGCTCAAAAATTGCTGACAGCTTCCTCCTTGGGCCCATGCGTGTGGAGCACTAGCTCTGGAGAGAGGTTAGCTAATTTGAACCTATGATATCTATTTTATGGAAGTTGTGTGTCCCATGTTTATTTGTTTGAATCCTAATCCTAAATCGCTCCAATTCTTTCTAATGCCTATATGACAAGGATGTACTTCAAGGAAATTATGTCAGCTTGTTATTTTTTGTTTGTTTTATTTGAATGCCATTATGTTTAGTTTGAATCCTTATTCCTTATTGTTGTAATCAGTCTCTTACAACAATGATGCAATTTATATTCCTCCCCTTGGAGGTAATCCAAGTCCTGATTGTGATCTAAACCTTTCCTGGAGAGAATGTTAAATTTTGAGAGAATGTTAGTCAAATTACAGTTTAATTCATTTTAATTCGGGTTTATATAAGTGATTAGATTGCTTTATACATCAAAATTACTAGTCAGATCAATGTTGCAATTTAACCACTTATATTTACCCTTTTTATTTTATACTTTTCAGATGTGGGATTTATAATCCTAATACTCCCCCTTCAAGTGCAGCCATATGATTGTCACTTGACAATTAGTTTATATTTTTAACCTAATAGGGACCCAATTATACAATTTTATAGGCGGTTAAAACTCACAACTCAGTCCAAGCTCTGATACCATGTTAAATTTGGAGAGAGTGCTGGTCAAATTACATTTTAATTCATTTTAATTTGGACTTATATAAATGATTAAATTATTTTGCACATCAAAATGACTAATTAGGTTAATATTATAATTTAACCATTTATATTTATCCTTTTTATTATTATACTTTTCCGATATGAGATTTATAATCCGAACAGAACCTCTTTGGTATTATTATTCTTCATTTAGTCATTATAGTATTAGGAACTTAACGAGCAATATTATATTTTTATAGGGGGATTTAGTAATTTTATATTTAATTGGGGTTGTTTATTAATTTTGTATTTTATATCTCTATTTAAGATTGTAATGTCACGACCCAACCTATGGGCCGGACCGGCACTAGGACCTGGGCCAGCCTAAAGCCCCCGAGGCCCGTAGTAAGCCTTAACTATTCATTTACCCAACTCTAAGGCCCATTTGGGCCCAATTTCAAGAAACCAACCGGACAGAGTCCGGCCATAAAATGGACCTACCAACGGGGAGTTTTTGACTCACCCGACCTGTAAACACAATAAACAATCCATTGGGGAGCTCAGCTCACCCTCCACATACTCATATCATCATAATGATAAATGGGAGCTCAGCTCCCTCATCCAGTCCATCAAACATGCATATAATAATTTTACAGGTCCACAATAATAATTTAGTTTACAGACCCAAATCAAATAAACATTTCTAACACATGCGGAAATTCTAGGAGTAAATAAAATTACACAAATATTGATAAACAACCTGCGAGGAAAGGAAGCAGGTTAACCTCAAAAATATCCTCCTGTGGCCTGGAAAAATATTGAACAGGAGTGAGCGTTCGACTCAGAGAGTAAAATATCAATTTTAACCATAATCTCTATAACTATCTAAAACTAATGCACCCTGGAGAGTGAAATGCAATATCAACAACATTTTCACATCACAACATCAAAAAGGTAAATTTGGAGCACTCACGCACCCTGTAACATCAATCATAATATATGGGAGCTGATCCTATCTGACTCTCTTAAATCCAACTCGTGCCGTGAAGAACTCAGCTCGGACTTCCACTTAATAACTAAATCGGGGTCCCAGCGAAGAACTCAAGCCGTGTCTACCCCGAAGGACCGGGTCCCAGCGAAGATCTCAAGCCGTGTCTACCCGTCCTATCCATAGTCCACACCACATCACACGCACGCCAACGCACGCACACTGCTCCAAATTACCACAACAACATCCATGGCACGCTAACAGTTATGAATGCAACATAAATCGTGCCTAGAGTTTAACTACATAAATATATGCATATAAGTGATGCATGGGCATGCTTGAACATATAATAATATCGAAATTACAATTAAAATTAATATTTTACTCACAGACTTGACGATGGTCACTGAGGCGGCTGGGCGGAGGAAGAAGGCTGTCCCGGCTCACCTGACAATTTTATTACAATCATTTAATAAATTTGACTCAATACAAACAAAGAAAAGACCAAATACGTCCTAAGTCGTGCCGAAAATCCGGCAGAGTCTCCCCTATACCTAGGACCTACCCAACCTGCAAAAGGGCTCAAAACACACTTCTATATTCACAATCCATATGTCCACAACTCAATCCCATCACACAGCCCCTCCTGTGCTCATCAAATCAATCATCCATCACAATATGTAAAATTTCAATTTAGTCCTTATAATTGACCATTTTTGCAAAAACTGCCCAAATCAGCTCTAAAAATTCTAAAACTTTGCCCCGCGGTCCTTAGCAATATTACTAAGCGATTGCAAAAAGAATCATAATTTTCTAAGCTACCACGAATATTTTATGGATTTTTAATCCTATTTAAGCACTAGAAAATTACGTAAAAACAAGGTTCGGGTTTACCTTTGCCGATTCCGACTTCGGGGACGCGCTCGGGTCGTCTGACAATGGGGGGGTAGCCAAAACCTCGGTGCAATTCGGAGACTTTTCCGGTAACAGTGCATGTTCGCCGAATTTTGCGCACTGGTCAACTGTCGAATTTCCGCGAATCGAGGATACCTACACGAAGCCCATAACACGGGGGTTAGTACATAAATTTTTCAGAATTTTCTAAGCTCATTAAATGCTCGGAAAAACACTGCGAAGTTCCGTGGGACCCACCGAAAAACGGTGTCGGAAAAATTTGAAATTTATGTCGCCGCGAAGCTCTCGACGAGTGGAGCGTGCTGGTACCCTCGGTTTTCTCGTGGGATTCACGGTTTTCGAGAAATCTAGCCCAAAAGTCGAAATGGGCTAAAAACTTCCCGAGCAAAAATTGGACAAACCGCTCGATGGATTTCGGCGTTCTTGGTGTCTATGGAAAGCTCTCGCCGAGTAGATGATTTTAGACACAAGACCCGGTCCAATTGGTGGCCGGATCGGCCGGATTTTGGCCGGGGAAGCCGAAACGCCGCGCGCGCGAGGGAGGGAATTCGCGCGCGGTTTCCGGCCGTTTGGGGCGGCGGCCGGCTGGCTGGGGAGGCTGGGTGGCGGCGCCGGTCGGCTGGGGTGGCAGGGGGAGGTGGCTGGCCGGCGGCAGGGGCAGGAGGAGAGAGAAAAGAGAGAGAGAAGGGGAGGAGGTCGACGCGCGCGGGGAAGGAAAGAAGAAGAAGGAAAAGGCCGGTCCGATTCGACCGGTCCGATCCGGTCCGGTTCGATTCGGCCGGTCCGATTCAAGATACAAAATTTTGAATTTTTACTCTGCCTCGGGACCGAAAACGAGGTCCAAAAATTTCGAAAAAATTCCAGAAAACTCAGAAAAATACGTAGACTCCAAATATATTTTTAGTTTTGCCACGTGGTCTTTAAATTAATTTTTAAAAATCATCAAAGTTTATATTTTCGGAAAATCGAACCCGATTTTTAAAATCCGAAAAATCTCAAAAAAATTCCTAAAATTTAAATAAAATTAAAATACCAAAAATGCTCATAAATTTAAAATTTTTGGGGTGTTACATGTAATCTCTAAAAGCATAGTTTTTGTGTGAATTAATGTATTTTAGGTGTGGGAAGCTAGGGGTCTACATTAATCGGAAAATAAGCCAACTTCTGCCACCATTTACTGCATCCTTTATTTACGTAGGTTATATATAGAGAGATTTTCTGCTTGGATTAAATTCTTTTGGGTTTGAGAGCCAAGGGTTCTACATCAAAGAATCATTATTGTCCATACGATAAAAATATGCTGAAAAGCAGAACAATGTTCTAAATTAACCTTGATGTGTGTTCTTTGGGTCGTAGATGGGCCAGATTAGAATTAAGAAGCGAAATTATCACCATATTGTTCTTGGCTTCTAACTCTTTTGATGAAATATCACTTTTCATTTTTAAAATCCTATCAACATGTCATGCACAAGTTTGCACGTTTCGACTACTGCTACAATAATGATGCTGAGAAACTTCACCTTTGTAAAAGTTGAATCGGTTGTGCTAAACTGTTATTTGCTTTTTGTTGAAGGCCATTTCCAGTTCCTGGATTGGACAATCAAGGCATTTGTACGTCACTTGCTTATGGTCCCTTAAGCGATGACATTCTTGCTTCATATCGTCCCAAATATAATACATCCATTGCAACAGTTAATTTGCCATCATCAAATCAAGGGTCATCTAGTGTTCCCGGACAAGGAATACTGGGATCTCAAGTTCTTGTCAAGAGAGTAGCTGACAGCTTTTATCATAAATTGGGATCAACATTTGCACACTTAAGTTATGTTCAAATGGTGAAGTCTGCTATTGTAAACATGGAGAATTGCTGCCCATTATTAGCTTATGCAGATGGAGTTACCCATGGATTGAGATTGAGGGAATTGCCAAGTTTAACAGTGAACCAGAATCTTAAACCGCATCACCACCCTATCCTTGACGTGAAATATGCACATACCCAAGGGATTGGCATGCTTGGTTGTGCAAGTGAAGATAAGTTACAACTTTTTTCAGCAAAAATGTCATAGGAAAGGTATGCTTAGCACACCAAACTCGTTATTTCTGCTGCATTTCTTTTTATTTGATGTTTATGATTCTTATATATAGATTATAACATGACAGGCCAGATTTTTGTTCGGTAGAGATCTAGATTATTGATATCTTTGTGATACTCAGTTATGTTCATAAAGGGCTGATATTTTGCTGGCCTTTTTTTTTTAATGAAATTATACTTTAGATGCCCTAAAAATATTAATAAAATTCTGATTTATCAATTTTTGATATTTATAAAACTATAATTTCTTAGGGCCTATTCACTTGTGGAAAATAATTTTCTGTTTTCCATTTTTTAAGAAAACTGCAGTTTTTATTTTCTATGAAAAATAAGAAAAAGCGTGGAAAATATGTTTCACCCGCCAATAATAGAAAACAATTTTCTAATTCGAAAAATTAAGAAGATAATTAAAAAAATAAATTATTGTAAAATATATTTAAAAACTTATTTTATTTTTATTTTTTAATGTGATATTTATTTATTTTATAAGAATATGATTTTTTTATCAGTATAAATAAATAACTTTCCAAATAATTATTTAATTTTAATTATGAAGAAAAGCTATAATATAATTTTAGTGGTGAAAAGTTATTATTTTTTAGTTGGAAAGTATAACTTTTGTTATAAAGGAAAACAATGAAAAACAACTTAAGGCTATTTTTCAAATTTTAGTTAAATTTCTTCATTTAGAAAACTGGCACATATGAATACATAACTCTGTTTTTTTAATTTTCTTATAAAATTTTTACAAAAAACTACTTCAGTCTTTCGGAAGTGAACAAGCCCTTAGTTACCTCAAGTCCCACAAATCCAAATTGCCTAGTTTCAGCATCATCATCATCATCATCATCTGTTATCCATTAAATCTCATGTTTCTTGTGATAAAGATTCCATTTTGACAGACTTTTTTACTGACTCTTACCTTCCTGAAATCCTCCGGCAGATGAGCTTATGATGTGCGTCTTCAGATCCTCAGGCAGACGAGCTTTTAATGATTCTGGTATGTATTCGTTGAGGCTGACGCACTTTTGAAAGAAAAATGCAATGCATTCAAGCATTTGCTACTTAGTTATGTAAATATAGATGACCGTCTACTTGAGGTAATTAGATTTCACATTGATGTGGAGAATAGAAAAATATGTAGTGATTAATATCTGTGGAATCAAAAACAATGCACTATTCTGGTAAATAAAAAAAAATGCATTACTGCAAATAAAAAGAAAATTCTGGTAAATAATGTATTTGGTACTTTTGAGTAGGGGTGTTAAGAATCGGAAATCGAAACCAAATTTTAGTTCTTTTACTTTTTGGAACCAAAAGAGGAATCAAATTTCAGTTTTGAATCGGTTCAGTTCGATTTTTCGATTTGGTTAAGAGCCTCCAAGAATTGTGGACCATCCTACTTTTGAGTTTTGAAATAGAGGCTCTCTGATAGTTTTATTGCATTTTTGTCTTGTTAAAATTTCTGGTGTTTTGCACCCAAGGAAGGGAAAATCAGAAGGGCATTAAGTCTTTTTATTCTCCATTTGACCCAATATTTTGGCACAAGTAAGCACTTAGACTTTGCAAAGTACACCTTAATTGCTGTGGATGTGTTAATTTTTTTTTATTTAAAGATTTTTATGGTCCTTTTTGGGCTACATATTTTCCTTTTTTTACTCCTTTGGATTAAAGAAATTATAAGTTTAAAGAAATTAGATTTTATATTTTTATTATTCAAATATTAAAACAACATGCCTCTATGGATTTCTTTTTCCTTTTTTTTAAGGAATTTTGACATTAATTTTGGAACTAGTAACATGATTAAGGTTCTTTTATTTCCTGGAAAATTAATGTCTATAGAAAATATTTTTAAAAAAATTAACTTATTTTTCATTGCTTAATTATAATATTAAAAAAATAAAGAATATTACTTTTTTTTATTATTTGGATTATATTAAAGATGTTAATTTTCTTTCTATTGATGATAATTAAATTTAAGTCTTTTTTTATTCTAATGTTATTTATTTTTAATTTTATCCTTCTTTATTGCAATGTATTTTTTAATTATATTCAGTGTAATTTGATAATGTGTATTGTTTAAGAATGAATAAAATTAATTGGGTTTTTTTCCTTTTAGTTATAAATATTTACACTATTTTTTCTGTATTGTAGTCTATATTTTTTATTTTTATTCAATGTAATAATAATAATAATAATAATAATAATAATAATAATAATAATAATAAATAAAATAAATAAAATTTATTGAAAAAAAATTATGATCAATTTAGTTCGAATTAAATTGAAATTCAAATCATCCTTGAATAGATCTGGAATTGGTTGAAAGTATAATTTTAAGTTACATTTGGTAGAGTGTAATTCAATAAATTATGTAATGCAATTAAAGTTATAATGTAATATAATTGTCATTATATTTCTATTTTTATTGTAAAAAAAATATATAAGTGTAATGATAATTTTGATTTTAATATTTTATTTATTTATAATGTTAATAATAAGTGATAGTGATTGAATAGTGGTAGCCGAGTAATAGTGGTAGCTAAGTAATGATGATAATAACAACAAAGGTGGTTAGATGGTGATGATGATAATGGCTAAGCAGTAGTGGCAATTTGAAATACTGGCGGTGACAGTGGCTTTGTGGTGGTAGATGTGACAATGACTATTTGGTGATAAGAGTAATCAAGTGATGGTGGTGGTGATAGCGATAATGATAAGAGAATGGTGATGACAAAGTGAAGTAATGGTGATAATATTAGTAGTGATCGAACAGTGATAGTAATTGTATTGACTATGAATGAAAAAAATAATAAAAATAAGTAATTATAATTATATCTATTTTTGTATGTAATGATAATTAAGCATAATTGATTATATGATATAATTGTCATTTCATTATATCAATCTTTTTTTATATTACCAAACAATATAATCAAATATGTAATGTAATCATGATTTTATTATAACTTTATATCAAACATATTATTTCAATTTACTCCATCCTTTACTTTAAAGCTGGAAATCATATCCATAGTTATTGTACATATCAGCATTTAATATGAAATGGCAAACTAATTATAAAAACATAGTTAAGTATAAAAATTAGTTATATTTTGAAAAAAAATATATATATATTTTTAAAATATAAACAAAACTGAATTTAATAAAATTCAAAAAAAAAATTACTTTGTAATTAATTCGCCAATTCTTATATGCTTATCTACGTGAAATAGTTGATTGATAATATAATATTTCGTGATCGAGACTAGGTGAAAATAATGTGCACATTGGCCGGCACGTGAGGAGGAGGAGAAAGGCTGTCTCATTACTGCTCAGCCATTTGGTAAATCACTAAATCTCAACTTTAAAAATAGGACGAAAGGAGAGGAAACCTCTTGTGAGCATGAAAAACATCTCAAGTATCACTTAGAGAATTGGATTGTAGCCTAGGAATTATCTTTAATTTTTAAAATTTAGTAATTTAATTTTAAAATTTAGTAAAATCTATAATTTAATCTCTTCATTTAATTTTCTATCTAATTGACTATTAATTATAATAAAAATAACTAAAATGTTATTAATTCTATTCTTTTTTTAAACTAAAATGATTTAGTTTCTAAGATATTATATTATAAATAAAATAATTATGTAACACCCCAAAATTTTAAATTTTATGAGCATTTTTGGTATTTTAATTTTATTTAAATTTTAGGAATTTTTTTGAGATTTTTCGGATTTTAAAAATCGGGTTCGATTTTCCGAAAATATAAACTTTGATGATTTTTAAAAATTAATTTAAAGACCACGTGGCAAAACTAAAAATATATTTGGAGTCTACGTATTTTTCTGAGTTTTCTGGAATTTTTTCGGAATTTTTGGACCTCGTTTTCGGTCCCGAGGCAGAGTAAAAATTCAAAAATTTTGTATTTCGAATCGAACCTGCCGAATCGGACCGATCGAATCGGACCGATCGAATCGGACCGGTCTTCTTCTCTTTTTCTTCCTCTCGCGCGCGTTCCTTCCTCCTTCTCTCTTCCTCGCGTTTTCTCTCTCCTCCCCACTCTCTCCCACCCCACCACCGCCCACCCTGACCCAGCCGTGGCCGCCTGACCCTCCCGGCCAGGCGCGCTAAACGGACGGAAAACGCGCAACGCCCCCTGTCGATTCAGCTTCCACGGCCAAATCCGGCCGATCCGGCCACCAATTGGACCGGGTCTTGTGTCTAAAATCATCTACTCGGGGAGAGCTTTCCATAGACACCAAGAACGCCAAAATCCATCGAGCGGTTTGTTCGATTTTTGCTCGGGAAGATTTTAGTCCATTTCGACTTTTGGGCTAGATTTCTCGAAAACCGTGAATTCCACGAGAAAACCGAGGCTACCAGCACGCTCCACTCGGCGAGAGCTTCGCAACGACATAAATTTCGAATTTTTTCGACACCGTTTTTTGGTGGGTCCCACGGAACTTCGCAGTGTTTTTCCGAGCATTTAATGAGCTTAGAAAATTCTGAAAAATTTATGTACTAACCCCCGTGTTATGGGCTTCGTGTAGGTATCCTCGATTCGCGGAAATTCGACAGTTGACCGGGTCTGCAAATTTCGCCGCATGCACTGCACGGAAAAGTCTCCGAATTGGACCGAGGTTTTGGCTAGCCCCCCATTGTCAGACGTCCCGAGCGCGTTCCCAAAGTCGGAATCGGCAAAGGTAAACCCGAACCTTGTTTTTACGTAATTTTCTAGTGCTTAAATAGGATTAAAAATCCGTAAGATATTCGTGGTAGCTTAGAAAATTACGATTCTTTTTGCAATAGCTTAGTAATATTGCTAAGGACCGCGGGGCAAAGTTTTAGAATTTTTAGAGCTGATTTGGGCAGTTTTTGCAAAAATGGTCAATTATAGGGACTAAATTGAAATTTTACATATTGTGATGGATGATTGATTTGATGGGCCCAGGAGGGGCTGTGTGATGTGATTGAGTTGTGGATATATGGATTGTGAGTATAGAAGTGTGTTTCGAACCCTTTTGCAGGTTGGGTAGGTCCTAGGTATAGGGGAGACTCTGCCGGATTTTCAGTACGACTTAGGACGTAATTGGTCTTTTTCTTTGTTTGTATTGAGTCAGATTGTATTAAATAATTGTAATATAATTGTCAGGTGAGCCGGGACAGCCTTCTTCCTCCGCCCAGCCGCCACAGTGATTGTCGTCAAGTCTGTGAGTAAAATATTAATTTTAATTGTAATTTCGATATTATTATATGTTCAACATGCCCATGCATCACTTATATGCATATATTTATGTAGTTAAACTCTAGGCACGATTTATGATGCATTGATAAATGTTAAAGTACCATGATGTTGTTGTGGTAATTTGGAGCAGTGTGCGTGCGTTGGCGTGCGTGTGATGTGGTGTGGACTATGGATAGGACGGGTAGTCACGGCTTGAGTTCTTCGCTGGGACCCGATCCTTCGAGGGGTAGTCACGGCTTGAGTTCTTCGCTGGGACCCTCGATTTGGCTTATTAAGCGAAAGTCCGGCTTGAGTTCTTCGCTGGCACCAGATTGGATTTAAGAGAGCTGTATAGGGGATCAGCTCCCATATGTTATGATTGATGCTACAGGGTGCGTGAGTGCTCCAAATTACCTTTTTGATGTTATGATGTGAAAATGATGTGGATGTTGCATTTCACTCTACAGGGTGCATTAGTTTTAGATAGTTATAGAGATTATGGTTAAAATTGATATTTTGCTCTCTGAGTCGAACGCTCACTCCTATTCAATATTTTTTCAGGCTACAGGAGGATTTTATTTTGGTTAACCTGCTTTTCTCCTTCACAGATTGTTTATCAATATTTGTGTAATTTTATTTACTCCTAGAATTTCCGCATGTGTTAGAAGTATTTATTTGATTATGGTCTGTAATATTATTATCATGTTGGACCTGTAAACGTATAATGATATGCATGTTTGATGGATTGGATGAGGGAGCTGAGCTCCCATTTATTATTATGTTGATGAGTATGTGGAGGGTGAGCTGAGCTCCCCAATTGACTATATATTGTGTTTACAGGTCGGGTGAGTCGAAAACTCCCCGTTGGTAAGTCCATTTTATGGCCTGACTGTCCCGCTTGTTTTCTTGAAATTGGGCCCAAATGGGCCTTAGAGTTGGGTAAATGAATAGTTAAGGCTTACTACTGGCCTCGGGGGCTTTAGGCTGGCCCAGGTCCTAGTGCCAGTCCGGCCCATAGGTTGGGTCGTGACAAATTAAATCAATGGACTAATTTTGTTTATAAAGTTTTAAGTTAGAAAATATTTTTTTTACATTAAAGTTAAAGTTTTGTTTATCAAGAGACTATTTATTTAAAATACAAAACCTCCTATATTAAGTTATTTAAGTTAAAAAATATATAGAATTAAGGGCATTTTAGTTATTTATATTATATTTAACGGTAAATTGGATGAAAAATTAGACAATAACTAAATTATATGTTTTCTCAAAATTTAAGGATTAAATTACTTAGTTTTAAAAATATATAAATTAAGTTATAAGTTTTATTAAACATTTAAGACTAAATTAAAGTTTATTTTTGAATCTCCTATCTTTACTCCATTTTTATATAATATTTTTGATATAAAATCTTGCAAAATTTTTATTTAAGCTTAATTCATCATAAAATTAATATGTAATATAGATGGTGGAATTTATATATAAAATAAATAAAATTTATATATTTATGTATTAAATTTATAATAAATTAGGTTTAGACGAGTACTTTCATTAAATCTCATAGGAAAAAGTAAAAAAATTGTAAATTTAAAAGTCCTATAAAAGAATATAAAAAAGGAAAACTTAAGAGAAATCTATTGAGAAACTAAAATTTTATAAAAATTTAATTGATTTTATTTTTAATTATTCTCATATTTAAAATAAAATTTAAATATAATTATATAAAAATTTATTAATTTTTTTTTTATAAATAATTTTTTCTGAATAAAACCTGAAATTTAAAAAAATGATTGTGGTGGGAGATGGTCTCACAATGAAATGTATTTAAAGAGAGGAGTCAAAGGTCCTGTGTATTTTCTTCTTTATTTTCCCAATAAAAGTAAATAATAAAAAAAATACCAAAATTAATTAAATATGCGAAAATATAACAAAATAGAAATCCGACCTGCCGGATTCGAACCAGCGACCTAAGGATTACAGCAACAACTACAGTCCTCCGCTCTACCAACTGAGCTAAGGTCGGTTGACACGTCCTACACGCCGACGTTTACTTATTTAATGAATATAAATTAAATTCAAAAGTATATTATATTATTAAAAATTTCTATTAATGAGTTGAGTTATTTTTTTATATGATAATCCAATAATTTCTTTTTATATAGTTGTATAAAATTATATAGGCAATAAACTTGTGTGATAAAAGAAATTAGACACTATTTTAATAGTTACCTTTCATTAATAAGATTTAATTTATAATTATTCTTTTATTAATAATAAATTCAATTATTATTTTTTATAAGTAAAAAATATTATAAATATATTTTTATTGATAATTAGTTAATTTATAATATAAAATATATTCTACACTTTTTAGTTAATTCAATTGTGAACAATTAGATATTTTTAATTTTAATTAAGTTTATTTTTTTTTCATAATTTTAATTAAATTCAGTTAGTATTTTAGAACCGGCTAAAAATTTTATTAGTTAAAAAGGAATGGTTCACACTCACAGAAAAAGGCTACAGCCTAACTGTAGTGTGGTAGGGGTGAGCACTGTTTAAATTAAATAAATAAATCGAACTGAATCATCTTAATTAGATAATTCTGTTTGGTTTTAAAGATAATTTGGTTTGTTTTCGTTTGATTTTACATTTTAAAAATTTTAATTATTTTGATTTGTTTCAATTTTACAAAGAAAAAAATCAGTTGAATTGAACTGAACTTAATTACTTTATTAATTTTTAAATTGATTTATTTTTTTATAGAAAATTTATAAATTATATATAATTTTATATATATAAGTTATTTAATTTCATTTATTAATGATTATTAGGTTTAAATTAATGTCAAAATTAAATTAAATAACTTAAAAATTAAATTTAAATTAAAAAATTATTAAAATTCAAAAATTAATCAATTCAAATCAAACTAAATAAAAATAAAGCGATTCAATTCAATTTTTTAAAATATAATAATTTAATTAATTTTAATAATTTAATTCTATTTAATTTAAACCAAATGCTTAACCGGTGGCATGGTGCCACAACTTGCTAATGATGCATAATTATTTATTTATTTATTTATTTTATAGAAATGATCATAGCATAGGCATGGTCTAAGATAGTAAACCATAGCATGATGGTGTTGCATACTGAACCCAGAAAACATAAATGTTGAAATGAAAAGCCATATCTATTAATATAAACAGACACTTTCCTTCCACTTGGTGTCATTTTAAATTATTTGTAATTGATTTTAATTATATATAAAAAAAATCAAAATCAAGAATTAATGACTTATCTTTTCTTTATTTTTTCTCAATTTTCACTTCATATAATAATTCTTATAGTTAATCTATAATTATTACTATTTGTAGGTTATAGATTTTGTTATATTTTGAAAGTATATTTAGGGATAGATTATGAATAAGTTACTTGCAAAAATCACCATTTTTTAACTTGAATTTAATTAATATTTTTAAAATTTAAATTTATTCAAAATTTATAAAAAAATTGTAATAATAAAAAATTACTTATACAAACTTTATATGAATATATAAAATTAGTTGTATATTTTTTACAATCAGTTGCTAAATTATTAGAGGGAAAATTTTTTTTAAAAATTGATAACCGATTGATTTAGTCGATAAAATTGTTGCTAATTGTTTGAATAAATTACTGTTCTTTTTTTTTTTTCAAATTTCTCTTTCATTTTCTTTTTCTCTTATTTCATTTTTTTTCTAAAATTTTATCATCTTTTTCTCTCGTACATATATTTTTTTATTATCTTTTTCTTTCTTATATATTTTTTTTTCATCATCTTTTTTTCTCATATATTTTGTTTATCATTTTTCTTCTTTATCATCTTTTTCTTTCTCATATCTTTTATTTAATTTGTGTTTTGTTATGTAAAAAATAAAAAATTTTGTACAAATGCATTTTTTTAATAAATTATTTGTAGTTGTAATTTTTTTTTTAATATATATGGCAATTTTTTAAGTAATTTGTCTCATAAATATCCTTTAAATTTAATTTTTGTTAGTATTTTTGTTAATGATTATTATTAGCAATTTGTTATTATAATATTTTTGATACTAATTTAGTATTAAATTTTTATTAATAATTTATTATTTTAGTAATTTTAGAAAAATTATTTATTTAAATTTTTATTAGTTATTTAAAATTTTTTTTAAATTAACAACCGAAAGTCAATTGTAAAATTACAAAATTAAAAACACTAAATATTTTACAATGTATTTTGCATCGGTTGCTATTAATAACGAATTTCAATTGCAAAATCGATTCCTTGTAGTAATCGATATTTTTCTATCAAAAGTTTTTTTTTAATTTAATTAATTTGACAATTAATTTGGTTCTCAGTTGTTAGTTGGGAACTATTTTCAATTGTTTCATTAGTTACCAATAGTAACAGATTTATTAATCTATTACTAATTAATTTAGCAACCAATCTCATTATAACAGATTGAATATGTTGTTAAATCAATTAGCAATTGATTTTAATGGATTAGTAACTGATTCGGTCAATTACTAATCTAATTTTTTTAATATATTAAGAAAAATTATATTGTTAATGCAGATAGTTTATGATAAAATAATATTATATTGAATGAAATTTTATAATAGTGAAAACAAATAAATTTTAAATTATTTTGAATCAATTTCCTAAACATACTCATTAAAAAAATTCTTATACCTAATTAATGAGTGCCTTCTACAATTATTTTATTTTTAATTTATCTTATTTGCACTTTATCTTTTCACCATTAAATTATATAGTGTCATTAAATCCAGTCTGAAAGTTGAATCGGTGAAAGATCAAATGAATGGGTCAACAGTTTAACTAGTGAATTATTTAAAAATTAATTAAATATATATAAATTAATTAAAAATTAATTAAATATAATATCTATTAATATAAATAAATAAATAAATTACATTTTAATTATTTAAAATAAAATTATAACATTTATTAAGTTATATTTATGTAAATTTTAATAGTATTTTTAAATTTTATATAAAAACATCCAAGTAATATAATGTATAGAAAATTTCTATAAATGTATATTTTTTTAATATTTATGAAATATTAAGAATATATTAAAAAAATATATATTGTAATAAAAACAAATAATTAACCCATTAGTTAAATTAATTTTAATTTTAAAATTTTTTTTATGAGATTTTGAATTCAATTATTTATACCAATACTAAAATAAAAAAAATTATTGAACAATTAAACTAGCTAGATTAACCCAATCAGACCGATTCATCAGTTCAATCATTGAGTCAACCGAATCACTAAATTATTTTCTTATTTGATTTAATTATAAAATTAAATCAATTTGAAAGCTGATTTATTAAATTTACTAATCAATTTGATCTAAATTTAATAATTATGAAATTGTAATTTATCAAGATGTTTAATAATAATTATTAATAAAATAAATTTTATTATGAAAAAAATTAATCATAAAACTTCCCAATTATATTTATCTCAAAAGGAGCTCAACAAATTCTCCTCCCATATTTGGAAAAAAAAAAACTCCAGAAAATATAGACAGCAGAAGAGGGAAATTTTCACGGCCTTAATTAAACAAAGGCTATGCGGTACTGGTATATACTTACCAATTAGAAAATGACTAAAATACCTTATGATTATTGGTTTCTAAGAGGTAAGTGGAGGGCATTCTTGTCATCCTGGTATAGAGACAATCTAGCATATCCACTTGAAGCTCCAAAATCACATCCAATCCACGTCAGCTCTGCATGGAGATAGAGACATATACGGGGAAGAAACCAGAAAAATCCAAGAAAATGAAGAAAAACTTGCAGAGGAAGTGACTTTTTGATTTTTCTATGTCTAATTCTTGATTATAAAGTAATTTTATTTCATTATCACTCTATAAGCATATAATTATCAAAATATATCACCCTCTCTCTCTCTCTCTCTCTTAGACCCCTTAAAGGAAACATCTTTAGATTCCGTCTAGGCCAATGCAGTCATAAACAATCTTAAATAAGGTATGGTCACTCCTTCTCTCTTCTCTCTTTACGGGTTCTAATTTCTGTTTTTATTTTAATAGATTTGTTTATTTTTGTAATTCTGTGCTAAATGCAATGTTAAGCTGGTTTTGTTGTTTGAATAAATATTGGAGAATTTGATCATGAGATCTATATATTTTATACAAAAAGAAAGAAGTTGTAGGTAATTATATTGTGTCTAATTCGTGGACAAAAGAGGATTGGCATTCTGGGTTTTG
This sequence comes from Hevea brasiliensis, assembly GCF_030052815.1. Lineage (NCBI taxonomy): Eukaryota > Viridiplantae > Streptophyta > Magnoliopsida > Malpighiales > Euphorbiaceae > Hevea > Hevea brasiliensis. The sequence continues at coordinate 89,378,846 of NC_079500.1, forward strand.
TAAGGATAGATTTTTGAATCATTTGGTTATTGAACTTTTTTAGGACGAATCTTCCATTTATAGAATGAGGAGTTTGTATGATATCTTGGAGGGTTGTCTTTTCCCCCTTTATTATTTTCTTGGAAGGTATGTTGAAGAAAATGTAGAATTTGGTGGGGTTAACTGTTGCGGAAAAGGAAAATTTATCTGTTCAGTTATATAGAATGGTTTAATGGTGAATGAGTGATGAGGGATTGTGAAAAAAGTTTTTAAGGCTCGATTTTATAGTGAATTAGTTTTATTCAAATAAGAAATTGTAGCTGAACATATGGCTCTATGTTGAAAGTGGGTGTAATTGAAGAAGGCAGTGTTGATGTAGAAAAAGATATGCAAAAACTAAAAGCTATTGATATTGGTTTAGTGACTTCCTTTATGTGCTTTCTCAATGAATGAATGGGCATGAAGGATCTATAAAGATGTGGTAACAGTTTCCACAGAGGAGATTGAAGTACTATTTGAATTGTTTTATTGAGATGCATGTATCTCCTTGTGTTACAGGCTCAGATCTTCTTAACTTTCAGTTTACACTGATGTGGAATCTGAAATATTGAAAAAAATATTTAAGCAGTGTAGGACATAGTTTATTTCTTTGTTGTGTGCCTTCTATGATACTTGGTTGAGGTAATCCTCAATTTCAATTGATACTCTACTTTGAGAACCTTTCATACTTGCACTTTTAGATCTGAATTTTAAGTTACTGGCTATGTATAATCAAATTTCATTGTGAAAGAAGAAAGACCATATGTGGAAGTTTTTAATGCTCAATAAACTATGATGGTTAGCAGACTAAGTTTTAAAGTGGGTTTGTCTGATATTGGTCTGAAAAGATGCTAGTGTTGGAAGGAAACTTTAAGGATGTCTATCACTGATAATAAGGTGACTTCTGCTTATGGATGCAAAAGTTAGGTGTAGTTCAATAATTACTCTTATTGAAAGAATATATTTTCATTTCTTAAGTATGACATGTTTTCAAGTGAAATTCTTATGTGTTCCATTTTGTTTCTTTTCTTTTTCAATTTGTTATCAGACAGAAGATCTATTTTAAGTCCAGGAGTTGTTCTGGAAACCTTGTTACATTCCAAGTAGTCATTTCCTTTGATAGAACCTTGAGGGAACTTGTGAGAAGGACCACTTGTCAACAGCTGCATTGTTACCGTGTAAGGGAATGGTCTTTCAGTTTAGAGATGGAAGTCAATGCTGGAGGTTCCCATTCCAATTAGAAACAAGCTTTAGAGTGTCCAACATCCACCAATAAAGGAAATAAGCCCATGGAAAAAGAAGTGAGCAAGACCACTTCTGTGTTTGTCAATCATGGTGAGTTTCTTATTAAAATAATAATAATAAATAAATCCTTGTAGTTTCATTTATTGCATTTCGTCAGTTTTGTTAATGTATTAGAAAATTCATTATTGCTCAGTAGTTCTCCAATGCATAACTTTTTGAGTTGATGTTGTGTCTGTCTCTAGCTTTTCAAGAAAAATTGTCTTCTGTTTGTGAATTTCTCTAACATCTGCTGTTTTTTCAGTCCATACAACCTATTCAGTAATCTCAAGTAGAGTAGTTGAGGATGCGTATTTTAGAGACAAGGAAAAGGAATAGATTATTGGATTGACTCCTCCGAGGATCCAGAACTTATATCTTCTTCTTCTTCTTCCTCTTCTTTTTTTTTTTTTTTTTTTTCCTTAAGGGGCGGAGGTGGGTGCCCTTCTCATCTCCTCATCTACAGTGCAATGTGAGGAATCTGTAATTTTGAGATTTTCAAAAAAATTAATTCATCTTTGGGTTATTTTATTTCATCCTGATTTAAATCCACACTGTTAGCTCTTGTCTGTTCATTTCTGTTTCTTTTTATTTGAGCATAATCTGGCCAAATGTATCATTGTAGCTGCAATTGCTTGGCATGAGAGTAGAAGAAAGTGGATAGGAGATAAATCTCAAAAATCAAAAACAATGGCAAAGGATCCAATCATAAGGTATATTTTCCTTTACTTTTGTTTCTTTAATACCAGTGAAGAGGAGAGAAAGGAAACAAAAAAAAAAAAATTGTAGCTTGGCACCTCTCAATACAACAAGTATCTCTTTTAGAACAGTGAAAAGCCATCAAAAGGCATTTATTTAGTGTATTTCATGGTATTTGTAATTGTTTTTTGTTGCTATTCATGTTAATACGTGGAGAATAATTACAGAAATTTTCTTTGCAGCTGGTCAACAACCTATGATGAATTGCTTTCAACTAATGAACCCTTCTCTGAGCCTATCCCTTTACCTGTAAGATTCTTCATGCCTATAGAATTGTTGAATTTTAGTATTTATTTGTACGATCCCAACTAGAATAGTGTGTGTGTGTGTGTGTGTGCGCATGCACGCGCACTTGCAAGAGAGGGAGAGAGTTGAAAATTGAAGCTAAGGGCAAGGGATTGTTTGACAATAAAATAACAGATGGTATGCAAGCCAAAGTGAAGTAATTCAGTTTGCATAGAGCAGTTTAAGCCTTAATGGAATTATGATTATGATATTATATTGATAAATTATTTAAATTCATTGTTGGGCGATCGTTGATGTCAATTTGATTTTCTCTTTGGATTTTGCAGGAGATGGTAGATTTTTTAGTTGATATTTGGCATGATGAAGGCCTCTTTGATTAAATAATAAATGGTAACATCATAGTTGCAGTGTGATCAGAGACTAATACAAGGTAAAGAATTAAACTCTTTAGCAACTCGAAATGCAGACCGATTTCTTGTTGCTAATTCGTCTATTATCAAAGTATAATGTTAAGAGCCTCCAATGTACCTTCAATTGATACCTGCAAGACTAGTTAGCAATCAAGTTGTGATGTAATTTGAAAATTGTACCTCTCATTTCTAGCCAAAGAATATAGTTTTTAAGTAATTTTTAAGCCTTGGAGGGATTTTGTTGCTGCATAGTACCTGCATATAGCTTCAGATTGCTGCAATGTCTCTCTGTTTGCTGAATTTTCCTTGGTTTGATACTTGCTGAGGGCTAAAATTAGCCAACCTATGTTAAATTGACATGTGTGATCAAATTGCTGACCTGTATGAATGTCGAAGTAGCTGACATGAGAATAAATCGGATTAACCGACCGGCTTGATCGTTAAAGACATGCAAACACTATGATGAAATCATACTTGATTTGGAGGTATCATGTGATTTGATGTATTTTTCAAGTAGGATCCTGTGGTCTGATTTGTGATGAAAAGGGACATATGATTTCATTTAGGGCTGACCATTCGATTCTAACTGAATTGAACCAAATTGTTAAAACCAAATTAACATATTTTAGAAACTGAACTAAATCAAAATGCATAAAAAACTTAACCGCTCTAATTTGGTTCGGTTCGGTCTGAACTGATCAATTTTTAGACTTTGATGGGTTTTTTTTTTTGTTTATACTTGATTTCAAATTATTTGGTCTGATTTTGACATTAATTTGAATTTAATAATTATTAATTAATGAAATTAAACAATTTATATATGTAAAAATACATATACAACATAAATTCTTTAAAAAAATAAAGCAATTTAAAAATCAATAAAGTAATTTGATTTGGTTCAGTTCAATTCTTTTTTTTTTTTTCTCTCCAAAACTAAATTGAACTAAAATAATAAAAAATTTTAAAATCCAAAACTAAACTGAATGAAATTCTTTAAAAATCGAATTAAATTATCAAATTAGAGTAATTCGATTCGATTTATTCGATTCAAATTAAATAACGCTCACCCCTAATTTCACTAGCAAAGTAAGGCTTAACTTGTCTTCTAATATTGTCCAATATTGCTGAGCAATAAATATTCAATTAATTTTTTTTTAATTATAAATTTGTCCCGTTAAAAAAAAATTTTAAAAAAATAAAAATAAAACTTAAAATAATATTCTATAACCGAAATGCATAAATAATAAATAAAGTAATAACTATAAGATTTTTTTTTCTTTATTAATCGATGTTTAAGATTTTTTTTCTTTTATTAATCGATATTTAACTCTGTTGAGAAATATTTTAAAATTATTTTTTTGAATATGATAAATTAATATAAATAATACATCTTTAAATATTTTAAAAAAATTAATATAGATATATGAAAACATAAAAAATTTCAATCATAAATAAAATGAAAATTAAGTTAGATGACGATGTAGAGAAATAGCATTTCTTCTTTACTTTTTTTTTTTTAATTCAATTTATTTTTTGAAGAAATAGCATTTGGCGAACAACAATAATAATAATAATTCAATTGATTTCTTGAAATAAAAGTCTCATAAACGTTCTTATTTTAATTAATTTATGCATACTCATCGGTAGGCATCAGGGAAAGCACTGAGCTGCACTAAGCTTAAAGGTAGGCCTTGTGTTGCTATTGAATCGGATGCCTCACTTTTTCTTTTTTAATTTTTTTAAAGAAAATCAAGAGAATAAAGCTTAAATCTAAATTTATATATTTTTAATTATTAAATAAATTAAATTAAGTGAAGGAAAAATTATTTAATATTTAAAAAAAAAAAAAAAAAGGCGATGGAGCTCGCTTGTTGGGTAAGGCTACTGTGGTATGGCAGATGCTATGGAGGTGGAGTTAATTCCTCCTTTGGTTATTGGTGATCTATTGCACAGTGATAGTTCTGAAGGCAATATGCTTAAAAAAGGAAAAGCATAACATATGCTTACCAAAGAAGTCCAAACTTTACTAGATTGCTAACACGTGTCTTGGCTTTTCTATCAGACCTTATCAATATTTTGTGGTAGAGAGAGCATTATTGCATTTTTTAATTTATTTATTAGAAATATAATTTAATAAAAATTATAATTTTATAATCAAAATAAGATATTAATTTATTAATAAAATTTAGAAATTAAAATGTGTTAATTTTAAAACATAAATATATAATTTAATAATATTTTGATAATTAATATATATATAGAATACCCAATTTACCATATTTAGAATGTTATAATTATTCTTATTCTTATATAAAAAAATTATAACTACTAAATTTATAAAAAATTAAAACAACATAAATATATTGTTGTACAAAAGGATAAAATTACACCCAACATAAACTTTAATAAAAGTATTTATGTATTAAATAATATAATATATCTCCAAATCAATTATCACTGTCACCACTATTTGACTATCGCTATCATCACTTATTTATTATCGCTTCTATATCACTATTATTACTATTATTTCACCTTATCACTGCTACCACTTAATCACTACTATTGTCGATATAAATATTATTTACTATTAATTACCGTAATTATTATTATATTATTAATATTATAAATAAATTAAATTTTAAAATTAAAATTATTATTATATTATATTACTTATTTTTTATTTAATAATTAAATATAATAATAACTACGTTTTATTATAATTTTAATTATATTATATAATTAATTATATTACATTAACTTACTCAACTATTACCCGATCAATTCCTTTTTCTCATCATTTTCGCCGCTTTTTACCTTCCAAGGCATCATTACCACTTACCATAAAAAAAAATAACCATCCAAAAGTCGCTCTAATCAACGATCACGATCCTCCTACACACAAAGGACCCGCACATTCCTTAGCAAACACAACCCTGATGGGTCCCACGACAGCACAACCTTTACATCAGATTGCGTGCACACTTTTAACAGTGGTCCCCTTTACACGCAACCAAAATTTTTTTTGCCTTCCCGCCTTCTCTTCTGATGCCACGTCATCACCATCGCCACGTCATCATAAAAATCATTCTGTTCAATGTCCATTGTCTCTATGAAAAAATCGAAACTAACACTCTCCTTTAATACCGAGGACGGTTAGGTTTGGACTAACAGCAACTACGCTTTATAAAAAGGCGTTTCATTTCTCCTGCACACGCAGGATTGGAAAGAAGAAGAGACGAGAAAATGGAGAAACTGACTTTCTGTTGTGTGTTGCTTCTCTCTCTTGTCGCGATATCTCGTGCGAAATTTCCCGACGACCATCATCATCTCCCTCTTCCGAGATCGACATTCCCGTCCGTTCAGGCTGGGAAGCTGATTCGGGAGCTTAATCTCTTCCCGGCGAAGGACGTCAACGTCTTACGTGACGGCGACGCTGCTCTTCTTGATGGAAGCAATAGAATCGTCGAGAAGCAGTTTAGGTTTCCGAATGTCGTTGACGACGAGTTTGGTGGGGTTTCTGTGGAGGATTTGGGCCACCATGCCGGTTATTATAAGATTGCGAACTCCCACGCTGCCAGGTCGGTTTTTTTCCTGAATGAATTTGGGATAGGATTCGAATTTTTTGGCTTGTGTGTTTGGAGAATTGTTTAAATTATGTTATAGAGTCGGGAATTAGCTTCTTAATGATAGTGTTATAGATAATTGCTTGATGCCATAACGGAAAAAAGCTGAATTTTAGGTTAAGCAGTTTGATTATAATGAATTTTAGTTAGTTTGTTGATTCAGAAACATCTTGTCTGTGGATTGAATCAGTGTTCTGACCTATGGCAATTTGTGATGTTCTGTAGGATGTTTTATTTCTTCTTTGAGTCACGCAACAGCAAGAAGGACCCTGTTGTTATTTGGTTGACTGGAGGACCAGGGTGTAGCAGTGAGTTGGCAATGTTTTATGAAAATGGTCCTTTTACTATTGCAGACAACATGTCTCTTGTATGGAATCCGTATGGTTGGGACAAGGTATTTTAATTCAATGAACTTAAGTTAACTTTAGTGCTTAGCATTGAAACATGGTTAGCCTTCGGGTTTTGGCTGCAGATTGTATAGTTAGTGATCTTCCTGTTTCCATCATTAGATGTGCATATTTTAGTCTATGTCTAATAGGAAGTAACACTGAGTTTATAGTGGTTATTAGAAATTAGAAGCACACCTAGGCTTGCTTCTAACTCAAAGCCGCAGGGGCAGAATTCATTTTTCTATCAGAGGAAAGCTTATTCGATGAAGCCATGCCTAAGTGCATAACTTGCCTATGTTGGTGAAGCTCAAGACAATGAAAGAATGCTTTTCTATTTTGTTTTAATATCTACATGTTTTAATATATTGAACCACTCAAGTCAGCTTCCGCCTAATAGCAGTTTTTTCATTATTAATATTCACTTATTCTGGTATATTTTCGTTTGAGCTCACAGTTGCACTTTGCTCCTACCTCTTGCGCTAATAACCAAGTTAATTACCATGTTTATCTTTTTAACCCCTTTGAAATGATAGGATTTTTCTATTGAAAAAGCCTACGTTGTTCTTTGTGTTTGTTGTCTAGGCTCAAATTGATCTTTCATCTTTGTCATACTTGAATTATACTTGAGCCCATGTTTTTTCTCATTGTATCAAATTGCACCCTTTTCTTAATTTTTATATGAGCAGTTAAGTAATACTAGGATTCCTGTTTAGGAAAGTCAATTTCACCTGATTATTTTTTGTCCTTCTCTAATATGACTGAATTATATGAGCCATTAAAGTATATTTGATGGTTTGTGAATGTTTTAAATATTTCATCCAACATAATTATCAAGGGAATAAAAATAAAGTTTATAGTTTGAGTGAAGAATTTGAATCCTGTTAAATTATAAAGCATACTTGCTAACACTTGCTTGAAAATGCATGGTAAAATTCTAGTGAGCATCCTCTTTTATCCGGCAAACATGCTGTCATTAATTAAATGGTGAAGTTCTTATAAACATCTGTTTTAATGTTAAAGGGTGTCCAAGTTTATTAGGCTTTCTGTACTGTGGATTCTGGGGAGATTCAGATGTATGTAGTCTATTTTTACAGTGCAAAGGTGACAGTTTTTGTGTTTTAAATCACAGTGGAACAACTTTACCATTGCATCAAGGCTCGCCCTCGTACAATTTTCACATGCATTAGTAATTTTTTTAGAGAACAATATACATTTCAAGTTGTTGGGCCTTTAACTGTTAATTTAGCTCCTCAGTGAATTTTTGTATGTCTGTGCAGACTTCCAAAGCTTTTTCCTTTTAATTTTCCTCCCTTGTATGTTACTGTAAAGTTGTGTATGACTGTCTCAGACCATTTTTCTTCTATATTCATCAGAATTTCGTGTGTACTTCATATAGGATGCTTAAGTGTGGTATATTGTATTAGATGCTTGTTATTACTTATGTATTATATTGATATCCATCACTTCAATTGGTTGCTTGGTGTTGTGGTTTTACCATGAAGTTGTTGTACTGAAGATCAAAATAATGAATGAAATGATTTGTCCTAGGGCTCTAAACTAGAAATGTTCCAAAGACTATGGAGTTCTTCTTCCTCTTTCTGTTTATTATGCTCTTTCCTTGATGCTTGTTGACAAGACTTGACAACTTGCTTGGACAATTTTTCAGGCATCAAATCTTCTGTATGTTGACCAACCTATTGGGACTGGATTCAGTTTTAGTTCTGATATACGTGACATTCGTCACAATGAGCAGGGAGTTAGTAATGACCTGTATGACTTCTTACAGGTTAGTTATCTTTGGATTTCCCTTTGGTAAAAAGTGAAACACGGCAACTCAACTCAACTCAACTCAATTAAGCCTTTATCCCAAAGATTTGGGGTCGGCTATATGGATTTGCTTTCTCCACTCTAAACGATTTTGGAAAAATCTATCACATAATTGCTCAAATAGTTGGTGTTTGAATAGTAATGTATGACTGCAACCATATTACTAGGACTAAAATGGGTTTTTCCTGTGATATCAGGCCTTCTTTTCAGAGCATCCTGAATTTGTCAATAATGAATTTTACATAACTGGAGAATCATATGCTGGTCACTATATTCCTGCTTTTGCTGCTCGAGTTCACCAAGGAAACAAAGCCAAAGAAGGAATTCATATAAACCTTAAGGCATGCTTACTTTACCTTTACCTAATTCTGACTTGTAACAAGTCTATTTAGATTCTATTAATTCCAAGTCAAAATGTTCAACAGGGATTTGCCATTGGCAATGGGCTTACTGATCCTGCAATCCAGTATGGAGCTTACACAGATTATGCTTTGGATATGGGATTAATTAAACAATCTGACTATAATCGTATAAACAAGGTGCTTCCAGTGTGTGAAATGGCAATCAAGCTTTGTGGTAATCTCATAAATTTGCGTCATTTGCCTTTTGAAAAATCCCTGGCCTGCTTGATTCTGTTATACCTTTTAAGTTGTACTGTTCAAATTTCATTGTGACAATGATCTTCTTACCATTGATAAACTGTGAAATATTTTATTGGTTTATTATTCTTGCTTCCTTCACCATGCAAATGTGGCAATTTTCTTTTTTCTATTTTTTCAGGCACTGATGGCACAGTCTCATGCATGGCCTCTTATTTTGTTTGCAACAGTATATTCAGTAGCATCTTGTCACGTGCTGGTGATATAAATGTAAGACCTAATGAATCTCCTTCTAGTGTTTGAGTGCATTTATAAACAACTTTTTGTGGCTGTTGCTTCTAATTAGAAAACAGGGTGCCATTGCAGTTTGGTCTTTGGTGTCATCTTTTCTGCCAAAAGCATGTTAAATTTTCTTTATATGAATCTGAAAAAAGCAATTAGGGGGAAAAAAAAAGAAAGGAAAATTCATTGAAAATAAAATGATCAGTTTTGTATAGGATGTTGAAAAATGATTAATGGGCTAAAGGCTATGATTTGTTCCTTTTATTAAACTTTTATTCACTAAAGCATTCTTACAAGGAAATTTGTAATTTAATGCTTAAATGGATGTGAAAATAATGTGCATCCCTAGCTTCTTGCTCTGCCTTCTTCCCATTTTCCTTTTTGGTCCAGTTCAATCAGCGCACTTTGATGAACCTATGTTTGCTTAGTAAGTTGGTGAAGATACCAGATATCGTCTTCTATCGGCCTTTGCTTTGAGGAAAGCCCTAATCCCTCTGAAGCAGCCTTTTCTTTTGTTAGGGCAGTTCCGATGGGTCACTTCACGATCTAATTCTTCTTGTTCTTTGTCTCCATCTTTGGAAGTCTTCTAAGAAGGTGATGCCAATTGCCTAAGATTTGTCAATAGTAAGACATTAGGGAATACAACCAACTACGATGCCTGCTTGGATTAGGCTTTATTAACAAGCACTCTTTTTAAATGCTCTGGTGGAGCTGGAAAAGAAAGACTAGCCTTTATTAAAAACTCCTCTTTTTGGCCTAGTTTTATGAGCAACTGGGATTTTTAATCTCCTCACTTACATGTGCATTAATTTGTTCTCCCTACAGTACTACGATATCAGAAAGAAATGTGAGGGGAGCCTCTGCTATGACTTCTCAAACTTGGAGAAATTTCTGAACCTGAAATCAGTTAGGGATTCGCTTGGCGTTGGGGATATAAGCTTTGTGTCCTGTAGCCCTACAGTGTATCAGGCCATGCTGATGGACTGGATGAGGAATCTTGAAGCTGGCATTCCTGCTCTCCTTGAGGATGGAATCAAGTTGCTTGTGTACGCTGGAGAATATGATCTTATCTGTAACTGGCTCGGTAAGTTTTCAAACGATATTGTCTCTTGTTAATTAAGCTATATATCAAATTTATCCCATATTTAGGCGGGGGGTACATCTTTATGTGCAGGAAATTCAAGATGGGTTCATGCAATGGAATGGTCTGGTCAGAAAGATTTTGTGGCATCTTCTGAAGTTCCTTTTGAAGTTGATGGTTCAGAAGCGGGAGTCTTGAGAAGCCATGGACCTCTCGCTTTCCTCAAGGTATCTCTCTCTCTCTCTCCTTGCCTCTCTCACCCTGGATGATGGCACACATTTAAAATGTGTACTGATATAGTCGCATGATGTGTTGACCAATAGGTCAACAATGCAGGGCACATGGTTCCCATGGATCAACCCAAGGCTTCATTAGAGATGCTGAAGAGGTGGACTCATGGAAAACTGTCTGAAGGCACAGCTTATCCAGAAAAACTGGTTTCTGAGATGTAATGCACTGTTATTTGGTGTTCAAAAAGTATATATTTGCTGTTGGTTTTAAACAGAATTCTATATGATGTCTGTACCTGGATAAGAAGGTTAACACATGGTTGAATCAAAGAGAACTGTTTTTGCTCATTTCTGTGCTAGATACTATTGATAGTTATGTTTTGAAATCTTAAATCGTCAAAATATCTAATCTTTTTTGTATGCCAAGTCACCAATGGAGTAGGGGGTGTAATCAGGCCGAGTCAAATCAATAAAGTGTTAACCTAGAACTCAACTCTACTTGGTCAGAGTTTTATTTTTTTAAAACTCCACTTGATGAGATAATTGAAATACTTAAACTTAATTCTACAACTATAATTAAAACATAGAATAAGGTGTTTGTGCTGCATATAGAAGTTGGACAAACTTCTCCTTTGAACTAATCTTATACAAATAAAATAATAAATTTTAATTTAGTATTAAATTCTGTTTATTAAATTATGAGACTTGAAATTTGAAATATAAGTCAGTGTTAAAAAAAAAAACTATAATTTTTATGAATTATAAATTATATTTAAAAATTATAAATTCCACATGGCAAGTAATGATTGAGTAACGGAAAGATACCAGACACTGGACAAAGATAAGCTCCCTTTGTCAAGAGCGCATAACTAGTGAACGGTGTGGAGCTGTGGACTGTGAACTGCGTTAGATAAAAGAAACAAAGTAGTACTCTCATGGCGTTTGCTCTTGGGTTCTCGACAAACTGTTGTTTGAAATCTTTTGCATTCTCGGTTCCTTCGGTTTCATCAAACCCTTTCGTTGTTTCACAAATATCTACAGTTTTTCCTTCTTATTCTTCTTCTGTATCAGTGAAGAATGCAACCCATCAAGTGAAGCTCCATCATCCACCAAGAGCATCAGCTGAAGGTTTGCTTACCCTCTTCACTTCCCAATTCGTATTCAATTCTCTTGTTTTTTTGATTTCATTCATTAATTGATTTCTCCAATATGAATTGTTTTAATCTGAATAAATAATTCTAATGTTAATCGTTTTTCTCCAGTTAGAAAGCTATGAAGAGCATCTGTTAATGATTTCCTTTTCTCGTTTCATGAGAGTTGTTACTTACAAAGTGTTTGGTTCAATTCCATTCCATAAAATTGTGAAATTCAATTGAATTCTAGTTCAATTGATTTCCATATACATGATTGAAATTCATTTAATAAATTTATAACAATTAACAATATATTAATAAATATAAAATATATTCACATGTCTTATAATATCAGAGATTTATATAGCAATAACTAGTATGATGAGGGAAAAAAAAAACCTGTTATTGTGAGCTGGGGAGTTGAAACGGTAACCTTAATTCTCATGGTCACTTAATTATTTATTATTTTTCATCCTTTTGCTGGAATTTTAAATTATCTTGGTTCTTGAAGATGGGAAAACAAGAACATAACGATATTGAGCAGGATCCATTTTTGGAATGGAGTATAATTGCATTAAAGAAAGGTTTTTATAGATGAATTAAGTTGAAACTCATCTCCTAATTTAGAAAATCTTCCATTTTATACAAGAATACATATACGTCTTCGTAGTATCTTCTGATAAATTTGAAGAAATTCGCTCTACATTGGATATTGATACGGAGTTAGTGTCTAACAGAGCTGAACGACTAAAAAAGATCCATATAACCTATTTCAACTAATTTGGGATTGAGGCTTAGTTGCTGTTGTTGTTATATGCTTAGAAAGCCAACATCCTTCGACTGTGGTACTTATATTGCAGGGATTCCCAGCGAGTTAATTGAAGATTCAAAGTTTGTTCCTTTAAATGCTGATGACCCTGTATATGGTCCACCTGTAAGTTGTGGTTAGTTCTATGCTTTTCTTATCAATTTGTCTTAATTTTGGCATTAAATATCTCCCATTTCAAGGCATAAATGCTCTCAATTTCTGTTGTTTCTTTAGTGCCCTGGGGAACTGCAGTGTAGGGGGGAGATTAAGTGTATTAATAACGAAAACGTTTGAAATTTGGCATATAAACTAAGATTTAAATTCTTAATTTGCAGGCTTTGTTGTTGATGGGCTTTGAATTGGACGAGGCACTGAAGGTGATTCTCATCTCATTTTTCTTGTCCTTTTTAGTCACGATGTCATTGGGATATTCAAACCTAATGATGACTAGTTGCATTTTAAGAGCCTTAGTTATATCATGATAAGAGAATCCTTATTGTTTGCATCACAACTGCTTCCCATATGGCAGTAGTGTGCCTCTTAAGACGGATTCTTTGCTGGAAACTAGTTCAGCTTGCATACCAAGGTGCTTCATTCCAATTATGTTCTTAATAGTTTCATGTAACTAGCAAATTTAGAGTCAGCTAAAACAATTATTGATCTCAATATGTTTAGTATTTGGATCAAATTGACTGTAAATTTGCCCATTTTTGGGAAGTAAGAGATCTTGTTAGAAACTTTATGCTTGCCAGTTTGACATAAACCTTTATTTTTTTTAATACGTAATCTACTGTTTCTTGATTGCTAGATCGATAACCCAGAAACTGGATTATGAGTCTTCTAACCTACATATTTTTTTGGCACAGATTCGGCAGCTACTAAAAGAGTTGGGTGGTGAATTTTTACAGGTAATTTCACACATCATACGTTTTTCTTCATTTTCCTTTGATGTTGTTGAGAATTATGGACTATGAAGTGTAAATATCAAACTGCTTATGCGGGACTTGTTCCTTCAAGTGATATTCCAACACTCCCCCCCTAAACTGAAAACCAGTACATTCAGTTGACACTTGAAACTGAAAAGGAACTGCAATACCAAGAAATGGAACTAAAACTGAAACCAGGCTATGATACCATGTTGAGAATTATAGACCAACGAGTGTGAATATCAAACTGGCAAGCTACACGCTGAACTGGACTTGAAACTAGGCTCCCCATCACCAAAATGGCTTATAGCTTAAGCCATTTTGGTTTTATTTTCCAACACTTATTTGCCCCTTAACTTGTTCCCACAAGTGATATTCCAACAGATGTAATTAGCAGGAACTTGATACAAACTATGACATCAGATTTTAGTCTTTTACTAAAGTTTAATACTATGCTGATAGTAAGAAATAATTCTTAATCATCAGGTCAGTATTGATCTAAATCATTCACAACTCTAATAAAATTTTCTGGTAAAGATAGCCGAAAATATTTTTTTTCCTTAACTTGATCAGGAAAGATCCAATTTTAAGGCTGATCCTTAAACAGCAAACGTCAAGGATTTTGTCCATACTGATAATATGGATAAACCCAGCAAGATTCAAGTTATTGAACCCAATGTTTAAACACCAATATGAAGCTTTTTTTTTTTTTTTTTTTTTGCCTTCTGGACTTATTTTTATACATTTTTTTTAATTTAATTTTACATTTATATGGCAAAAAAAGAAAAAGATCATTTAAAGAATGCTTGAACACATTTCAGAATCTGGATGCAAGAATTTCACAAATGTGTTTTAATGTTTATATTTTTCCATGCCTTTCCATTCAATTAAATGCATTTTATTGTTACCATCATAATTGCTGTTGTAGTTTTTGTTGTTTTAAATTTTGCATTAGGCCTAATCAAAACAATGCCATGATAATTAGATTACATGCGATGTAATGAGTATTCCTGTTCAGCAAAGATGTGATGGAACGAGTAAATATGAATATGTTGTATCCGTCATTGATCTCTTGTTTGTGTTTCGATATTCATTCTTGTAGGTTATTTTTTGTACTGAAGACATGATTCCCCAGTCACTTTGGGAAGCAATGCATACAAGTCAACCAAATTTGGAAACAGTGCAGGTTTAATTTTTAAATATGTTTTTATTCTCCATTTATATATTTATTTCCTGGTTTTGTTGTTCAAAATTTTTCTGAAGCATTAAATCTCCTTGTGCTTCTCATATTTACATTTAATGTTTTACAAACTAAATTAAATCACTTAAGCAATTTAAAGGAAAGAAATGAAACGATAATCCCAGTTTAGGATAACCAAGTTTGAGGTGCTTAGACACTGCAAGCATTCAATTATACACAGATGTGCCTAAATTTGAGTACTCTGTTCTGCAGATAGCAAAGTCGTTGCCACGGATTTGCATCTTGTCCGGCCTTAGTGGGGAAGAGATGATGATGTTCATCGATGCTTTTCCAGAGACTGGTATTGTTATTTCTTTTTCTGAAGTTATGATTTAAAAGCAGATATCCATTCAACAATAACTTGATATCCAATTTAAAATCAAATTATGCCTGAAACTTCTTGAATTTTGTAACCTTTCATTAAAACATCAAGCCTTCTTCTACAGGATAATCAATTCAATTGCAGACAGTCTGACGATAACTGTTTTAACTTGCATCTTTGTGTTTAACTACCTAGTTTCTATGGTGCTCACTTTAATAATCATACTCATTATGTTCTTTGGCTGCGTACAGGTCTAGAAGCAGCTGCATTTGCCGCTCTTGTTCCCAACAGCGCTAATAAACCACTGCAGGAATTAATAGATGAAATCATGGGGGACCATGAAATGCTGGTGAGCTGAGCTATCCAAGTTTAGTAAGTTCCTAAGCAAACATCTATTTTTTCTATCCTCTCATATGATTTAATTTTGTGAAGACAGGAAAACAACCCAGCTCATCATAGGCGAGAGCAGATTTGAATTCAGATGCTCGATGTTTCTTGGATTAGTTTGATCGTACATGGCTTATGCTGTTTTCAATGCAATCTGCAAGAACAATATTTTTCATTTGCATCATGGAGAAAAAGCAAGGAAGGTAGTCTAGAGGTCTTCACTTGCAGTAACAAAACCTTCAAATGCTTCCCTGAGAGGCATGTTGTTATGAATAAAATAAGAGTTGACTGACAGAGGGAACAAAAGTTAATTAGATCTTTTTTTTTTTTTCTATCAATAAATTACAACACATTTTAATGTAGATTGTAGATTATACATATGCACGAGCTTTGGTCCCTTGAAAATACTCAATGTTTAAACAACATTGCTTTATAAGGAAATCCACTACAGCTACACGGTTGATCACTGCAACTAACTGAATGTGTCGGTAGCACTAGCACATTGATCATCTGCTCATGGTAAAGAACCAACCAAAGCTTTGGTTTGCAAAGGTCCAAGGCGTAGAAGCTCAGATTGACATCCAACTACAGTCTGAAAAGCTGGACATGTTGCTTCAAATTTTGTGGAGGAACTCATACACTCCAGAAGGTGAAATGATGTGTATCACCATACTGTTCAACAAGATATCATAAAATTTATTCCATTTGATGTCCCACCAAAAAGATAACACCTACACCAGGAAGGGAAGAACATCACCTCATTGCTCAATTCAACTACAAGTATCAATTCGGAACTAGTTGGGGTCAGAATCAATGGGCCTTACAAATATCATCAATGAATTCTACACATAGAGGATTAAATTTGAACCATATTCCCAAGACACTTTTTCATAAAAGCCTAGGTTCCTATTCTCATTTTCCAGATAAATAAGCACAAATGGTTTGTTCTAACAAAGTTAAAATTGAAATATTCCTTATTTAGCAATTTATGTATTCATATTGGTAAAGCTAGGAGGATCAGAAATGTTATTAAATTATGGGTGTATAATGCCAATTTTAAGTCTACTCAAAAATCACCAACTTCTTCTCCAGCTAGGCAGCCAAGAATAATATTGCCTTAAAAGGGTTCCTCACACCAAATTACACATTCTTGTATGAGTTTCTGCATAAGAAGAAGAAGAATGCAGCATTCTATACTAGACCTATATGAGTTCTACAGTAAGAGCATTTTGTATGTAATTCATATTAAAACATTTTTAGCATACTAGTTTTGATGTAAGACAGCTGGGAAGGCAATTCATATAATGAAACCAATGCACATCCACTCGCAAACATGTTGGTTCCGTCTCAATTTTTGCAAGTAAAAGGTGCATTATCTTTTACTGCACTGGATGCCATGAAATAACCTTTCATGCTATAAAAAGCATGATCAAACAAAGATCAAATATCAAATCTAAAAATGTTATATAGAGTTGCTAGAATTGATTCAAATAAAAAACAAAATGGTTCTAACCATCACACCAATGATTAGGGCAGACATTACAACTAGAGCTACAATTATACCACAAAATTCAAGGCTAATTTTTACCAGCTGTTCCTCAACTTAGAGTTTGTTACATTTCTGTCCCCATTTCATTTTGTTACCATAAAATCACTCAATTTTAGAGTTTGTTACACTTCCATCCCTCACCTTCATTTTGTTACCATAAAGTCCCTCAACTTAAAAAATGTTGCATAAAAGTTCATCAACTTAAAAAATATTGCATAAAAATCCCTCATCCCATCATATCTCCAACCAGTTTGATATGTAGCAGTGCCACACTGTAAAATGAAAAGGAAGATTTTTTTTTAGTGCAAGAATAAAGGACATGTTAGATCGATTTTCTAATTTTAAAAATAGAATTTTTTGGGTGGAATGATTTGTTGTATTAAATATACCTCATTGCATTAAATATACTTCATTTATATGTTTTGGTATGCAATTATAGAGTGTCAATTGCTTAGGGTATTTCCAGTAATATGATGGCCCAATCCGCAATCGAGCAAAAAATATAATTTTTGGACTTTTAGAGAGGATTAATAAACATAAGGCTATATAATTTCATATATGGCACTTTAGTATCTTTAGCTTTTTTTTTTTTTTTTTTTTTTTTTATGTAAATTGTGGCCCTGCCACATATCAGATTAGTCGGATATATTATTAGATTTTGGCATGAGGATAGTTGAGAGACTTTATGGTAATAAAATGAAGATGAGGGACGAAAGTGTAATAAACTTTAAATTTGAAGGACAACCGGTAAAAATTAACCCAAAATTCAATGAAATGTACTTCACTATGGATTTATCCCTTGGAAAAATGAATGAAGAAACATTACAAGCTTAGGTATTTCTACACAAATTAACCTAAGCCTGTAAGTACTTTACCTTTACTTGGATTCCAATACAAAACCAAGCTGAGTAATTAGGATTCTAAAGAAACTCAAACACAAACTAATCTATATATAGACTACAGAGTTCATTCTCTGCTTGCATCACTTGGTCTTCAATCATCTATTTATGGACAATACACAGAATTCAACCAAACTCAATCTTATAGCAAGACAAATCAACACCAAATACATGAAAAGCACAAACCTCAGTGCCATAAGAGAACAACATATAGTAAAACCACATCAAGCATATACTAATTTACTCAGTGACTAATCCTTCTCATGCTCCACAAGATTAACATAGTAGCCATTAAATAAAAACAAAGCCAAATACAAACGAAACCACAACACTTGATTTTTCTTTTTCAAGACAAATCATATGTGATATGCACTATCAAACATAAAGCTCCACTCTAAAAACTTACCCCACATTCCCACTATTATCAACAAACATGAAGCAAAAGTGAAATTTAGCAAAGAGAGCAAACCAAGCACAGCTTTAAACAAATAACAAAAACCAGAAAACACCAAACCTTGGATGATTCAAATCTCCAGATCACTCCTCCTCATCACTCTCATCACTAAAATAGCTCGATTTCTTCACCTTCTTCCTCTCCATCTCACTGTCCCCACCACTCAGCAACCTCTCATCCGCCCTTCCATCCACCACCGACGCCCAATTCTCCTCCTCAAACACCTCCTCATCACCCCACTCTTCCTCCCTCCTCCCTGGATCCCCACCTCTCCGACCTCGCTTAGCTACAGGCCTTTCCCTCGGCCCCAGCTGATTCCTCGGACACTCATAAGACAAATGCCCAATCTCCCCACACTCATAACACCGACTTTTATCCTTATAAATTCTTTTCTTAATGAACTCCGGGGCGCGGCCATTATCAACGGCGATAGAAGCGGAGAGGGTACGGCCGTTGAGGATTTTCTTGTCCATTTGGCGGGCCGCAGAGAGGGCATCGTTTCGAGAGACGAATTGAATAAAAGCAACACCGCGTGATTGGCGGGAGGCTCGGTCTTTGAGGACGCTGACGCGGGCGATCTTTCCGAAGGTAGAGAAAAGAGTATGGAGATCAGAGTTGGTGAGAGAATAATCGAGGTTTGAGACGTAAAGGGTAGATTTTGATGGAGCTAGACCACCTGAGCCGTTGGATTTAGGGTTTGATTTGAATGGATTCAAAGAGGAAGATGGCGGTGGCGGGGCTGACGAGTAGGCTGAGGAGTAGCGGTAGTAGAAAGTTTCGTCTTCGTCGCTGTCACTGTTATTCTTACGACCCATTCTTCTTCTTCTTCCTCTTCTTCTATTAGCAAAAGTAAATTTTGCCCTAATTTATGTAAGTAGACTCAAAATTTAAATTTATGATTAATTTAACATGAAATTTTTGTTATAGAATTAATTTTTATTTCTTTTCAAAAAAAATTATTTTTGTTAAAATATTTTTCTTTAACAAAAGTTAAATTGAACATTAATGTTAACCAACTAAATCAAATATTTTTTTTTATAATTTTTCACTATATAGGTTTAACTAATTTATTTTATTAAAATTATAATTTAATTTTACAATTTTTTTATGAAAAAAAAAGAGAGGT
This sequence comes from Hevea brasiliensis, assembly GCF_030052815.1. Classification (NCBI taxonomy): domain Eukaryota; kingdom Viridiplantae; phylum Streptophyta; class Magnoliopsida; order Malpighiales; family Euphorbiaceae; genus Hevea; species Hevea brasiliensis. Next base: position 89,398,438 of record NC_079500.1, read on the forward strand.
GTTATTAACTTGAGTTTCTGCAAATAATTTTAATATTAATATATTATTATTTTTATTATAAAATAATATATTTTATATATTTAAATATAAAAAATATATATTTTTTAAAATTATATTTAAAATTTATATTTATAATTTATAAATTACATTTTTAAGAAATAAATTTATAGTTTATAACGAAGATCGATTCCAAATTCATTGTCATTCCTGTAAAACTTGATAATACAACATTTTTATTTTTCAAAAATTAATAATATAATTTCTTTTATAATTAAGTTTAATTAAAATTCAAACACAAGATCTCATAACACCGCTACTGAGATAAAAGCAATAAAAATTGATAATGTAATTTGATAAGTTGAAAAATTAAGATTATTTTATTTTTAACTAACAATTTTTAAATTTAATTTAAAAATAATTAAAATTAAAAAAATAATAATTATACATAGTTTTGGGGAGTGACCTGTAAAATACAGAATGCGTTTCAGAACTCGCAATTAGGAGAAGGGAAAAGCCTGTCCTTAAAAGCTTCCAAACAATTGTTCATTCTTGTCTCTATCAGCTGCTTGTTGAGCTCACATTATGATTAATTGCAACACCCAGAAAGGAGAGATTCTAAAGATCTCTGTAGATGTACTGATACAAAACCCACAAAGCTTTTGTGTAGCTTGAATCTTGCTATCTCCGAATTTCAAGAGTTCGAAAAAGGAGAAAAGAACTGCTCCGATCAAGAACATAAAGATTCATTATTCTTCTTCTTTGCTTCTTTCTCTAGGGCACCCTGTATGTAAGTGATCTTCAGTTCTTTCATTTTTTTGATACGACGGAAAGGATTCATTTCTTTTATCTATCTGCTTATTGATTGCATTTGCTAGATAATATCAATAACTCCACATTATGGGAATTGGGTCTTGTTTATTTCGTGGTTTTGTTATGTGGGCATGTTTTAAAATGATTGATCTTATTCAGTTATTTATTTGGACAAGTTATGAGAGCTGGAACCATTTGAGTTAGAAAATCCTGGTCCTTTTTTTTTTAAATCTCGGAAGCCAACTTAATAGATTATTTAATTTTCTCATAATTATTAGAATATTACCCATTTATTAGAGCAACTTTGTTCTATTCCTTACGTATGATTCTCATATTACAGTATTTATTGAATTTCTCTCAATGAAAATGAACTTTGTTAGTATCAATTCAACAACTTTTGTGTTGTTATATGACTAAGAATTGCTTCTTGATATATATTTAGTGTGGAAGTGGCAACTGAAAATGAATTAGTATTGGTTAGCTACTTAGCTTCATCAAAGCATTTGGGAATTAGGGAACTGAGAGTAATGGTTGAGATGGGACAAGATATTTGATGGGGGAATAATGAGAAGATTAGGCCTGGGAGATATTTAAGTGGATGCAAATTCAAGTTGGTATATGGCAATCGTCAATGCTTTTTTATAGTTCACTTTTATCTTTCATGTAATGGATTTGAAAGGGTGATCATAGATCTCTGAGAAGAAAAAAAATGAAATGCTTGTGCTGTTTTTCCTCATTTTTGTGGCAAACAATGTTATTAAGGCGAAAGGTGATCCTATGGCCTTAGGCGAGAGCAGAGCGCTTTTTTGACGTGAGGCACCATAACCTAAATTGCCTAAATTATATATATATGCTATATCAAATAAGCCTTGTTTTATTTATGCTATAATATATTGTGCAGAAAAAGAAAATTTAAATGTCAAACACTGTAATTTCCAAGATTATGTGAAAGATTAATATGCTCCCAAAAAATAGAATCACAAGGAATGATAGGAAAGTCTAGCCACTTACTACACAAATTATGATGCTCCTAAACTTAGCCTTTAAAGACCGAAGAATAAATATGCTCTCTAAAAATAGAATCAAGTTTGTAAGGATGATAACAATACTGGAAAACTTTTTGTATGTAATTCTCTTAGGATGTTATTACTTGATTAATTTTTTGTAAGGATTGAATCATTCCTCACTTTTCGAGTGAACTAATATATAATTGAATAGAGAAGAGATAATATTTTTTATTATTATATAAATGAATTAGATAATTAAAAGAATTGCAGTGGCTTTAGACCTTATTATGCAGCTGTATCCAAAATTCAAGGAGGTGTAGATAAACCAAGGCCCAATCATCAGATGTGGAAGAGTATTGGTGTAGAATAAGAAGAATCCAAAGGACCAATAGAAACAAATTCTCTAGAGAAATTAATTCTTAAAAACTTTTATTAATTCTTAATAATAATCATAATAATAAGCTCTAAGAAAAATATCCAAATTGCATAGGTATTTATAGACTAGCAATCCTACTACTATTAGGATTAGGAATCCCAAAACAGTAAAATCCTAAACCAATACTATTAAGAATCCTAAACAACCATTGAGTTTTCTTCCAATGCTACATCATTCTCCCCTAGTTGGAGAAAACTCTACCTTGAGTCTTGTAGTGCAAAAGAATCAAGAATTGAGTGAAGATTGAGGAGAACACAATCTTATCTTCTTGGGCGACAACAAAAAGTTTGAAATGAAGAATTCCATTCTTTTCTTCACATCTCTACTCTCTAGCGATATCAACATAGATAAAATCAATCAGAACAATAATTAAAAGACTCTTTAATCTAGTGGGAACAAGGGAATTCTAAAAATCTTCAATTACCATCATCACTTCCTTAGCTTGATTTTCTTCAATTTCTATTGAAGTATTCATGTCTGGATTTTCTTTAATTTCTAGGCTAGTTTCCTCAAGCATTTCTTGCTCGGCTTCATCATCTTCTTGTCCTAGAACAAGTTTTTCAACATGTGTTTCTAGAACAGGTTCTTCAACATGTGAAGACTCAATAATTAAAGTTTCAGGTTCTTCAAAATCAGATTCTTTAAGTTTAGGCTCTTCAATTTTAGCTTCCAATTGTTCTTGTTCTTCATCTTCCAGCTGCTTTTTGAATTTAAGTTGCTCTTGTTGTTCTTGCCATATATCTTTAACAACTCTTGATAACTCATCAAACTCTTCTTTCAATCCTGATATCACATCAAACTATGCTTTCAATCCTGATAATGCATCAAACTCTGCATTCAGTTCAAAGATGCTTGATATCACATATTCTTTCTTCCATACTTTAAGCCTTTTTTTTTTTTCCTGACTTGTAAAATTTGTTGGATGTTTTGATATTTGTAATATAACTCATTATACACATCAGGAACACCGATATAATCAGCTAATTACATATCATAGTAATTGATTTTATCTTGTAATCTCTCAATGTGAGTCCTCAACATGAAGTTCCAATTAGAGAAGCATAACTCACAAAAAAAACTCCAATTTCAGCCTTTAGAAGTCTTTTCTTCTAAAAACGAATGCCAAAATCAGAATCAATGTGTTGAAATTAGTATGGAAGGGTCTTGTGAAATTTTTGTTGATGTGTTGTTGATGGGGCAGTGATAGCGTGTTAGGCCATGTGTCAGGTTGACATGGCACAAGATGTTACCAACTTTGGCAATGACTTGGCATGATGATGTCATCAGATTAGGTATGTCTGGTGTGTCGCAACTTACTATAGCCATGTGAACTTGTGTGCCAGAAACTTGCAATTTGAAATCCAATCTAGTTGGATCTCACTAGCGACGTCAGACCAAAGCTCTGATGACGGGGCAAGGTCACCCAGGTGTAATGAGTCTCTGGGTAGCATTAAGAAGTCGGGAAAAGGCTGGATTTGTTGGTTTTCTGTCGGGTCTCGTTTCAGCTCAAAACTTGGACCCAATCCAATCGTATCTTCTTTGGGAAGTCTCTGGCTGTTGGAGTTGTTCCATTGGAGTTGCCTCAGGCCGATGAGTGTCATGATGGTGGCATTGAGGTTGCTTGATGGCTGGATGGGTGGTGTTAAGGATGTAGTAGGCTGAGGTGACTCCCACACAACTCTTTTTTTTTTTTTTTGGGAAAAAATAGTAAACTCATGGCAAATGTTGAACGGGATTTGATTGCTAATAGGCAGATCAAAAAGACTTGGGCACCAGTTTGATGTAGAATAAGAAGAAACCAAAGGATTTAGAGAAACAAATTGATAAAGTGAAGAACAACAATTGTAAATAATCCAAGTAGAAATGGAATTGAGCTTGTATTATAAAATGGAGAATGCTCTCATTAAATAGAATTTATCTATAAAATTAAAAAAAAAAAAAACCCAGAGACAAAATCTTTGTTTTGCCTAGGCAAGCCCAAAAAAAAAAAATAAAAAAAAAATCTCCCTCTTCCCTTCCCCAATTTTTCATTATTTAAAAAAAAAAATTCTTCAATTCAAATTTTATTGCCATGCGATTCTTCATCTTAATTCAGTCTTAGCGCCCACTTCTAATGATTTTTTCGGTGTGATAGCTATTTTTGAGACCCTTCCATCCTCCATTCTTCTTTCCTTTCTTAATATACCCTCATTTCAATGGGTGGGCTTGATCTTGGCCCACCTCTTCTCTTTCTTCTAATTTCTCTTGGGCTTTTTATAATTATGACTCTAATTCTGGCTCAAATCTTCATGTCATTTCTCTTGAAGACTCTAACAACGTTTCATAAATTTGACACAAACTTGTCCTCAAAATTCCATTTGGGTTTTCCACTTCTAAATTTCTCATTTGAAACAGACTATCATCTCTTTTAATGCCCTTTGGTTTGACTAAATTCTACTCTCATAATTTTTCTTGTCTTTTTTATTTAGCTCACATAATGGTTGTCAGTTTTAAGTGTTTTCAATTAAAAAAATAATTTTTGGGTTTTTTTTTTGTATGGAATAATTTTTTAATAAACATGTTCTAATCAGAATTTTTGAATGTAAAAATTGAGATGATTTTTCGCAACTTTAATGATTTTGGAAAATGAACAAATTTAATCAAATATGAATGAGACCGCAATAAATAAAAACAGGCTTGGAGAAAATGACTGGACAATGATTATTCAGCTTATGCCCTACTCTCATAATAAGTACAACTCCTGTACCTTATGTCCTGAGCTGTTTTGCTCTTTAGCTGTCTTGTGATTATTTTTGGATTCTTTGTGTATATTAGATTAGAAATAAGTAATTCAAAATAGTTCTCTTCTTAAGTCTTATTATTCATGAGTTTAATATAAATTAGTGTGAATGAAAATAGAAATGAGAGTCATGATGTGTTCCAAAGTATCCACTTAAATCTCATTTCATTAGTAGTATATTAGCTAGTATGCCAAAGTTGCTTTTGTATTATAAGCACAATTAAAGTAATGGTGATCTAAAAGGCCTTGAAAACAAAGAAAGCGGGGCTCTGCTTTTTCCGCAGAAAGCGTTATAGGAAATAAAAAAGAATCTGACATCTCAAGCCAGTGCCCTGAAATGCTAAACAAAGGGGGGATCGAGGTCTGCTAAGAAAATCGAATACAGCGCCATTTATTTATAATATAATCTATGAACACAGAATTGCATCTATTAGAGAAGCATTGATCCTTAAAGAAATTAGATAAATATTAATTAAAAGATCGAAAACCATTCAGAAAATTAAAAATTATGCATTACCTCATGATAATTGCAAACCAAGAATGACCATTAGAAAAAAAACTTAAATCAAATGGAGATGAAAATCATCGTCATACAAATTAAAAGGTTGAAATATCATATATTCGTTTACTTTATGTACACCACTCATTGTCATACAAACATCAAAATACAACTCCAAAAAAATAAAAATGAAAATCATCAAGTAAATAATTCTAAAAAAAGAATGATCCAAGATAGAATAATGGTAAATAAATAGAAATCAAGGTAAAGAAAAATATGATTCAAGAATTTTAGATATCTATTAAGATATAATGTAAGACAATAATAATTGATTTAAGATAATATTATATTAAATTATAGTGTTTATTCCTTTATAGATATTTACATATATTATTTAATTGATATCTATATATATTTATTATTTTATATTTCTTTGGGATTTAATATAATTATTTAATCTATAGAAGAATTACAATTATAGGAATGAAATCATATATTAACACAATTATTTCAAGAAATTTTAATCATGAGAGAAATCTCTCAACATTCTCTTGCCACCTCCAAGATCTGCCACCACCAACTCATGCCAGATCACCCCATCTATTTGTCCCCTTTAACTCATCTCCAACATCGACGATTCCGCTAACCTCCTTATTTTATTTTTTTGATCTATTTTTTTAGTTTACCTAGAGATATTTTCTTTTCCTTATTTTTTCTTATTTTTTTTTTTTAGATTTTTGTGATTTGTTTGTTTATTTTGTTTTTATGTTATTTTTTTGATGTAGAGTTTTAAATTATTATTTTGAAGTAGTAATTAAGAAAACTACTAAAATGTAGTTTGTAAGATGATCAATTGATGCGTAGGATGATCATGATTTAAAAGATACCTGATGAGATGAAAGGAGAGGAGTAGGGTGAATATTTGGAGCATTACTTGATATGACTTGAGTATGATTGATTGAGGATAATTTTTTATTTTGAACATTGAATTAATTAATAACTTTAATGATACAAATTATTTGAGTGAATATATAATATTTAAAGGATGTTTTTGATTTCTCAAATTGAATATTATTGATGAAAAAGTCTATTTGTTAATTTTTTTTATTTTTTTTTATGTTTATGGATTTTCTAGGAAGAGTTTATTTTTTTTATTTAATGTTATTTTTATTTTAATAAGATGGCAGGTATATTTTTATGGATATTGATTTTATATGAGTTTTGGTATAAGTATGAATCTTTTGTTCTTTATGAAAGTTGATTGAGTCTTTTCCGAGCAATGATACATTTCACCTTCAGATTTAAGTTTCTTACCTCTTCTTCACTACTGAATCTTCTTTTCTCTCCATTTCTATCTATCAAAGAAGCTCTCTACTAAATCTTGAGAGTAACAAGAAGAAGTCGAGCAACAAGAAAGATAAGAAGAGGAATAATAATCTAAGAAAGAGGAGAAAGAGGAGAAATTGGAAGATTGAGTAGAAAGAGTAGAGTATGAATAGTATTTGTGGAGAGATAAATGAAAAATTAGAGAGGAAAAAATAACCAATAGAGAGAATTATAAATTGAATCTGACTGAGAAAAAAATATTAGAAATAATTGAAAAAACAAAAAATGATAAAATGAATATACTATTGGATGCAAAGATTATTTGTCGAAATTTCTCTTTCTTGCATTACTTTTCCTCTACTTTTTCCGATCAGATTTTGATTCTGAGTTTCATGAATGCGCACATTCTAGCTTCATCATGCTCTATCCACGGTCTTGTAATCTTCGTCTCCACATCATTCCTCTCTTCTTCCTCTCATTATTAATTTTTCATTCTTTCTTCTGTTCTATTTCTATTAAATTCTTCTCTCCTCAATTTTTTTGTTATCTCTTCTTTTTCTCTTAATTGTTTTCTTTTAATCTACTTTCTTTTTTCAAAAGTTTTTCTTTTTTTTTTTTTTCTTCTCCTTTTTTTTTTTTTTTTCATTTCTTTCTGTTATTTCTCTTTTTTTTTTTTGTTTTCTCTGTTTTTTTTTTGATCTTTTTTGTTTTGTTTTTATTGCAATCTTGTATTGGTTAGCTTCCTCTCTTATCATCTCTTGTACTCTCTTGCTTCATTTGTACCACTCTGTCTTTCTTGAAATTTTTCTTCTGTGAATTTTTGTCCTACTCCTCTCACACCTGTTCTTGATGTCCATTTTGAACGGTTCGGTTTGTTCTTCATGTTTCTAGGCCAAATGTCTTTGACATTCATGTTTATCATCGTTATTCATACTTTGCATTTGTTCATTTTGTTTTTTACTACTTTTTGTGATGTTATTTTTCCTTTTCTTTTTTTGTATTTTTAATTTATTACTTTTATTTTTGTTTTTTTATTTATTTGTTATTTTTTTATTTTTTTTATATTTTTTCTCTGTTTTAAATATATATTTTTGTTTTAATTTTTTTTTAAATTTTAATAATTTAATATTAAATTTTTTTAAAATATATAAATATTAAATATTACATCAAAGAATTTTTGACAATATTTTTTTATATTTATCAAAACACAAAAAATCTTTTTGGCGAAGAAAAAATTTCCCATCTAAAAAAAAAAAAAAAATTTTTAAATTTCTAAAGGTATTTTATTTTTTTTCTTTTTTTTTTTTTTTCTGCTTTCTTTTTTTTTTCTTTTCTTTAAACTTTTTTTTTTACTTTTTTTTATTTTTTTGTATCTTTTTTTTTTTCTTAATCAATCTTATTTTTTGTCTTCTTTTGTTATTTTTATTGTTTTTTATTTTTTTTGCTTTTTTTTTATTTTTTGTTTAACTTTTTTTTTTGTTGTCATGTCTGTAAATTTTCTCAAAGTCTCAAAAATGTATGTCAAAACTAATCTTCCCTTCTTCTCTATTACAAAAGTCTCATCTTGTTATTGTTTCTCACTTCTGTTTTTTTCACTTTTTTTTTCTTTCATTTTTTTTTTTTTTCATTTTTTTTCATTTTTCATCTTTTTCTCTCAATAGGAGATTGATCTGTTATCTTCTCTAATCTAATGTTTCTCTTCAGTCCTGTCTCCTCTCACTTCCTCCTTCTCTTTCTTCCACCCTTTACTTATATGAGATTCTCATTCTCATTTCCAGATATTTCCTTGACAGAGATCCCCTCCTACTTTATCATGATATTCACCGTCTACTCAATCTTGATCTGATCTGATTCGATCTGATCATCATTCTCATCTTCCGTCTCTTCTGTTTTGTTTCTCTTTTTTCTTCTTCTTTTTTGTTCTTGTTTTTGTTTTTTGTTTTTTTGTCTTTTTTTTGTTACTTTTTTAGACCTCCTTCCTTCTCATCTTCTGCTTTGTCTGCTTTTTGAAATCTTGAATGAAAGTGGGAGATTTAGATGCAAATAGAATTGGTACATGGGAATTTTTTTGATGCAAATTGGTTGAAAAAAAATGAGTAAGCAAATGGAAAATTGGCATGGAGTAATTAAGTAGTTAAGAAGCATTGTTGCTGTGTTAAAAAAACATGCTTGGACATATGGATATGATTACATATGGGATTTACTTTTACTTACTTTTTTCCCTTACTTTAACTCTTTACTTTATTTTTTTTCTTGTTTTATATGATTTGATATATGATTGATGATTCTTCCAATTGATAGATATCGTGAATGCTTTGGGAGGATAGGTATAAGGAGACCCAGTAGGTTTCAAAGGTTGGTTGTTTGTTTAGGAAGTCTCTTTCTTCTTTATGGAAAAGTCAACAAAGTGAAACACTTTTGGTTTTTGGGAGAAACAAGGCAAGAAAGAGGTGCAAAAAGTAAGTGTGAGAAAGTAATTTTATATTTAATAGGCATTTTGGTAATGGTCTAATTCGTCGTCTAGAATAACATTTATATCATTGTTGGTCATCACCGTGCGGAGTATTTCATCTCATCTCTCCTTCCTCTTCCAAACCCCACCCACCCAAAAGACTTGGGATAATTTATTTTTCTTATATATATAAGTTAAGAAAAAGAGATATGGTTTTTGTGTCAAAAAAAAAATATATGTCTCATTTATTGAGAAAGAAAAAAATTAGGTGCCTTTTAAAGTGCACTAATGACTCCAAATTTAAATACAATAGAGGTAGTGATAGTTGTTTTTTTGAGAGAGAGAGAGAGAGGAGAGGGAAAAAAAGGAAAATTTAACTCACTCACTCATCCATCATTGCTTTATGCGTGCCGTTAGTGGTAGTCGCTTTTATGTCTTCCCTATTGTTGCTCATTGGGAAGCCTTGGGACTAATCTTGTGTTATCCAGGGCGCTCCAGAAGAGGTTTGTTATATGGTAATCATGGGCATTTGAATGTTGAATGTTTTTCGATGGCCGACTGCTGGATCTAAGGTTGACAGTCCGACTGGTTGGATCTAAGGTTGACAGAGGTCAACTCCGGATATGTTTGCGTTTTTGTTGGAGGAAATTTGGCTTCTTGGAGAAGCAAGAAGCAGAGTGTAGTTTCTCGATCTAGTGCTGAATCCGAATACAGAGCCATGGCACAATCAGTATATGAGGTAATGTGGATACTTCAATTACTAGATGAGACAGGTTTTAAGACCTCCCTGCTTGCGAAATTGTGGTATGATAATTAAGCTGCTCTCCATATTGCTTCTAATCCGGTATTTCATGAGCGGACCAAACATATTGAGATTGATTGTCACTTTGTTCATGAAAAGATTCAACAACAAATCATCTCAACAGGACACATCAAAACTGAAGAGCAGTTAGGAGATATTTTCACAAAAACTCTGAATAGAGCGAGTATTGACTATATTTGTAACAAGTTGGGCATGATCAACATCTATGCTCCAACTTGAGGGGGAGTGTTATGGAAAGTCAATCACTATATTATTTCTTTGTACATTCTGTATTCTGTATTCCTATTTAGGATTTCTTATTTAGGATTTCTTCCTAATTAGTAGAACTCAATTATAGGAATTAATTGTATATATATACCCATGTACAGATTAATTGAAATTAAGGAGAATCATCTCTTTTACAGTAAGAATGAGGATGAGTTTGAAGGTCTTGCATAATTTTTTTAAGTTGAGGGTCAAGAGCAATTTCCTTCGCAAGCTGAGACCAATCTATTGACTGTGGAAGAGAAATAACCTGCAATTCTAGTGCCCCATCCTGCCTAGATAGCGAATCAGCTGCTGCATTTGTAGTTCCAGGTTTATAAGCAACTTTAAAATCATAACCCATCAACTTTGCGCCCCAAAACTGTTATGCAATTGTTGTTCCAATGGATGCTGTAGGCTACACTGGTCTGTGTGGACTAAAAATTTTCTGCCCAAAAGATAAGGGCGTCAATGCTGTACCGCCAAGGCTAAAGCCATCATTTCCCTTTCATATGTTGATTTAGAGAGGTTTTGAGCAGATAAAGCTTTGCTGAAAAAAGCAATAGGCCTCCGATCTTGAGTCAAAACAGCGCCTAAACCTGTTCCGGAAGCATCGCATTCTAGAACAAATGTTTTAGAAAAATCCGGAGTAGCCAAAACCAGAGAAGAAACAAGAGCATTTTTCAAAGAATGAAAAGCTTCTTGAGCTTGAGGTGTCCACTTCGACTAGATTCTAGATTCTTAAGTTCTTGAGTAAGTAATTGAAGCGATCAAGCCATAATCCTTTATGAACCGTCTATAATAGCCAGTTAACCCTAGAAATCCCAGCACTGCCTTTAATGTTTGCGGTTACGGCCAATTGAGCACACTGTTACTTTTGCAGGATCCATGGCGATACCTTGTGCTGAAATTATATGCCTCAAATATTCAACCATTGTTCTCCCAAAAGAACTTTTCTTCTTATTCACCCGAAACTGGTTTGTAGACAAAAGTTGAAATATAAGTTGCAAGTGTCGCAGGTGTTTCTCCCAACTCGAACTATAAACTAAGATATTGTCAAAGAAAACCAAAATAAACTTGCGCAAGTATGAGCGGAATAAGTCATTCATGGTAGCCTGAAAAGTTGCTGGAGCGTTCGTTAATCCAAAAGGCATGACCACAAACTCATAATGGCCGGAGTGAGTCCTAAAAGCAGTCTTTGGAGTGTGCTCCTCAGCTACCCGAATTTGATGGTAACCCGATTTAAGATCCAGCTTAGAAAAATATTTGGCCCCGTTTAGCTCATCTAACATTTCACTGATCATCGGAATGGGGTATTTATTAGGAATGGTAGCCTTGTTTAGAGCCCGATAGTCCACACAAAAACGCCAACTGCCATCTTTCTTTCGTACCAATAGAACCAGACTTGAAAAAGAGCTAGAACTGGGCCTGATAATTCCTGCAACAAGCATTTCCCGCACTAACTTCTCTATCTCATCCTTTTGAAAATGACTATATCGGTATGGTTTAACATTCACAGCAGTGGTGCCAGCAACCAAAGAAATAATATGATCATGCTGCCTATGGGGGGGTAGAGTTTCAATATTACCAAAAACATGCTGAAATTGATCCAGAAGTAACTGCAATTGATTTTGCTGAGATGGAGAGATTTCATCTTCAAATTCATAAGTAGCTGCTACATCAGATAATTGCCATAAATATACTGAATAATCAACATCAAGAATTTTGTGCAATTGAGAAACAGTTACTGCAGATCCTGTAAGAGAAGGGTTGCCCGAGAGAGTAATAACTTCATGTTTCCAATAAAAAGACATTTGCATAGTGGCCCAATTGATTCGAATGTCCCCTAAAGTTTCAAGCCATGCTACTCCAAGAATAATGTCGACGCCCCCCAATGGAAATAAATAACAATCAACTTTAACTTCCAGATTTCCCAAATCGAGTTGAAGTTGTCGACAAACACCCATTGATTGAACCCTATGGCCATCACCCAATCGAACACCAAAAGAGGGCGTTGATTCAATCGTTAAATTGAGTTTGGAAGAGAGATTACCTAAAATGAAATTGTGGCTGGCTCCATTATCGATAAGAACCGTAACATCAGTACCACAGATTCTGCCCTGGAGTTTCAAGGTCTTTGGTGATGAAATGCCTCCAATAGAGTAAAAAGGAAGGTCCATGGTGTTGAAATGAGCCTCATTAATCACTTCAATCAAAGGAGGATCAAGTTCTGACAAACCCAATTCCGGATCTTGTGGTTTCTCTTCATCATCGCCAATAATCAAAGCTCTCAAAGACTTGTTTGGGCACTCATGCATGGGGTGGAAGGGCTGCATACATTTATAGCAGAGTCCCTTAGCTCGCAATTCTAGGAATTCTTGGTGGGTGTAGTGTCGCGTGTCTCGGTTACGAGAGAAAGTGGAAGATGGGCGAGGTGGTGTCATTGTTGTGGAAGGAAGGGCAAGCTTAGGCAGACCAGAAGAGTTGTGGTCTGGAAATTTTTGTACTGGCAGCTCTTGTAATTTAGAGACACTAGAAATGGGCTGGGTTTTAGTAACAACAGAAGCCCCATAACTTTGTTTACCCATATCAATTTTAGATCCAGACCCAGAAGGAGACCAACGAATATCACTGTCATTCCATCACTTAGGTTGAGATGTTGATTGCAAAATAAATTGATTTTCCAACTCAAGTTCACGAGCCAGAGTCATAGTGCAAAAGATATCTGTGGAATCTTGAGAATGAATCTGCACGCGAATATCATCACGTAAACCACTGAGGAAAAAACCCAAATACTGTTGGTAAGATAAACCTTCAATTTGAGAAACAAGATCTACAAAAGCATCAATATAAGCATCAACAGAAGAATCCTGATGCAGAGTAGACAAGCGTTCATAAGGATTGATTCGCATATCCTCCCCATAACGATGAAGGAGTTCCAGAGTAAGCTGGGACCAAGAAAGATTGGGCGTACGTAGACGAAGCCTACGCAACCAGTGCAACGCTAGTCCTTCCATGCAAACCAAAGCAAGTTGGACTTTCATCTCCTCTCGCGTATTGTTAATGGCAAAGTATTGCTCTGCTCTAACCAACCAAGCAATCGGATCTACCCCATCAAAGTTCGGAAGCTCAACTTTCTTAATAGCAAGGGACGAATCATCAATGGCAACTGGTTGGGTTGCCGGATAAAGAGTGGAAGTGCCAACAGCGTCAACTACAGCCGGTGGAGTGACTGGATGAACAGTGAAAGAGCCGATGGCAGGAGAATGAAGAGAAGGGTCCCCTTCCTGAACCATAGATTTTCCCTGAGCCATAGAAGAAATTAATGATTCTATGCGAGAGAGACGCTGGTCCTGTGCTGCTTGAAAAGAAGACATGCGTTGCTCTTGTTCAAGTTTTGTGGAAACCAACTGCTGTAAGTCCGTGATGTTCTTCTCTACCGAATCAACTCGACCCTCCATTCTGGTTTTGGGCATGGAGGAAAACAAGGGCAGGTCGGACCAATGATAGAGTGAAGAACAACAATTGTAAATAATCCGAATAGAAATGGAATTGAGCTTGTATTATAAAATGGAGAATGCTCATACAGTAAATAGAATTACTCTATTCTTTTAAAATAAAACAAAACCAGGAGACACTCTCCCGAACCAGCTACAAGCTAGCCCTTAGCAAAATGCTAAATACATAAATCTCTCTCTTGTCTTCCCCTCTGCAATTTTCATTATTTATAAAAGAAAATCCTTCAACAATACTGATTGCCATGCGATTCTTCATCCGCAATTCCCTCTAACTGCTTAACTTCCTAATGATTCACTGGTGACAGCTCATTCATAGACCCTTCCATTCTTGCCAGCTCATTCTTCTTTCCCAGCTTCTTTCTGTAATATACCCTTAAGGGCTTTGGTGCTTGATCTTGGCTCAAATCTTCATGATTCACTAATGGGCTGCTTCTATCACAAATTCTTAAGACACAAGGAAGAGAAGCAAATTCTCTAGAGAAACTAATTCTCAAAGTTTTTATTAATTCTCACTAATAATTATAATTATAAGCTCTAAGAAAAAAAAAACAAATTGCATAGGTATTTATAGACAAGCAATCCTACTACTATTAGGCCCTAAGCTTCCTATTTTACATTGAATATAATTCTTAAGTATCCTAAATTGAGTTTTCTTTCAATATTGCATCAAGTATGTTAAGAAATATGAAATTATTGCTATCTAAATAGAAGATGAATCTGAAGTTGTAATTGGTACCACATTATGTATGGAAGCAATTAAAACTATTTCAGATATGTTTAATAGATGTACTCTTTCTCTTTGTTTTTTTTTTTTGGTTACCTCAAAACTGTGTAATGAATTAACCAGAGGTTAGGCTTTAGTGTGTAGTGTGTTTGATAGTAATATTTTCAATTTTGATTTGTGGATTAGAAGATGCCTGTATGACATGCACTAGGTTAGGCTTTATAAAACCTACGAATAAGGTGTTGTGATGTGATGAGTCTATTCATACAACTCAACTCAACTCAACTAAGCCTTTATCCCAAAACTTTGGGGTCGGCTATATGGATTCGCTTTCTCCATTCTTAACGATTTTGGGTTAAATCCTCAGAAATAGAGGACGCCCCAACGTTTATATCATTTGAATCCATATCATAGGGTGTGACGAAATTTTTACGCTGGTTGTCACCTACCGCAACTCTCCTCCTTTATCCGGGTTTGGGGCTGGCTAAGCGCAAACTATTTAGGCGGAGTTGTGAGAGTCTATTCATAATTGTTTCAAATTTTCTCTGATGCATGTTCTAAAGATTCTTTCTAAGCACCTGTTTTCTTTATTAAACAATTTATTCTTAATTTAAAATCAAACAATTATTGTTGCTAAAACAATAAACCATGCATTGCTTGAATACAGAATTGATAGAATTGAAATTTGCTGTGCAGTGACACATATGGCGCCCGGTTACAAAGGTGAATACTTGTAAAGGCAGAATCAATCTTTTCATGGTATATAGAAACATAATCGCAAGGTTTTCCAGTTTTAGGTGCTAAGGTAATTGCTGTTGTCATTAATTAGTGATATTTTGTGGAAACACTGAGCCAATATATATACATGTGTCGATTGAAAAATCCTTTATTCTTCTTTAACTTTCTGTTTGCATTGGAATTTTGACAAAAACAGTGATGAACTGTCATTTGCCTTCAAAAAGATGCATGGATTCTCCACTGCTGATGGCTTTGTGGAGATAACTGAGTGCTTGGCGGAGATGATTAAGTACGTGGCAAATGAACCCTCAGCAGGGCTTTTCTATGTTCAGCAGCACACACAAAATGCCGTTCCCAATTTAATTAATCTCAAGAATAATATTAAAGAGAAGTCACATGAAACACTTTTGCACACTGAAGACTTGGAAGATTCTATCACCGTGGTGAGGTCAATGAAAGATTGTGGTTTCCCCATTGCTGATGAGATGGTTAGAGACATCAAGACATCTCTAGCTATGATGTCATCAAAACAACCAAGAAGAGGATTAATCCATGGCCCAACTTCAAATTTTCAAATGGGAACAACTATCTCATGGGGACCGTCCACTTGGGGTCAAAATGGAGTCCGGCAGGAAAGCAGAACTAGTAGTTATTTTTCATCTGTATTTAAGACTGCAAAAGAAAGGGCCAGCAATTTCAAGTGGCCACAGCTTGATCTGAAAGATTCAAAACCAACTCCATCTGAGAAACTAGAGTCTTACAATAATCCATCGGAGTTGGTTGCATCTGCTAGCACTGGTTCATCTTTGCCTGAAATGGAATCTGATGAACTGCGCATGTCTGGTGAGGCTGCTGATGAGCTAAAAACGGAAGATGAACAAGTTGAGATGAACTTGCCACCTTCCAATGTATTGTCCCTATCAGAAAACTATGATGATTTCAAAGCTGATAAAGAAGCCAAACTGGAGGAGTGGTTGGGTGAGTGTGGTGACAGCCTAGATAAATTGCAAGACGGCAAGTGATGCAAAGGCAAGGGTGTTTTCTTGAATTCTTTCTTCTTTTTGATTTTTCTTCTTGTAGCAACAGTTTAGATACCGGGGAAGCTTTTACTTGTAAAATCTGTTGTTTGTAGTACACTGCTCCCTGGATGATGATGATGATGATTATATTTATGTTTGTACATTGTGTTTGCAACCAAAATGATCATGGAATTCATTCCTCTTGCAAATGATTAATATAACATTCATCTATGTTTTCGATACATTTTCAATTTGATTCAATTCATCGATTTTGAATCTATTTTGTTGTACCTTTTTAATTTTTATATTTTATTTTTTGACCTATTATAAATTTCATACATTATACAATATATTACATAAAAATTTAAAAAAAGAAATTGAAAAATCAGTTAATTTAAATTTTTTTTTATCAAAATAATCGAATCGAAATAAAAAATAAAATTAAAAAAAAAAAAAAAACACTAACCAAAAAGCTAAATCGAAAGATCAAATTGCATAATTTCCCAACCTTAATCCAAATTAAATTTTCTTCCAATATAATATCTATTCTAAACAAACCATATCAATATCACCATCCGAAAAATTAAAATTGATATTTTTACTTGTGCGAAATAAAAATTATTTTTAAATTTTTATATAATAAAATATATTTTATATTTTTAACTATTTAATCTCAAAATTAAGGAGAATTATGTAATTTTATAAGTAAACTTTTTTTGATTTAATATAATTTTAACATTTAAAAAAAAAAATCATAAGAAAGGAATTACATATGTAGTTGCCACGAAGGGATGCCATCAGGAGTTAGCATACTCTAGGAAGCAATTGTGCCTTTTAAGCGTAGAGTGTCAGTGAAGTTTTGAATTATGAGTTTTTTTTATCTATTTATTTTAAAATTATTTATTTTTACAATAAAAATAAGAGACAAATACCTCTCGTTGTGCCTATTTTTTAGTTGCCAAATTTATTATGTCTTAATTAAATTAAAAAAAAAAAAATTGTACCACCTTGTTTAATTTATGGAATTACATGGCCTAATTACAATGATTGTTAAAATTTCTTAAAGGTATAGATGATCTTTTCATCCCCAAACCAATTAGTTAACTTAATTTTATACCAAGTGTTTTTGGTGAGTGAAAATTGCTTTTTAAGAAAAAAAAAATTCAGATGTTAAAAAAAAATAATTTAAAAAAATTATTTTATTATTTTAATATTTTTATAATTAAATTTTATTAATTTTAATTTTAAATTATTTTTTTAATAATATCTAATTAGTATATTTAAAAAGATATTTAAATGACAAACAAAAACGTTAATTATAGTATAGGTTGTAAGAATGACATAGGTTATGATTAAGATGCTAATTATTAATTAAGGGTATAATTAAGTGTTTAATTACTTAATGTTGATACTATAATTATTGTTAGAAAGAATAATTCATCATTTTGAATATGTTGATTAATAAAAAATAATCAAATTATTTTAAATATATTTAATCTGTTTTGGACATAAAAACTACTTGTTTAAATAATAATTTTAATTTTTTTCAATATCATTTAATTAGATTTATTTTTCAAAAATATTGTTTCATCCTCAATGTTAATACAAAATTATATTAGCTGCTATTAAATAATGGCTTATTAACCAACTTAAAAAATTATATCGCTAATTGTTAATAAAAATTATATTAAATATAAAATTATATTAATTGCTATCATAAATTATATTAGCTTCTATTAAAGAATATCACGTGGCATATTAATTAACTTAACAAATCATAATATGATATATTAATCAACATAAAAAATTATATTTATTGTTATTAAAAAATTATTTATTAATACTTAAAATTAAATTCATTGTCGATTTCTGTTAAATATTTAGATTTGATATAAGAGATTATTAATAATCCCCTCTTTTTCATTTATCAAAATTTCAATTATCGAAATTTCAATGACTATGACTTCTTATAATTTTTAAATATTATTTTTTGAATGTTAACATAGTATTTAAAACAATGAGAATACTTATTATTATATTTAATATCATGGACATGTTTTTTAAATCATGTACAAGCTTTTTTTCACAGCAATTATACTATAACAATATTATATTATTAAATTCTTATATAAAATATTCATAAATTAATAATTAATAATCATTTAAGAAATAGAAATTTAATTTAATTTTAATAGATATATAATTATTTTAAATTTTAATGCAAATTTAAATTATGTTTAACACAATTAATTAAGAATTTAATATTAACAAAATTTTAGTGTTATTTTAAAAATATAAAATATAAAAAAATAAAATTTATATTATGTTATTAAAATAAAATAATAAATAATGTCACACATTACCCCTTTGTAAGGCATAACATGATCCCGTAATATACTTAATGAATTATCGAACTTCGCCTACCGATAACCCATTAAATACACTACAAGAGATTTTAAAATAATTTTATCTTCTTTTTGAAGGTGGTGAGCATTTTTAATAGGTATTAAAAACTTTTAATTGGAGTTTAAATGTTAGGTAAAACTTTTGACCATTTTTATTTTTTCGCAAATTTTATAGAAATTTTGGCAGAGTATCATCTGTAATTGAGAAAAATAAAAAATTTAATTTGTGAAAAAACACTTTTAATAATTCACTTCATCAAATCCTATCACCATCACAACTCAAATCAACACAATTTTTCTTAACTCTGCAATTCAAGTCAATTCTCAACTCAATTATTTTCAAAACTAATACTAAAGAATTTCATTCATCGATCTAAATTTACATCAGAAAATCTAAAATAGTATTATTATAAGTTCTGTACAACTGCTCAAGACTAATTTACAACATGTACATACAATCATATATATCAAAATAAATATGTACAATAAGGTTATGATGTTATATCCGACAAAATCTCAAAGGCAGTGTTGTAGTTCTCAGCAACTCACTCAACTGCTCTACTTGTCTCTCTACCTGCGATAGCAACGAAAAGCTATCGCTAAGTACAATTACTCAGTGGTACGCAACATAACAAAAATACTAATTCATGCATATATTAAATCACAATTATTCTAAATACAATACTAAAATTATTAAACAGATACAAAACACAATTTGCAATTTTAGTCAAAGAATTTTTCACTTCAGAAGTCACAAAATAATTTTTATAAAAACACACAGCCATATCATGTCATCAATATATTTTTCATCTCAATAGCCAAAGGCTTACGAGGAATATCAAGACTAGCTAGCTCAAATCTATGGGTACCCATTCAAATTTCTTCCTCTACTGGTACACACCTCAACACTTCAGTCAGAGAGGGAATACAAAACTAATTCCTCCCACTAGTCAAGCTAGTGAGACATTCAGATATGTGGTTATGACACTGTGATTTCAAAACTATCTTAACAATTTTCTAAACATTACTTTATAATTCAAACACACACAAATTATTTTTTCAACAGTTTAGATCAAAAGCATATTATTCCTTTCAATAATAATTTCAATACAAATAAGTCACAATTTAATATCACAATTCATTCAAAACAATTTGCAGAAGAAAATTTACAGAAATTTCTATATTGTGCACAAATCTCGTGCGAGTTGCCTCTAGGCCTTGACTCGATGTTTCCTTTTCTTTCTCCGTATTCTTCTCAACTGAAACATATAATTTACAGTGTTTCAGTATCACAACTTATAATAAATCCAATAAATAAATTCATGTCTACTTAATTCTAATCTTAATATGCTTAAAATCATGTTCTTAAAAATTTACATTTTAGGGTTACTATTCATGGCACTATTCAAGTCAAAATATTGACTTTCTCATGCTTAATAGGTATGTGAATTCCAATTACACCTACATACCATATTTTGGGTGTCTAATTTATTGATTTTGATTGCCCCTTCAATTTTTAGGTCTCCTAAGAGAATTCTCAATTTTTCAGTGTTGATCCCCCATTTTGCACTATTCCATTGGTCTGGTTACTGTAGAAATTTGGCTAAGTGTTCTTCATCAAAATTGTTCCTTATTGTCTTATCTTTAACTTCCTTTTCGAATCACTCCATTTGGAGTTTTGTAACTCAAGATATGACCATTTTACTAAGGTTGGCCGGATTGGTGTTACCCAGAATTTCTGGGTAACTTTTAGGTCTGACAGTTTTAAGATATCAATTTTGGTTGGCAATTTGATTTAGTTATAGTCAAAATCTAGGATTGTGTTCTTTATAAAAGTTGTAGTACATTGTCATAGCTTTACAATGGTATAAAATTCAGACCATTTGGACTGTACTAGACCAAGTTATGGCCAAATGAATAAACATTATTCATTTGGTCATTTTGGTACAGTGGCAGTGCACAATACCCGAATGTGACCTAATTGTTCACTATCTTAATGTTATTTTCTGAGCATGATTTCTAAATGAAAATTATGTTATTACGTGTCTATTTTCATTCCCACTTGGCCTCATATCAATTGGGTTGGCATAATTTCATTTTCGGTCCCTCAAAGAGACCTAGGTCAAACTGCCAGATTGGGACCCCTAACCAATCCGAATTGTATTTTGTTTCCACTCATTCCAACACATCACAATTGGTCCCAATTGACCATTTTTAACTTCAATTAGGGTCAATTGCATTAATTGACCATTTCCTACAATTTTTCTCCCAATTTCAACACTCAAGAACCCTAATTTCTAAATTTCATTTAACTAATAAAATTAAAGTGTATTTCCAACATTTACACGCCTAATTCAACTCAATTAACTCTTTAATTTCATCAAAGTCATGCAATTCTACCCCCATCTATTGCTGGCCAAAATTTTCAATTTGTCCCCCATGATAGTTTTGTTTGCATTTTCACTTTAATTCTAAGTGTATGGAACCATAAACACATAAATCAAACTAAAAATTTCAATTTAAATCACTAACCTCTTCTTTGGAATTCAATTCTCAATTTCCTTCACTTTTCTCCTTTCTTTCGTTCTTCAAAATCCTTCTCAAGTTGAGATAGCAAGGTTTTATAGAGAATTTTGGAGGAAATTAGGGTTAAGTGCATAGGAATCAAGCCTGAGATCAAGCTTTAATGGAGGAAATGCATGGAGGGAGAGAGTGAGGGAGTTTCGCCGAAGATGAGGGTGGAGAAGAGAGTGAATTTTCTTTTAATTTTTATGCCTTTTTATGTTTTATTAAGTCACATTTGACTTAGTCAAAATTTGGGTAATTTAAATTTTATTTATGATGTCATGGTGAGGTCACCAACATGGTGTAATAAGTCTCATTTTCATTCTTTTTCTTTTTCCTAAATTTTTTTTTAATAGTTCTTTAATTTAATTTCTCATTCCGAAATTTTCATTTCTCCAATTTTATTGGACAGTTAGGTTAAAAATCACCTCCAAGTGTGAATTGACCAAATTGCCCCTCGCAGGTTTGACCCGGTTTGCAAGTAATTCAATATTTCTTCTGGATCCCTAACCTAATTATTTGACCCACTTATCAGCTCTTTTCTGTGATTTTTTCTTTTCTACTAGGTTCGCAATAGTCCTTAGGACCGAGGCGTCATATTTTCCGGTTCAAAAGTAAGGTTAGGACTGACCTCGCAGTCACTCTCTGGTAAGGTCACCCATCGCTGTGACCCTCGGCTCATTTAACTTTTTATGCTTTGTTTTTCTTACTTATACTTAACTATCTGGCAATCACTATTTATTTTCATTCAGAACTTATCTAGGTGTCTTAAATGTGGTTCTAATTCCCTTAATTGTCCGGATTGACACCGATCATCAGAACAGTGTAATATACCAGGCTATTCATATAGGGGTGTTACAAACAATCTATACAACATGAAGATCAAATGACAAGTGACAGTCAATGCATTTTGAGATGGCAATCAATTTCATATAGATTTTATGAAAAAAAATAATATTATTTTTATTTTGGTTTTGTATGTAGAATTTATTTTCACTAGTATAATATATTGACTCGTATTTTTTGTTAAATTTTCAGTGAAATTCTTATTAGCTAGGGTTAATAAACTAGTTTTCATCATTTCTTGATTACCATAAACTAGCTCAACTTTCTAACATGTTCAAGACTTCAAGGAATTTATGTGCGTGTGTGTGTGGTATCCTCACTAAGTCTTGGATTTGATGGGCGCAGAAAAGCTATGTTTCAAAATATTGTCTTTATTTTGCTGTAGCCAGACAGCTAATTCTCATGCTTATTGATTTGGATCTGTAAAATTACTACTTATAAAACAATACACTGTTCAGCCAACAACTTATCACTACAAGAATTTTATAGTTTAGCAATGAGCTTTTCTGTTATTAAACTGCTAAAACTTTAAATAATTTCAATTATCAAAGGATTATCGATCAATATATATATATTAAAGAATACTATACAAATATTAATAGAAATTATGAATACTAAATTGTCATAAATATATCATAATAAAATTATTAAAACATAATTTTTTAAACTTTTAGAAAAATAATATAATTTTATAAAATTATGAGAAAATATATTTTTTAAGAAACAAATTATATTAGTTTAAAAAATTATTAAAAATACATTATTTTATAGCTAAAAAATATTATAAATGATAAGAAAAAGAAATTGAAGATGAGACAAAAAAAAGAAATGAGAAAAAGACGTTAAAAAATGGAGATGAGAAAAAAAGATGATGAAAAAAAATGAAAGAATAAATAGTTAAATTAAGTAAAAATAATGAGAAAAATAAAATGAAGATAGAGAAAAAGATGATGAAGAAAATAAATATTATTAAGTTTTTATAACAAAAAATTGGAGAAAGTAAAATAATGAATGAATGAAAGAAAAATGAAATGGATTTTGTCAGTTTAATGGCACAATTTATTAATGAATACAAAAATCTGTTAATAAATTAAAGGTTTTCTTTTCCTTCAAAAATTAACAAAAAATTTTTAAGTTCATTAACAATTTAGCAATTGATTTTAAAATTCATTGCTAATTAATTAAAACGAAAAGAGAACTTTGAAAAAAAAGGCCAGATTTTTCCCTCTATAATTTCCTGCATATTTTAAATCCATTGGTGATTTAGCAAAAGATTTTTGTAACCAATTGTAAATCGGGTGTTAAATTTTTTTTCCCTAAAGAATTTTCATCCAATTTTTTTTTTCTTTCTTTGATTTATAACTGATTTGTAAATCCGTTTCTAATAGCAGTTAATTTTTACCACAGATTTTGTAACTGATTTTTCTTCCAAAACATTTCCACCCGTTTTTTTATTTTCTTTTTTCATTTGCAACTGATTTGCGAATCGGTTGCTAATAGCAATCGATTTTTATAACTAATTAAAATCGATCATTATTAGTAACCGATTTTGAAAATAATTTTTTTTCCTTTAAAAATTTCAGCTCAATTTTTTATTTTTTTTATTGACAACCGATTTGCGAATCAATAGTTAACGATAATAGATTTTTTGTATTAGCAACCGATTGTAAATCAGTTATAAAATTTTTTCCCCTAAAAATTCTTGCCCAATTTTTAAAAAAAAAATTAACAACTAACAATCATTTGTTAATTCATTTATTTAAAGTATTACTCATTTTCTTTCCCCCACTAATTATTTTCTTTTCCTAATACTCATTTTCTCTCTCTTTCTTCTCTATTCTCTCATTTTTTAATCATCTTTTTCATTATCATCTATTTTATTCATTTTTTTCCCTAAAAATTCTAACTCAATTTTTAAAAGAAATTAACAACCAACAATCATTTATTAATTCGCTTATTTAAAGTATTACTCATTTTCTTTCCCCCGCTACTTTTTTTTTTCCCTAATACTCATTTTATCTCTTTCTTCTTTATTCTCTCATTTTTTTTCATCATCTTTTTCATTATCATCTATTTTATTCATTTTTTTTCTAACATATTTTCTTCATCATTTTTTTTTCTTATCTATTTTCTTCAATAATTTTTTTCTCATCTATTTTATTCATTATCTTTTTTTTTCATATATTTTATTCTTTATCGTCTTTTTCTTTTTCATCATCTTTTTATTTATCATCTTTTTCTTTCTCGTCTATTTTCTTTGTCATCTTTTTCTTTCTCATTTTTTTTCTTCATCTTCATTTTTTTTTCTTATCTTTTTTATTTAATTTATTTTTCTTTTGCATAAAATAAAAATTTTTGTGCAAATATATTTTTTATTAGTAAATTATTTGTAGTATTAAATTTAAGTAATATATATATATATGGTAATTTTTTTTAGTAATTTGTCTTATAAATATGTTTTTATATTTAATTTTTTGTTAATATTTTTTTATAATAGTTATTATTAGTAATTTTTTATAATATTTTTATATTAATTTTTAGTATTAATTTTTATTAATAATTTATTATTTATTAATTTTTAAAAAATTTATTTATTTGAATTTTTTATTTCTTATTTGAAAATTTAATTTTTTTTATAATTTTTTTAAAATTAACAACTAATTTTTTTTATTACTAAATTAGTTACAAATTATAATCTATTTACAAAATGATTGTAAAATTATAAAATTCCAAACACCAAATTTTTTCTTTCTAAACTGTCACATGGCATTGCCATGTCATTAAATCACCGGAATTTTGAATGAAAAATGGTAAAAATGACTTTGTTGTTCACTAAATTTAAGTCAAAAATTAGTTTTAAAAAGAAAATCAAAGTTGGGTGACTGTATTATAATAATCTATAAAGATAGGTGACTTTGACTGAAATTTAAGGAGAAAAGGACCCAATACAGGGATGGTCCCACCATTGCCTACTAGCCAATGAAATCCCTTTTTCACTAGAAATTTTGCTTCGCATAACTGGGTCTAAATTCAACAGGCACCCTTCGAGGAAAATACCTGGTTTATACATATATATATATATATATATATATATATATAGAGAATTATTGGATTAAAAAATTTATGTGTTTTAACATAAGCATGCCACTTAGTACAATCAGCATACACCATATGGTGCACACAAAGCTCACCACGCAACTTGTTTAAAGTAAATCCTACCATGAGCTGATTTAAAATCAGAATCCAATTGGAATTAAATTAGTTTAAATTAGACTAGTTTTGATCAAATTTATATTTGACTAGAATTGTGAATGAGTCAAACTGAAATTAAACTGAAACCATTTAATTCGGTTTCAAGCTAAATATGATTTTTATTTAAAAAAATACAAAAAATAGAAAAATAATTTGAATGATTAGATTTGAACCAGACCAAATCAAACCAAAATTAAAACTTTTATTGAATCGTGAACTGACAGTTTCAGCTTGATGGCCAAGTTTAGATTCAAGTAAAGGCAATCTTTAATATAATTATATTGAGTTAAGTTTATTTTAAATAAATTAACTTTTTCTTAATTAAAAATTAAGGAATAAAATATTAAATATAAATTTATCAAGTAAATAATATATTTTCAGCGACTAATAAAATGGCTTTAAAATTCAAGTTAAGTCGGATTGACCTTGTACTAATATCTTGTTTAGTTTAAAATAAATGTATGGTTGTCGGAACACCAAGTTGTGTAGGAAGTGATATTTAGTTTAAAATAAATGTATGGTTGTTTATTTTTAATATCACTTCCTACCGCGTGGAATTCCAAGACCCCGGGCTGAAATTTTAATAATAAAAGGTGCAATCGTAGATTAATGTATTCAATGTTGTGTAGGATGGCGCCAAAGTGTGTGTGGATGGGAGTTGCAATGGTGTTAGCAGAGATGAGGTGGTGTTATGGTTGTTGGGAGCAAGAGAGAATTGCTCTCTTACAGCTTAAGCCTTTCTTCGATAGTTCTCTCACTCTGCAAAACTGGGCAGATGCAGAGGAGGGCTCAGACTGTTGTCAATGGGAAAGGGTCGAGTGCAGTAGCACCACAGGGAGAGTGACCCAACTCTCTTTAAATAATACAAGGGATTTGATTTCTGGGAAGTGGTATCTTAATGCCTCTCTGTTTCTTGCTTTTGAAGAATTGACTAGTCTCTACTTGATGGGGAACTTAATACTGGGTTGTGAGACTGAAGGTGAAGACTTTGCCTTGAATCGTTAAATTTTTGTGCTTTGTTCTTGCATTTAGAACTTTCTTCTTTTAACTCCAGGTTTTGAAAGATTATCAGCAAGATTGAGCAATTTGGAGGTTCTTGATTTGAGTTACAATTTCTTTAATGAAAGCATACTGCCTTCTTTGAATGGATTTTCATCTCTCAAATCTCTAAATCTTGGATATAATCAGTTTACACTACCAATTCAAGCACAAGGTAAGCTCAATTACATACCTCTTCCATCACCTGTTTGCAAAAATGCTACGCAAGTTAGGTCTTCTATTCCATTGAAGGAAAGCTCTTATTTGTAGTTTATGTTATAACGATCAACAGTATCAATCATTCTTTTTTCTTCAATGAATTTTGTACATAAAATACAAGTTGTTTCTAACCATGAATTCCACAATCTGTGGTAGAAGTGTAATGTATTGAAGTCTCTTTCGCCTTCTCTTCTCTGAAAAAAAGGAACTCTGAAAGATGGGTTTTCATTATAATCTTCAATAAAATATCCACCAGTTGTTTCTCTACAAACATAAAGGGTGATAACTTGGTTTGGCCTTGTTCATGTTCTTATTTTGGTGCTTTCTAATAAAAACTCATCTCTCTTTCCTTGAAGAAAACCCAATTATAAGTTCCTTGTCTCTCTATGTTGTTGTCTTTTTCTTTTTCTTTTTCTTTTTTTTTTAATAGCAAATCTAGTTGAAGAAGGCATGAGAAAACCGAGCATCATATATATTTTCTTATAATTGCTTGTATTAAATAAAGTTGTATGTTCTAGCTTAGGTTCATATATTCACTTCTAATAATCTTGTTAATTATTTGTAGACTTGCCTAATTTTGAGAATTTGGAAGATTTGTTCTTGGACAAGATTTCACTCAACAATAGCTTTCTTCAAAGAGTTAGAGTGATGACTTCTCTAAAGGTTTTATCACTGTCTGGTTGTGGACTAACTGGCTTATTGCCAAATGCTCAAGGTAAGGTTGATCTCTCTGCTTGTCTCTTTCTTTCTGTCTCTCTCTTTCTCTCTGTCTCTCTCTTTATATGCATGCATGTATATATTTATAAGGATCTTCTGTAAATTATATATCTGCAGGACTCTGTGAATTGATAAATCTTCAAATGCTAGATGTCAGCAACAATGATCTCCGGGGTACCTTGCCCTGGTGTTTGGTTAATTTGATATCCCTTCAACAATTAGATCTCTCTTTCAATCAATTTGCTGGAAATATCTCCCACTCTCCCCTTAAGAATCTTACTTCTCTTGTGGACCTAAAACTTTCAAACAATCACTTCCAAATACCATTCTCATTAGGTCCATTTTTTTACCATTCAAACCTCAGGCAAATCAATGGTCAGTATAATGAAATATATGTGGAAACAGAGTTGCATTCATCCCCCAAATTCCAGTTAAATTCCATCCTTCTGTCTGGTTGTGGAAATTGTGGACCCTTTCCCAACTTTCTCTATCATCAACATGACCTGCAAATAGTTGATCTCTCAAATATGACATTGAAAGGGAGTTTTCCAAACTGGTTGTTAACAAACAACACAAGGTTGGAAGTACTTCATCTAGTAAATAATTCTCTTTCAGGACATTTGGAGCTTCCATTTCATCCTCATATTAATCTGTCGGAATTAGATATTTCCAATAATAATTTCCACAATCACATTCCCTTGGAGATTGGATCATATTTCCCAAAATTGATATATTTAAACATGTCCAAAAATGGTTTTGATGGTAGCATCCCCTCTTCCTTTGGCAATATGAGCTCTTTAGAGATTTTAGACTTATCTGACAATCAGCTGTCCGGGATCATACCTGAACTCTTAGCCATTGGTTGTTTCTCGTTAGATACCCTTATATTGTCAAACAACAATTTGCAAGGTCACATATTCTCTGAACATTTTAACTTGACAAAGTTGTGGTGGCTGCAATTGGATGGAAATAACTTCAGTGGAAGGATCTCCAATTGCTTGTCCACGAGCTCTTTGTCAATTCTGGATCTCAGAGATAACCATCTCTCTGGAAGGATCCCAGGGTGGATAGGCAATTTATCATATTTGAGGGACTTGGTCATTTCGAATAATCATCTTGAAGGTCCTATTCCACTGGAATTTTGCCAACTCCAGTATCTTGAAGTTTTGGACCTTTCAAAGAACAATGTCTCTGGTAATTTACCATCTTGCTTTAGGCCTTCATCAATAATACACGTTTACTTGTCTGATAATGGGATAGAAGGGCCTATGACAAATGCACTTTCCGACGGTCGTTTCCTAACTACGTTTGATCTTAGCAATAACCGTATGACTGGTAGAATTCCAAATTGGATTGGTGGGCTTCCTGCATTGAAATTTCTTCTCCTGAAGAATAACAATTTTGATGGTGAGATCCCACTTCAAATGTGTCATCAGTTCTACCGATTAAGTTTGATAGATCTTTCTCACAACAACCTTTCCGGTCCCATTCCTTCTTGTCTTACACCTGATCTTTCTGCTGAGCCTCCAGATCCTAATGATGTTAGCTTTTTGGATCCACCCTTCTTTCCCTTCTTTGAACCAAAAAGGCCTTTAAAATTTACAACAAAACATTTTTCCTATTCTTACCAGGGGAAAATTCTACGGCTTATGTCTGGACTTGATCTCTCATGCAATAAACTGACAGGCAACATTCCCTCTGAAATTGGATACTTGAGTAGGAGCCACGTGCTAAATCTCTCATACAATGGCTTTACAGGTCCAATCCCTTCAACATTTTCAAATCTAGAGCAAATTGAGAGCTTAGATCTTTCCTACAACAACTTGGAGGGGAATATCCCTTTTCAGCTTACCAAGTTAAACTATTTGTCAGTTTTTAGCGTGGCACACAACAACCTATCTGGAATGACACCTGAAAGAACTCAACAATTTGCAACATTTGATGCAAGTAGCTATGAGGGAAATCCTTACCTCTGTGGATTGCCATTGCCAAAAAATTGCACTTCATCTACTGAATCATTATCTTGGCCTAGAGCTTCAGCAATGGATGAAGATAGTGGTTTTCTTGACATGAATGTATTCTATGCGAGTTTCACAGTTTCTTACATATTTGTGCTACTAGGAATCTTCTTAGTTCTGTGCATAAATCCTCAATGGCGACATGCATGGTTTTATCTAATTGAAATGTGCATTAGCTCTTGCCAGTACTCTGTTGTAAGCAATATGCCTAAGCTATTCTGTCATGGAAACAAATAGCTGCCACATTCTTCTTGGAATTAAGAGATTGCATTTTGTATTATTCAACTTCTCAAGCTCTGAGAGATTGCAATATTATTTATTATATCATATTCGATTGAGGTAAGCATATCATTTTCAAGAAAAGCACTGGCGGCTGCCTGATTAATTCAACTGGACAATAAGATCTCTCACCAGAGTGTTGCTGCCTGTTCTGTGCATCCCATGCTTAGTATGCATGTGTGCACTAGCGTGCATGATCATGTTGAATCATCATCCTATGTGCTTATAATTATATCACATCTGGGAAGAAGTATGTAAGAAAAAGGCACTATAATAGAAAGAAGCTAAATTTTTCTTTCACAGTTGGGTCCTTCAATACTTCAAGTTTGATTCAGTTCGAATTTTCTGCTTCGATTCGGATTTAGTTTGATAAAGACATAACCACATGAAATAGCA
Organism: Hevea brasiliensis; assembly: GCF_030052815.1. Lineage (NCBI taxonomy): Eukaryota > Viridiplantae > Streptophyta > Magnoliopsida > Malpighiales > Euphorbiaceae > Hevea > Hevea brasiliensis. The sequence continues at coordinate 89,428,547 of NC_079500.1, forward strand.
AGAAAAATCTTTAGGGATGTTTGTTTTAGTTATTACATCAAAATAAGAAATTATCTCTATAATGAAGCCTAACAGCCTACCTCTCTCACACGTCACCTCTTCTCTTTGGTCTCTCGGTCCAAATTTCACGCTTCACAAGTTGCTTCCATTTTCAAACTGAAAGCGAGAGCTTGATGCCACACCCAATGTAGCACGCAACAAAGCTTTTTTCCATTGAAGTATGCAGTGAGGAATCAAGGAGACCCGATTTAATTATGTGATTTAATCAAATTCTTCCCTTCATTAGTTTACCAACTTGCTTTGTTCGATCTCCTTCTGAGCGTTTCGGCCGTCTCTTTTCTGACTGAAGATGGAATCAAATTCCAAATTGCATGCTCCACAAATTCCTTCCATTTTGTGTATTATTAATATTTTTTTTTTAAGTGTTACACGTTGTTTATATTTGTTTCTATATTCGCGATTTAATTTTTTTTATGCATAATTTTAGAAAATTTTTTACATTAATTAATTAATAAACCTTAAAACTAATAAAAATTTTCTTTCAAAATAAATTTAATAATACAATAAAATTAAAATAAAAATCCAAATTAAAACAAAAATACTTTCATTATATTTTAATTATATATTTAAGTAAATAATATAAGTATAATATTTTTTTTACTCTCAAATCTTTCTATTATTTATATTTTTTTTAAAAAAATTAAAGTAGTCCTAATAATAAAAAAATTAATTTTTTTACCTTTTTTCCTAGAAATTATAGCTTATTTTAAATGTTTATTGCTTTTAATGAATAGTGAAAATTGAAACAATTTGACCGTAAAAAAAATATGATATATTAATTGATTGACAAAAATACCCATAGTTAAAATTACATTACATTAGTTTATTTAAATCAATTTTAACTATGAGTTAAAAAATTTTAAAACTAAGAAAAATTGTAAAAAAAAATCTATAATTGTAAAAATTATATATATATATTTAACATTAAATCTTTAAATTTCATAACATTATTTATTATTAATAAAATTGTTGATAAGTTAAGATATGTGTAAGTATTTTTGGAAATAAGATTTATAATAAGAATAAAATGTAATATATTAATTATTAGTTATTATAAATTAAAAAATTAATAGAATAATTCGTTCAGTTCATAAATTTTTCCATTTGTATTTTTATATTTATCTATTAGTTGTTGAAAAAAAACATAAGGTGCAAAATTTGATTAATAATTGGATGGATTTTATAATTTTTTATTATTATTATGTATAATTTTGTATAATATAAATTAATAATACTAATAAATTGAAATATTTATAAAAAAAAAATCTATAATATGCAGAAATGTACTAATGAAAGGGCAAACTTTCAATGAACAAAAATATCTCTAATATAATTATAAATTACTATTATTTAATTATTTATCAATTAAAATTATGATAAAACTTAAGGCAGACTACTAAAAGTAGAGGTAGGTCTTACACAAAATATTAAAATTTAAAAAATATGAATATAATAATAATAAATATTATAATAAATACTAAGTAAATATACAATTTCACTAATTAAACATATATTATTAAATTTATATATTTACACAAACTTTAAAATTATACACATTTAAAATTAATTTTAGTAAAAATCCTACCATTTAGTGTCACTATTTTCTCATTTATTTATGACATAATAAATATAAAATAAATAAATTCAATTGAATATGTGTAATAAAAAAGATTGATGTATGTTTATTATAATTTTCCCTATTTAGCTTTTTAATTTAATTAATTGAGGTTGTTAAACATTATAAATTATTTTTTTTATATTAGTTTTTTATACAATTAATTTTAATTTATAAAGTCTCAATATATTTTTATTTTAAATATGATATATTAAAATGTAGATTTTTAGTATAACATTTCCTTTGTAAATGTGTTTATAATTAATTACTTAGATTTCTATTATTTTTAAATATTTCTTTTCATAAATATGTTATAAAATTAAATAAAAATAATTGTATTTAAGATAAAAATTACAAGTTAAAAATATCTTGATATTTTTGTATATCTATATTATTTTAATTATCTCAGAATTATGATTTGCTAAAAATAATATTATACAACTAGCATTATACAGCCTATCAAAATATATTATATATAATATATTATATAATATATTTAATCCTTAATTATATATATCTCACAATAGTTAAAATTTATATAATTGAAGATAATTAAAAGACATATTATATGATATATTATATATTAATAATTAACTTTAGAACTTAAATAGTATTGTACAAATATCATGATAACAATTGTATAAAATTATTTCTAAAATCGAAATCTGAACTGAAATCTGATCGAATTTAAGTATAAAAAATAAAATCAAATTAAAATCAAAATATTGAAGAACCAAATCAAAATTATATCAAAATTTCAATTCGGTTTCATTCTTAAATAGGTTCTAAACCAAAATTAAAACCAACTTCAGTTAGGAGTGTCCATGACATTATTTAAATTCAAAATTAGACTAAAATTGATCGTCGAATTAATTTGAGATTCACTCTGAATTATATTTTTTTATAATATTTTTTTAATATTTTATGGAACCAAAAATATTAACTACAATGTTTGCTGATATAGTAATTTTTAATAAAGACTTATATCATTACTAACGGTTCATATTATTAAATAATTTGGGACTAACAATATTAATATGTATGAAAATTTGGAATTATTACTCACACGAAATATAATTTTCAAAAATAATGAAATTATCATATTTCAAGAAATTTTATCTTATGAAAGAAATTTATAAAAATAGTAAAATAATAGATATAAAAAAAAATTTAAATACTTATTATATTACATGCATTAATTAATGTTTATATTAATTATTATAAAATTTTAATATTTTGATTTAAATAATTGAATTCCATAGTTAGTTATTATATATAAATAAAATAATTATATATCATAAATTATTTGATTCACGTGTAATGCACGTGTTTCAAATATACTAATATGCAGTAAATATATTGATGAAAACTTTAATTATATAATTTAAAAAAATATTTTTACACTTATATATTGTATATTAATTTTAATTTTTCCTTTAAAATAACTTTAAATACTTATATATTTGAATAATTAAGTAATAATATAAAATTTATTTAAATAGATAAAAGTATAAAATGAATGAGTATTTAAATTTGATACGATGATGTTTTATTATATTTTGATATAAAATAGAATTTGATTTTTATTTAAATGATCAATTATACAAATAAAGTCTACATGATTTTATGAATAATATTTTTAAATTTTTATAAATTTAAAATTAGAATATTTTATTTTCATAAAAATTATAATTTATTTGAAATAAGAATAATTAATAAAAAAAACTATAAGCACCTTTTAATTTTATTTAAAATTTTAATTTAATTAATTTTATTAAGATTACAAATTATTATTAGTTTTATTCTATTTATTTAAATTAGTCAAAATTTAAATGTAATTCTAATATTTTTATTGATATTTTGAATAATATTATTTTTCAATTGATTATATCTGAAAAGAATTTTGAAATATAAAAATTTCTTTTTATTTGTATTGAAATAAAATAAATCTAAATTTGTTTATAAATTAAAGCTATACTTTTATTAATATCAATAATATATATATATATATATATATATATATATATATATATATATATATATATATATATATATATAATAAAGTGATTGTTATTGAATTAAAAATTTAAACTCACAATTTTAATATTTGTAACTTTATCTATTACTAATATTTTTTTTCTAAAAGAAATGACTACAAATTTATAAAAATAAAATAAAATAATTATCATTGAATTGAATTATAATTTTATATCAGTAATTTTTTTTAATTTAATATTTAATTGTAAAATAATCTTATGCTAATTGAATAGTTAATTTTTAATAGTAATTTTATAATCACGCTAAGGATATATATATATATATATATATAAAATAAATTAATAGAAACTCCTAAAAGGTCAACTGCAAAAGCCTTACCATGTCAAAATCCAAGAAATCTCATGGAACAGTTCATGTGACCGATGTAACTATTAATAAATATTCACTTTTTTCAATTTTTAGGTTAATTAAATTCTTATGCCACTAAATTTTAATTTAAAAAGGAATTGTAAAAGAAAAAGACTTATTATTTTTATTTTTATTTTGATAAATATTTTAGCTTAATTATATATTTTTATAGTGGTAAAATTTTTAATCTTATAAATAATATAAAAACTTTAGGATATTTTTGACCATTCATATTTCTTATGTACTTGAATACTATATTAGATTTGAATCAGAAATTAACAGCCTCTATTATATTACTAGCAAATACCATTATTTGTTATTTTAGATCTTTCAGATTATTCGGGTAGGAGATTTGGACTATTATTTTCTGATCCTTTGATAAAAAAATTTCATTAAGGTGGAACCAATAAAAGATTTTTATACATTCCGCTTCTCATGTATACATAAACATATCTATTAAAGTATTTTATTATTAATATATCAATTAATCAATATTAACAATTAAAAAAAATTACCATTTTTTCATTTTCTTAAATAATTTTTTAATACTTTATTTTGCTAAATATTAATTTAAATTATTAGATTTTATTATAAAATATTATTATTTAAATCTAAAATTTAATTAAAAATTGGCCCATTGGTAAAAAAAATTCAACCCTTTTCGTGTTTGGCGAATTTATCTAATTGTTTAAAACTTGACAAAAATAACCAGAAATTCAAATTTTGTACAAGTTGTAGCTATTTTTTAGATGGAATCAAGAGGCCACGTGCCAAAGCTGAGCTGGCATCACACGTAGCAATTTTTAATATTTTCAGGTGGGACCCATGTAGCTACATCAGCTAAGTGAGGTTTCTAAAATATAACCCAACCAAATAATTAATTCTAGTCCAATTAATCTACCATAGTTGAAAAATTAAAATTAAATAAAAATTAATTGAGAAAACAAAAAGATTGAAATCCCTAATATCTCATCACTTCAAAACTCCTGAACCAGCATTTTCATTGACTGTTCTCGACACTAAAGAAGCTCTAGAAAGAACAATTCTTAAGAGGGATTTTCTTTTCTCATTGACTGCACCTTCGATTGTTCGCTTATGTCAATGAAAGGACGATTTGCTGGTGGTGCTCGTTGGTGTGACATCGATAGCAAATTTGGTTTTTGTGCGAGATGGTCCAAAAGAGATAAAATAACAATATATTAGAGGTGGTCCTAGCCCTTTTATGCAAAATGAAGCATAAAAAGGATGATTGGAGGGCCATTTATCAAGGACCCGAGAAAAGGTAAAGTGATTTTTGTTTGTTTGCACGTATACTCAATGTCTGAAACTCTATATATGTCTGTGTTTAGTGTGGAATATTAAATCATGCTTATTACACACATTTCTTTCATATTGAATCGCATGGGTTTGTTGTGGAACAATAACACACGTTTGAGAATTGCATGGTATATTAGGGTTTCAAATAGTTACCACTTGTGGTTAAGTTTTTATATGTTTGATGTGTACTTAACTGGTTGGATTTTGTATTTGAAAATTATTAGTACATGTGATTAGCGTGTGTGATGATATTAACTTAATAATTATTTGAACATATTTCCTGTTGAGGTTCGTGTGGGTCGGAAGTTTACTGAGGGTCTAATGTTTTATTATTTGGGTGGACATGTTATAAAAGGATGTTGGACAGATTGCTATAAACTGACTTATGAAGCTATTGAAAATAGGTCAAAGGATCTTGGGCATGCTGATAAGGTTGATAAGATAGGGTATTACAAAACCCGAGGGGACTGGCAGTTTGGTGAATAATGATGCTGAGGTGAGACAAATGTGGAAAGAAGGACTAGATTGAAATTGGCTGAAGCTTTTCATAGAATTTAGGGAAAAGAATGGGGAAGATCAAGGGTAGGCGTCCAATCTCAAATAGCACTCTTGCTGTTTCACAGAAAAAGCTCAAATGTTCTCTTATTGGCCAACACATTGAACAACAAATTGTTGTGTTTTCTAATGACACAAGATAAAATGCAAATATTTTTCATTAAAAGGCGATCAAAAAATGCATAAAACTGGAGATGAAAATAAATTTATTGTGAATTGTAGCATACTTGAATCATCTGTCACCAGCAACTTATTGCTGAATTCAATGCACTTTCTGCAAAAGCAGAAACTATTGAATCAATCTTGAGAAATAACATTATTTTGGCAGATAACTGTGATTTGTATGCTATAACCAATCTGCTGAACAAAGCAATCAAAATGTCCTTGTATCAGCATTAGCTATGAAAAATGGGGGAACCTACTTGTAGTGAAAAAATTCAGCTCCCTAGAACAAAATGAAAAGTGAATAAAAATTATACATATTTGAGAAATATTAACTGAATCAGTAAACAGGTATAATCAAAAGTTAAAACTTACTGTTAATGTTTCCCATCGTGGAACTGAGCGTTTTTTGACGACTTGAAAGTTTCCAAAAATCTTTTGGCACTCTCTAACTCTTGCTTCTGCCTTGCCTTATCCCAACTGTGCTCATTAGCCAGTATCTCAATTACACGTGGCAATGCTCGGCCCGCTGCATCAGTATCCAGGAATGCAAGCCGTGATCTCCTAGCAATGAAATCAACAACAGATCCGCAGTACTCATTTCGAGCACAGTAGGCAACCTCTGCTTCTAGAAAAGGGTAGCCATGGGCAAGCCGCTTCCCTAGACCTTCATTCTGAATATTAAGGAGGATTCATAATGTTAAATTGCCAACAACCCACACAACAGCATGTTCTGAGATAGAATTTGGTTCATTCATACTACAATCTTTCAAAATAATCATATGGCATAGTTAGATGAAAATCCCAATGCAATCCATAATGCACCAGATTTATCAAGCTTAGATGGCCGAAAGTGGATCTTCCAGTTGATCCAAAAGATTGAATTTTGCAATTTCATAAATTTTGAAATGACAACCTTAGATGCACGATCACTTGCAACAATTAGGGTATTTAAAATTAATTAGGTACATTAAAAAAATCGACAGAATAGTCAAGCTCAAATCTTGTTACTTTTCAGGGGACAAGGGGTATGACCTAGGAGGGCAAAGGGAGAGCACATAGAGAATAAAGGCAGGCCAAACCAACCTGAGCTATAGCAGCCACTCGTTCTGCCAATGTACCATATGCATGTGATAAATGCTTAGCAGTAGCTGTGTCCATTACTCCAGGGACAACTTTACCACCATATGTCCTCTTCATGCGTACATATTGTTGAGCAAGAACAGTGAATGATGAAGGCTCCCAGCCATCTCCACCAATCAGCCTGAGGTTTTGAGTAAAACATCCATTTGTTGGACTTAGTTTTCCAGACTTTATAGCTGCATCAACAGCATCTTCTGCCATGCTGAAAACCATTTCCAATAAGCATAGTACTTAGCACAAATAAGATTTGATGCTGTTATTCTAACAAAATAAATAGGAAAACTCTCGCCAATGCTTATTCTGACTTGCCAGGTATAGCACCATTCCAATAATTAGATAGATATAGAATTTCCACTCAGTCAAACAAAATTACCTTCGGTAAGTAGTCCATTTTCCACCTGTGATTGTGACCAAACCAGGATAATCTTCACATACAACATGATCTCTGGAGATGCTCTCAGTATTTTTTGCTGATGGCTCAATAGCTAATGGGCGAATACCACTCCAGGCTGAAAGAACATCTGTGCGGCGTACCTAATATTTATATACTGTCACTTCAGTATCCACAGCCCAAACAAATCAAGATGAATTCTGTAACTAAACCAATTCTAACTTTTCATGCTGTCTAAAGAATGTGAATCTATATAGAGAAGCAACATATCACCATTTTGGCATTTTACAATTAGGCCATCTAATGATCTTGAAACTATAATTGCCATTATTCTTAAAAAAGGGAAAAAAAAAATTCCAAAGAAGCAAGCAAAAAATTTCACTCAATGTGGCACCTTGCAAGCACAAATGCACACAACAAACGACAACAACCAAACAAGAATATCTCTGAGGATGCTCACTCTAAGGTTTAACCCATTATCTTGATAACTACCTCAGGCAACCCCCTTAAACTTTTCAGGACTTGTCTCGCAATCCATCTTAAAGCAAACCTTGAGTCCATACCTCATCTCTACCACCTCCACCAACTTTAACTCTTTACACATATACACCTCCAAATATCCACAGCCAAAACAAATAAAGAGGAATTGGATAATTAAACCAATTCACTAGCATTCCATGCTGCCCGATGAATGTGAATCTATGTAGAAATGTAACATATCACCATAATTTAGAAAAATACCATGTAGTGAATCATATAAAACAAGATGAGTTAATATTGAGTTCAGAATAATAAGCTGCAAAAGAACAAGAGAAACTAGTAGATCTAGCTCAAGAAATTGAGAAATAGCAAGTGGTATCAATTTATAAATAATATATTGAATCAGTTCTGATAATTCTTAAGACAAATAAACAAGCAATTTAAGGTAGATTGATTAAATATGTGATTAAAATGCACATTTAACCCACCCCAACTTCTGAAATCATGTATAAGATAGAGTAGACATACTTTTATCAGTACAAACTTCTGTAAATCATGCTACTGGACCTAGCCACAACACCGACGCTCAACAAACAAGCACCTTTAGTTTATTTTAAATAACTGTAGAAAATAAATATTTAGTAATTAAGATGTTCTGTTTTTATCCATGCTTCATCCTTAACAAAGATTAGCAAAAATTTTTAAAATATAAACAGCCATTTCTAAAACAGTTTCACCATTTACTTCATGATAGCAAGAGAATTTTGAAAATAAGTGTCAGAAATTCTATACACGCAAAATATCACATACCTTAACACTAAGGTAATCTGAGATAGCATCAAGTATAAACTGAATTTCATCCTCATGTGGTTCTGGAAGCAAAGTGATGGTAGTGTTAGAATCTGTAGTTCCAGCGACTGTTCTTCCCAACCATGGCAGCATGAAAACAACACGTCCATCTTTTGTTTTAGGAACAATCAAACCCATTCCCTCTGGAGAATAATAATCAGGGAGAACAACATGTACACCACTGCTAGGACAGATCATAGGTTGTGCATCATTCTTAGCCATTTTCCTTACAGAGTCACAAAATGGGCCGGCTGCATTCACGACAACTTTTGCATAGGCATCAAACTCTTTGCCTGGTACAGTACAATATAAGATACCAATAAAAACTTGAAATCAGCGTAGTCACAAGAAACAAAAGGTCACAAATATGAACAGTACAGTGCGTCCATTCACATTGAGTTCATATCTATTACAGACAGCAACCTACACAACAGATCATAATAGAAGGAAAAAACAAACTTCAGGAAAAACAAAGTCGTTAGTTTGACCTGCTTCTACACTGATAATTGCTCTCAAATAGCTTAGGGGCTGTTTGCTTATGGAAAATTGAGGCTATGTTTTGAAGAAAAAAAAAAATCAGCGGGAAAAGAAGCCTTGCAGTTTGCAATCAAATATAATAATTTTCCAACTATAAAGTTTCCCAATGTCCAAATTTATACTACCATTGAAATAGAACTAAACTCGTTTATACTGTTTTCTTTTACAAAATTATGCTGGTTTTCCACGTGTTTCCAAATTGAAACGCATACCTATGGTCTTTTTTTCCTATTTTATACTACCACCACTACCATGGCACCACCACATTACCACTATAAGTGGCAACACCGCCACCACCACCACTACCAACATTTCCAAAATAACTTTTGTTCATTTTATAGTCCACAATTTCTACACATTAGGTGAATGGTATTGAGATAGTTTCCTGTATGCTTGTTTTCTTTTAAGCAGAAGATTAAGAGCTTCAGTAAACATGTTATATTTGTGTATTTACACAGAGGAAAACCATATATAATGAAAATATAACTTGTATGAATGAAAAATTTTCAATTTTTGATATCTAGAATACAAGGAAGATTAATAGAGATGGTTGGCATACTACTTAGGAAGCAGAGACCATTCTGAAGAAAAAGGCCACTCTTACAAAAATTGTAATGTTGACAAACTTATTAGCTCAAAAACTTATTATCAAAATTCATATATTGCATCTATTGAATGCTCTTCAGTCTCAGAATCCTTCAATTATTGGCTGCACAAATTTGCAGAAGCATATTGAGATTAGTGGAAGGGGAAGAACAAGAAGAGAAGAATCAAGTGGTTTTCTATTCTTTTTCAACACAATTTTGTTCTTTGGAGGTTGAGGCAATAAATGTGGCACATTCTTTGGGAATGAAGCGGTTAAGTAGTAAAGATCTTGACCAAATATTGATGGGTTAACAGATAAATGTTATACCTGATAAATTGTCCCGAATCCGTGCGCCAATTATACGCTCATTAGCCTCATCTTTTAGGAAAGATACCACTTCCGCATGGTTGACCACTGCTGCACCAGCTAATGCAGCAGTACATGCCAAAGCAACATTAAGCCTTGAGTCATTCATCTGCCCATCATAATACACCACTGTGCCCCTCAAGCTTCTATCTTTACCCTTTTTTGCAAGAGTTGGAAACAATTCAAGGGACTCTTGTGCAGAATAATATCTGGACAAGTGTAACAAGCGTGGTCCTGCGACCAAATCATACATTTTCAAGCCCATCCAATAGTATACCACCTCAAACCAGTCAAAACAGGGCGTCATGCAAGGCAAAGCATGGCACAGATGTGGCGCATTGTCAATAACCTGTTTCCGTTCCTCAAGTGCATGGAAAACTAACTTCAGTTGACCATAGTCAAGATTAAACACTGCTTTCTCCAAATAGCGAACTCCTGTGAAATAATGGAGCAAGCAAGAAATTAAACTATTTAGCCAAAGGTTCATAAAAATGCAAAAGGGGAAATTTTTCTTTTGATAAATATGCATAGAAATGCAAATCTTCAATCACTTTCAATGACCTTCACATCAGGAATAATCGTTGGAACGCGAACAGTACCAAGAAAATTGAATGTCATTTCAATCAAGTTATGTTATGACAAACAATCAATACACACAATAATTTACCAGGTTGTGTGGCATATGATCAGAGTTATGAACAGGAATAAGTAAGTTTATGGCATATCTTGCCCATATGATGAGATAAATACTTTTTAAGGCATGAATCTCTAATCTTAGATGGGCACAAAAGAAAATCAGATTCAAGAACAAGAGCATTAACAAGGAGTCCTTTCCATAAATTTATGAAAATGCCACAATTGAACTTCGTAGTTTGTACTATTACAGGTCTTCTTATGGCCACATTTGAAGTGATGGATTCGCCAGAGAATCCTAAACAAGAAAAATGAACGAATTCAAAGTATTTTCAAGCAAACTTAATTATGCCATATGATCATCCTCATTCATGTTACATTTCTATACGTAATTATATACAGTTATTATATGTTGAAAGAGACTTGCCCCCATGAATTAGCTTCGTGGACCTTGAAGAGGTACCAGAAGAGAAGTCCTCTCTCTCAACTAGACCAACGCGAAATCCCCTTGTGACAGCATCGAGCGCCACTCCACAGCCGGTGGCGCCACCGCCGATCACGAGAACATCAAGGGGATTAGCGGCACTTGTGCCGGTCAAAACCGACTCCTGAGCTGCTCGAGAAGGAATGACAGCGTTGGGATCAGTAATTTTCTGCCTAAAGGAGTCGAGAGCAGGCCCACCGCCTCGGTCGTTGGTAGCTAGGTTGGGGGAGAAGAGGATGGAGACTCCGGTCACGGCGGCAGCAGTGGTGACAACAGCAACGGCGCCGAGACGGCGTAAACTGGTCGGGGAGGGCATAATTCCGATATGCGACTGGAATGTATGAGGTGGCAGATGGCGATATTGTTATGGAAATCCGCGAAGTTGCTTTGGAATCGCAGAAGTGGTTATTTACTAAAATGCCATTTTCAAGGAGAGTGAATTGCTGTCTTCTTTTTTTAACTTTTTTTTTTAAATCGTTTTACTAAAAATTAATTATTTTTACATTTTCATAATTATGTTTTATCTTTTGATTTTAATAATTTTATCCTAATTTTTTAAATTAATTATTTTGACACCCTAACTCAGAGATAAATTATGATGAAGAAGGACGGGAGAATTAGGGTGTCAAAATAATTATTATTTTACTTAATCATCAAAATTAAAGTTAGGCAATTACGTGGTAGTTGATTAAGATAAATTATTATTTGTTGAAGTATTTAACATTTAAAATAATATTTTAATTACAATATGTGAATTCTATAATTTCAAAAATAAATTTCCATCTTAATTAATTATAATATAAGTATTTCTAACATTAATTTTGATAATTAAATAAATTTATAATTAATTTTTAAAATTGAGACAAAATTAATAAAATTAAATAAATATGATATAGTTATAAAGGGAGATTTTATAACAAAGTAAAACTTACTTTATATGTAATTACGATTATATTAATTAATAATTATTCATCTAATGGTAAAAATAATAAAGTATAAATGAAATAAATAGTTAAAAATTTAATTCATTACTTTTTCTGTAATAATTAAATTAAATTTTAATTGGATGAAATAAACTTATTATTAGAAAATTTTCTTTTTTAATTAGACAAATTAAAATTTAAAAGGTAAAATTAATAATTTTTTCTGATCCCATTGCATACTCATTTTGCATATTTAGAATAAATACATTTTAAAAAATTATTACATGTCACAAAATAAATAAAACAATATTTTTTCTTTTTTAAAGTTTCTGTATATAATATATATATTAATTTATTTAAATATCCTTTTATATTCCTTTTATCTCAATTTAAATTTTTTAAAAAAATATAATAAATTTTATCATTACACTAAATATTTATTAGTGAATGGTAAAAAAATTTTTAATGGAATAAAATCAATGCCAAATGAAAAGGGATGGGCAAAATTGGATCACTCTCGAACAGAAAGGCGAGTTTGTGGGGACAGGTTCCACGTCTCAACTGGGACCAACTGCCCAAAAACAGCGCTCTTTTCAAAATAGATTCGAATATCCAATGCTTAATTGCACCGATTATCTTGGAGCTTGGGGATTATTTTTAATTCTATCCTTAAATTTTAATTTATTAAAATAAAATTATTTAACTTAATTTTTATTATAAAAAAAAGTCTTTTTTAAATTCTCGTATGAGTTTCGACTAACTATTTATGTATCATGCTCAGACTGTCATTTAAAAATAAAAATAATGTCACATAATATAACAACAAGTAAAAGATTTCAAATAAAAGAAAAATAAAGAGAGAGAAAGAGGGAATTTGCCATAGCATATTCCAGTTGCTATGGAGAGAGAAATCTTAGGCATTCAAAGGAATAAAAGGGAGGGGAAAAGTTAGAAAAGGAGATAAATAGAGAAGTTACAACTATTGTCATCTAGCCGCATTGACGGCATTGGAGACAGCCCTACCAAGGAATGATAGAAATCTAAAAGCAACAAGCTCTTGTTCATCCCAGAAAAATATAACAACTTTAAATGAATCATCAGTGAAAATATTGGTGAATCCTACCATAAGAGTCGAGAAAAGGACAGATCCAACACTGGTAAGGAAAATCACAACCACACTAAACATAATAAGCAACTTGAGGGTTTTGCGATTAGTGAAGGTATGATCGAATAGGATTAGAGGCTAATTGGAAGGGTAAGATAGCTAGAGAAACAGTCAAGAGACAAGGAGTCCAAGGAGGAGTAGGGAGACACTGCAAAGAGGCCATTGCAAACATACTCAAAGATGTGGTTGATGAAGACATGGAAGGCAGGAATAGCAATGGGAGGTTGCGATTAGGTTGATACAACAATGGATCCAATAGTGATGGTGATAATTTAGGGAGATAAGAATTATCACAAGAGATGAGAATGTCATTTTTTGGTGGTAGTGATAGATTTTGTGTTAAGAGATGCAACATAAGAATTGAGGGATAGAAAATATAATATACTGATTTCATATTACAATGAGAGAAAGTTTACAGATTCAACATGAGGAGGTTTTTGAAGATTTAATTTTCAAAGAGAAAGAAAGGGAAATGTTGATAGAAGAAAGTGAAAGAGAGAAAGTTTAAGAGAAAGAGTATTTGTCTAGGAGAGGAAGACTAAGGATTACGTAATATTTTTTTTATTTTAAAATGATAACATGGACATGACACATAAGCAATCGACGGAGTTTACACTAGAATATGAAAAAAAAGATTTTCTTTGCAAAAAAAATCAAGTTGAATGATTTTATTTTAACAAATCATAGTTTAAGAATGAAATTAAAAGTACTCTCTAAATTCAAGGACAATTGGTGCAATTAATCGAAGATCAAATCAATTTTCAGTTCAACTCATCACCATAATATTATACCACAATTTTTTTTTTAATTTTCTAAAAAACAATATTCTGATTTGTTTTACTTTTTCTGTGTTATTGAATAATTAAATTAAATTATCAATTTTATTTATTTGATTCTAACTAAGGCTAATTTAATACTTCAAAGTCTTAAAAATGATTAAAGCCCATTATAAATTAATATTTAATCAATAAAAAAAAATTAATGAATGGGATAATAGCTATGCAAAAATAGATAAATGAATTCAAATTTTTAATATTTCTATTTTTAAAAAAAGATAAAAATCAACTAAAAATTTTATTTGGTAGATTAAAATAAATTAATTCTGAATGGTTTGATTTTTGAATTTATCGTGTTGAACTCTAAAGTTGGAGAAATTATAGTATGGATCAGTTATTTTTTAACTCTTAATAGCTAATTTTATTATTATTAAATAGAAAAAAAAGGACTATTTATATTATTGTGACTCTAAATTATGTAAAGTGATTATTGAGAATTAATAAAATTTTATTATATAAAATTTAAAAATTTAAAAAAAATTATATTATATTTTAAAATTTAAAAATAATTCTATTATAACAGTTAAAGTTCTGAAAAAACATCAAAATTTATTCCCAAAATTGGGCAACTTGATCCAGTTTTCATAACTTGGCAGAAAGGTGCGTGGCTCGTGAATGGCGACTTGGTATTGAATGAAGAAAAGCTGCACAGTCACGATGGTTGGCAAGTAAAACTGGTGACTCGCCACCTTTCTTGTTTTTTAAAAATTGGTACGTGAGAACGCTTGGAGCCGGAAACCAAGTCAAAATGGATATTTCTCCACCCACCCTCACCAGTTAAATAACGGGCCACGTTTTTTATACTAAAATATTAATATAATTGTTAATATAGTAATAAGTTATGCAAAAGTTGGATTCTACTAATCATCAACATTAATTTACTTGAATTATTTAATATAATATAATACTAAAAGGAGAAGACAATTGATGGATTATTATCTTCATCAACAGTCGTTGTCAAGATTTATTTTAGTCAAATAAAAGATCAAGTTAGATAGCCGTGCATTATAATAATTAAAAAAACGTGATGGATCATTACAATATTATAGAATAAGATATATATATAACTAGCAAGTTAACATAATTGGTTGAATCATCCTTGCCAATACTAACAAAAAAAAAAAACTCTCATTAAATAGTTGAACTGATTAAGTTACCGATTCACTAATACAATCATCAAATCAACTAGGTGACATAAGGTTATTTTTTTTTATTTAATTTAATTATAAGTTCAAATCGAATTAGTGTTTGATTCACTGATACAATCAGCAGATTTAATCCGAATTTAATAGCTATGACATATATAATATTTTAATATTTAAGAAATTTATAAGATTTGATTTGTTATTATCATAGACATTTTTTTTATTAGTATCAATAAAATTACATTTACTAAGTATATATATAAAATAGGCATGTATTTTTAAGGGGTTGATACCTGATATTCCTTTTTATAATATTGTTATAGGACATTCTATATTATATTTAAATTATTATAAATTATTTAATAGTTACTCTTTTAATGCTATGATGAGTAGACATTATTACAAGATAAACTATAATATATTAACATATATTAATTACATATTTTTATATATTTATATTTATTACATATATTTATATTTACATTATAAATAGATAGATTTTAATTATTTTTATTATGAAATTTTTTTTTAAAATGAGAGATAAAAAGTAATAAAAATTTAAGATATTATATATATATGTTAAAATTATTAATATTCACCATCCCTATAAAAGAACAATTAAACTTGCAAAAGGATAGTTTGTGTGACTTCATAAAAAATTTTATTATTTTTTTTTCCATGAAAGTCAATAATATTAGTTTAATATTGAATATTTCGCCCTCAACTTAATAAATATATTAATTTGTTATATTTTTTATATAAATAAAAATGCCTTCCAATGTAGAAGCAAATTTTGGTGAATAATTAAAAATTAAATTTGTTGACTACAAACGTTCAATACATGTATATTCAAATTTTACCTAAATTTTGATTTTTTTAATTAAATTTTGTAATATTAAGAATTTAATTAAAATTTTGATTGAGTAACAAACATTTATAATATCAATTTTTAAGTAGTAATATGAATATGTGAATTAAATATATAGCTACAAAATTGTGATAGAATTCAAACTAGGAGTTTTTATAGGATTCACATTGTAATTGTAATTATTATTATTATTATTATTATTATTATTATTATTATACAAAATTTAATTTAATGGAAATGACAAAAAAAACCACCTTAAATTATACACTTTTTTATGATTACAACCTATACTTTGACTATGTTCATTAACTGCTTTTAATGTAGCGTTTAGTGTTTTGAATATATTTCTTTTATTTATTATATTCAGCGACATAATATTTATAGTATATTTTGAGGTTAAGGGAGTGATTCATAAAATGCTATTCTTCATAGTTTTTAGAGGTTGAGAGAGTATTTTAACTGAGATCAATGAAATGATATCACTATTTTTATATTTAATAGCTAATCCAACAGTTATTTCTATCAAACACTTCTGCTTTAAATCACTACTAACCACTAATAACTAATATCTAATAGCTAAAAAAATAATTAACAATTACTAAAATAACCAACAACTATTAGAACAGCTAATATTGTCGAACATAGCCTTTGATTCACAATCAACAACACTTTATCAGCCATTAGTCAATAATGGAAATCGCCACATCAGACGAAAGATTACACATCAAATTAACACATCAAACTAATGGCATGGTGCAATTGATATGTGAGTCAAAGTACAGTAAAAATATTTAAATTCAAAATAATCTTATTTTCTCTTTGCATTAACTAATTTTACATAGTATAATATTTACTAAGATAATCCCTAACAATTCACAATCATTTCAATAATTATTATTTTGTATATTTCTTAGCCTATGAATGCTTAATAATACTTTGCATAATTTATGTTTAAATAAAACTTTAAATTAAATTGTCTAACCTCGTTTGTTTAAATGGTTAAAGGCATAACTCACCTGTCAGAGTTAAGTTCAAATCCTCACTCTCTCAATTTCTCTAATAAAAATAAAAACTTTAAGTTAAATTACGAAATTAAAATCATGCTATTAAATTTAAAAATTCAACAAAAATTAATACATAACTTATTTGAGGATAGTTGGAGAACTAAAAATACTTAAAATAATGGAATCCAACAAAAATTGTAAAAATAAAATTTCAACTCAAAATATATAATAATAATAATAATAATAATAATAATAATAATAATAATACTTTTAATTAAATTATAATAAAAATAAATCACTTATAATTTAACTTAGGACATGGAAAAAAAAAAAAGAAAAAAGCCCTAAAATTTGCATTTTTTATAATTACACCCCAAATTAAAAATTTTTATAATTACATCCTGTTAGTGGCAACTTCCATTTAACATGGCGTCTGATGTGGCAACCTCCATTAATGGCTAATGGCTAACATTAAGGTAGAATGCAATTAATATGTGAGTCAAAATACATGATATAATTATAAAAATTTTTAGTTTAGGGTGTGATTGTAAAAATTAGTAATTTTTTTTTTCATTTAATGTATAAACTTGTTATTTATCATGCATATTTTATCTAAATACTTAATGGGCAAAATGCCTATTTGGACCCTTA
Organism: Hevea brasiliensis; assembly: GCF_030052815.1. Lineage (NCBI taxonomy): Eukaryota > Viridiplantae > Streptophyta > Magnoliopsida > Malpighiales > Euphorbiaceae > Hevea > Hevea brasiliensis. The sequence goes on from NC_079500.1 coordinate 89,446,723, forward strand.
AAGTTGGGCCCAATAGTTATATAGGCCATTAAAGCTTTTCGCGATTCAAATGAGAACTTTAAAGATCAAATAAGTCTTTTAAATTTTAAAATTAGATTAAACAAGCTCTTTTTACTATTTTAAGGACAGATAAGTTCTTTAACTTTTAAAAATAGATCAACAGTTTTTTTAGTGCATGGGGTTATCATCGACTATCTTGTTTATCCGATCTGCAATATTTCAATAGATATCTACTGCATCCTGAAGTTGATTAATAAATTATTATTTACAGAATAATTTAAGAAACTTCTAATCTATCGTATTCGTCATAATCATCGTCACCAACTTGATTATAATATGATGAAATCTACTTTTGATTATTTTATTAAAAATAATCTTCTTCTTCGTCATTGTCGCCATCATTCTCTTCTACGTCAATAGTAGTATTAAAAGAGTGGTACATATTATAGAATTTGAAGAAATTCAATCAAGATTCAGATACTAGGTCTTGGATTTTGGGGAATACTTCTTTGGTGAGCATGTGAGGGTGAACTTAGGTTTGAGGTTTTGGGTCTAGATTTCCAAATAGATCTTGAGTAGTGTTTGGATTTGTACTCTTCAGATTGGAGGGGTTGACAGGTAACTATCTTCCATTGGTGGGGATTGGTTGATATTGGTGGAGGGTAAGGAGGATATGGGATGAAGACTAATGAATACGTGATTTACGAAGAAGAGAAAGGTGAAATGTTGAAAAAAGAACTGTGGCCTGTTGAGTGTGGAGATAAGCAAGCGACATAAGCTCACAGACATCGTTAAAAGAAGTTAGTTACAAAGAGATGAGGTAGAATATAAAGCATTTTAAATGGCTTATTTGATTTATTTTTTAAAATTTGGAGAGTTTATTTAACTCCGCAAAACTTAAAGGATTAATTTGACCATTGGACCAAACTTTAAGGGTCTAAATGCCTTTTACCTACTTAAATTTGAAAATTTTTAATAAAAAATGAGTATTTCCCAGCGATTTTATAGAGGTGATTTATATGTATGCTTGTAAAATTTTAATGGCCAATTGTAAGGAGACTTAATAAGTTGTTCAAAAGTTCATGGTCTAGGTTTAGTCTATTATGGGTTCATCAGGCCCATTTTCCTTCATTTCCCGCTTACACATGGTGTAACTAACTCTCCCTTAAGTTTTCAATCTCAACATTCACATTTAATAAATAAACCATATGATCAGTGCATACTTAATTTGAGAGCCCGTTATCATATAACTGCTAAAATAATATAACTTCTCAAATCACAGAGTTTATGATAGATGAAATATGCAATATGATGTACCTTAGATCATTAAATATATTTACATTTCATTTTTTTTTAATCTCATTTATGAGTTTTTGAGTTTGTATTTATGTGTTTATCATAAAAATAAATATAATTAGTCGCCCAACAAACACAGATTAATTTGATAATTTCAATTATTTTCTTCTTTTGTAATACTCCCAACTTGGTTTAACTTTCCTTTTCAAGAATGTCTTACCAAATTGAATCTCTCACCAAATTGAATCTCTCGTAATCATTTGGCAACACTCTAAGAGCTTGTTTGATTTAATTCCATTCTAAAAAATTTTGTGGAATTCAATTGAATTCTATGTTTTTTTTTTTTGTGTGTTTGTTTTGAATAAAAAATAGAATTCAATTTTGGGAATTCAATTGTAAGAAAGTGGTTATAGCTAAAACCAATTCCTATTAAATTTGGTGGAATTTGAATTGAATTAACAAAACTTACATAACAATATTTCTAGACTAAAATATTCTTATTGAAAAATTTCATCTCAGTTAATCATTCATTTTCTTATATACTCACATGCTGAGATTATTTACTTTGAAATGTTAATCATTAATGTGGTTAACAATGACACTATTTATATTATATAAATCTCTTATATATGAAATATGCAAATTTATTTTATATTTATTAATATATTTATATATTTGTTAATTATTATAAATTTAATGGGTATAAGATTTTTTTTATGAATTCTATAAAAAATTATTATTTTTAAATTTTACTCTTAATGGTAAATTAGATAATAAGTATAAATGAATTTCAATTCACCGAATATAATTTATATAAAATTCAAATAAATTCTATCAAACAACAAAATTCATTTAAAATGAACTCTAAAATTTGTGATATAATTGAACCAAATACTGTGATAACAAATATAAAATTGATGGATTATTATCTTCATCAACGTTCATTGTCAAAATTTATTTTAGTCAAATAAAAGATCAAGTTAGATAGCCGTGCATTATAATAATTTAAAAAAAATACCATAAGTTAGTGTTATTAAATTCGATTCAGAAATTTGAAAAATAAAAAGACTGAGTTAATAAATTAATCAATTCATGAATAGTCAATTATTCAATTAGTAAATTGTTAAAAATTAATTAAATATATATATATATATAATAATTAATTATTACACTTAAAAATATAAATTTTATTAAGTTATATTTACATAAATTTTAATCATATTTTAAATTTTATATAAAAGTATTTGAGCAATATAATGCATAAAAATAATTTCTATAAATATGTAGTTATATTTTTAATATAGCTAAATTTCTAATACTTCTATAAATATGTAACTATATTTCTAATATATGGCAAAAAAAATTTATTATTTTATAAAATTTATTACAATATTATAGAATAATCAGTTACTTAATCAATTCAACTATTTAATGAGAGTTTTTTTTTTTATTAGTGTTGGCAAGGATGATTCAACAATTATGTTAACTTGGTAGTTATATATATATATATATATATATATATATATATATATATATATATATATATATAACTACCAAGTTAACATAATTGTTGAATCATCCTTGCCAACACTAATAAAAAAAAAAACTCTCATTAAATAGTTGAATTGATTAAGTAACTGATTCAATCGCCAAATCAACTAGGTGACACCATGTCATTTATTTATCTAATTTAATTACAAGTTCAAATTGAATTAGTGTCTGATTCACTGATGCAACCAGCAGATTTAGTCCGAATTTAATAACTATGCCATATATAACATTTTAATATTTGAGAAATTTATAAGATTTGATTTGTTATTATCATAAACATTTTTTTTATTATTATCACTAAAATTACATTTATTAACTATATATATATATAAAGCAAGCAGGTATTTTTAAGAGGTTGATACATGGTATTCCTTTTTATAATATTATTACATGACATTCTATATTATATATAAATTATTTAATAATTGCTCTTTTAATACTATGATGAGTAGACATTATTATAAGATAAGTTATAATATATTAACATATATTAATTACATATATTTATATATAGATTTTAATTATTTTGTTGACTATAAATGTTCAATTTATGTATATTTTAATTTTACCTAAATTTTGATATTTTTATTTATTAAATTTTGTAATATTAAGCATTCAATTAAAATTTTGATTGAGTAACAAACATTTATAATATCAATTTTTAAGTAATAATATGAATATGTGAATTAAATATATAAATACAAAATTGTCATAGAATTCAAACTAAAAGTTTTTATAGGATTCACATAGTAATTATTATTATTATTATTATTATTATTGTTGTTGTTGTTGTTGTTGTTGTTGTTGTTGTTATTTAATTTAAAAAAAATGACAAAAAAACCACCTTAAATTATGCAATTTTTAACTATTACAACCTATATTTTGATTCTGTTTGTTAACAACTTTTAATGTAGCGTTTAGTGTTTTGAACATATCCCTCATTTATATTATTTGGTAACATAATATTTATAATATGTTTAGAGTTTAAGAGAATGATTCATGAAAACTTATCCCTCCTAATTTTTAGAGGTTAAGAGAACGTTTTAACTAGGGTCAATGAGATGATACTACAATTTTTATATTTAATAGTTAATCCAATATTTATTTTTACCGAACACTTTTGTTTTTAATCACTATATAAATAGTTAACTACTAACAACTAATATATAATCGCTAACAGCTAGAAAAATAATTGACAGCTACTATAACAGCTAACAATTACTAGAACAGTTAATGTTGTCGAACATGGCCTTTGACTCACAATCAATAACACTTTATCAGCCATTAGTCAATAATGGAAATTGTCACATTAGACGAAAGATTACACTTCAAGTTAATACCTCAAACTAATGGTATAGTGCAATTGATATGTGAGTCAAGGTACAATAAAAATATTTAAATTCAAAATAATCTTATTTTCCCTTTGCATTAACTAATTTTACATGATATAATATCTACTAAGATAATCCCTAACAATTTACAATCATTTCAAAAATTATTATTTTGCACATTTCTTAGCCTACGAATGCTTAATAATACTTTGCATATGTTATGTTTAAATAAAACTTTAAATTAAATTGTTTAACCTCGTTTGGTTATATGGCTAAAGGCATAACTCACCTGGCCGAGTTAAGTTCGAGTCTTACTCTCGCAATCTTTCTACTAAAAATAAAAACTTTAAGTTAAATTGCAAATTTAAAATCATGCTATTAAATTTAAAAATTCAAAAAAAATTAATACACAACTTATTTGAGGACAGTTCAAGAACTAAAGATACTTAAAATAATGGAATCCAACAAAAATCTTAAAATAAAATTTCAACTCAAAATATAATAATAATAATAATAATAATAATAATAATAATAATAATAATACTTTTAATTAAATTATAATAGATATAAATCACTTATAATTTAACTTAGGAAATGGCAAAAAAAAAGCCTAAAATTTTCATTTTTTACAATTACACCCCCAATTAAAAATTTTTATAATTACATCCTGTAACACCCCCATTTGCATAGCCTGGTATATTTCACTATTCCGGTGACCGGTGTCGGTCCGGACAATTAAGGGGATTAGAACCATACTTAAGACAACTAAATAAGCCATAAACACAAATAATTAGTAATTGCCAATTAGTTAAGTATAAATAAGAAAAACAGAACATAAGAAGTTAAACGAGCCGAGAGTCACAACGATAGGTGACCCTTCTCGGGAACGACTGCGAAGTCGTTTTAAACTCAAATTTCGAACCGTAAAAAGTGACGCTGCGGTCCTTAGGACCCTCATGAACACAGTGGAAAAGAGAAAATCACGAAAAAAAACTGTTAAGCCAGTCAAATAATTAGGTCAGGGAGCCGGAAGAAATATTGGATTATTTGCAAACCAGGATGAACCGGCGAGGGGCAATTTGGTCAATTGACCCCGAGAGCTGACTCCTGACCTAACTGTCAAATAAAATCGGGGAAAAGAAAATTTCAGAATGGAGAATTAAATTGAAGAACTAATAGAAAAATATGAAAAAAAAAGAAGAGAAAAATGAGAAAAGTAAATGGGTGATGACATCATGCATGACCTCATGCATGATGTCATAAAATAATTAATTAAATTATTTATTAAATTACATTTTGTGGTCTTCCATAAGCCAAGTTTATAAAATAAAAGAAAAGAAAAAAAATAATTAAAAGTCATCTTTTTCATCAAAAAAAAAAACGTGACTCTCTCTTTCCCTCTCCCAAAGCTCACTCTCAAACCTCCATTAGAGCTCTTAGCTCAAGCTTTATACACCCTAAATTAACCATAAGTTCCCCTAAAATTCTCCACTAAACCTCATCCTTGCATCTTGAAGAGTATAGAGGAGCAAGAAAAAGAAAGAAAATTGGTGAAAAAGGGAGTTAGAAATTGCTACACAAAGGTTGGTATTCTAACTCTTAATTTTCTATTTTAAGTGCATGTTTAGTGACTTAAATGAACTTAGAAACTAAGGAAATGAAGAGAAATTAATTGTTGAAGGACTAAACTGAATTTCGGCCTGTTGAAGGGGAGTATGATTTTCTATGGTTTGATGGAGTTAAATGAGTTTAGAAGCTTTACTTAGTTGATTGATTAGGATTAAAACCATTAAATGTAGTTAAATACAATAATTTAGTAAGTTAGGCTTTTGGGACTCAGGGTTTGTGAACCAAAAATGTAAGAAATGAGTAAATGGCATGTTTGACCTATTGTGAAGTGAAAAATGGTCAATTGTGACCAAATGAGTTGTGTTTGAATTATTAGAAGTGAAGTCAAATTCATAGGGTAAATGGTCATGCTGCTGGCAGCATGACCAAGCCAACTTTGAAGGACCAAAACGGAAATTTTACAAGTCCAATTGATATACCACCAATTGGGGATCAAAATAGACATAAAATGACACAATTTTCATTAAGGAACCATGCCCAAAAACTGACCAAAACCTAGTGAACCAATTGACCAAAGTTGGTTAAGAGCAGTCTGCCACTGCACAAACTGACCAAATGAACAGTATTTGTTCATTTGGTCATAACTCGAGCTAGGCAGGTCAAATTGACCTGAAATTTTACCAGTAATTAGATAAGATATAGATCTAAAACTTTCATGAAGAACACTAACCCAAATTATGCCATTAACCTAATCAAATTATTGAGCAAAGTTGAGTTATTGAACCTGCAAAACTGCAGATTTCCATTTGAACAGTAAAGTGAAGGAACAGAAGCGTGAAAAACACAAGTTTATACCATTGAATTCAAAAATTTTCACTTAGGGTCACATGCATCATGCAAGATTTATTTTTATCTATTTGATTTCAATGATAAACAACATATTAAAACTCTTTTAATATGTTTTTGGATCTGTATTTGCCATTTAAGATTTTAAAATTAATCAGATTAATTTTAGAACCCTAGATTAAATCAAGAACGATTACACTAACCTCTTGATGCACTGCAGCGTGTCTGCGCCTTTAAGATTCGTCTTCAGGACACCAGATGTTGTCCCTCTAGCTTGTCCACACCAAGAACACCTATGGCAGCCCTTGAACAGCTTCTAAAGCTTTTTCTATTAATTAGAAATTCAAGTTCTGCCTTTTAAGAGATTAGAGATGTAAACAGGACACTAGAAACAATTTCTAGCGTTCTTAATTCAAGAGATTGATGGCTAATCTCTTTGAATTGATGAGAGATGAAGAAGAATAGATGAAAACCCTCAAAGTGGCGTGACAAAGGAGAGGAGTGGCTGCTAGTTATTTTTTCTTTTCATAACCACACTTAAATAGCTAGGTTAACACATTAAACCCTTGCCACATGTCACCCTTTGATTAGTTCTAGGTTTAAGTGACCCAATCACATTGTGCCAAGTGTCAAACCTATATTTAATCTTGATTTTAATCATCTTACATGATTAAAAAAAAAAAAAAACATTTGGCAAGCTTATGTGTAATCCCATGTGTCACCATCTCATGGTGCCACGTGTCACACTATGAAATGACCAAAATGCCCCTGTGTCTTAATTTTGAGTTCATAACCCAAAATAATTATTTTTCTTCTTCTAATTAATTTATATCAAATATAAATTAATTAATTAATCTCTATTAATTAATTTCTCATTAATTAAATTCATATTTAAACACTTTAAATATAAATTTAACTTATACTACACATCCAATAATCTAGATTTGGTTTCAAGTCATGCTAGGGACTTTGCAATCTAATTGCAAACCAAACCTATTTAATTAATCAATTAAAATCTTTAATTAATTAATTAAATCATATTTAATTAGGTGATAACTTGTGTATGTGTGTGACTTACTAGGCTCATTACTAATTGGCAATGAGACATGATATCAACTCTTAATATCATCAGAACTCTTTCTTACCATAAATGATTTCTCTAAATCATTTTATGAACCTCATAGACCATGGTTAACACCTAGCATAGCATGCCATGGCCACCCAATCAGTAATAAGGTTTACCTTAAATGAACCTACAATCATATGTTACCATGCACTAGAATCTCTCTGTTACAAAATCCCAACTCAAGCTGGAGTCATGGTTTATGTCAAACTCCATTTGCTATGAATATTATGTTCTCTTTTAATTCTAGTTCTTGATTAAAAAGATTTTCTCATCAGAAACTCTTTTCTGAATAAATCTATCTGTTATGGCCAGGAACTTGAAACATCAAGAACAATTAAATGAACATAGGATTTTATCTCTATTTACTTAGAGGAACAGATTTCATCTTGATCAACACCTACCTCCATATATAACTAGTAGGAGCCAATAGATGCCCATATACCTATACACAGTACAAGTATGAAAGCAGTATCAAACTCAAACTACCTATATACAAGATAACTGTGCTATCTCAGGTCTAAAGATTATATGCACTGATATGATTTATGACAAAACATTGACAAGAGTAAACTCCATGTGCTTGTCATAAGTGTCACTGGTTCGGCCTACTTATCATTTATAAGTGCCTATCATGTTTGTTATATGGCATGAGACTCACCATTCCATCTTATTTATATCTCATATAAATAACTTGGGAACAAACATGAATACAATCTTTCTGGATAAGTCATGTCCTTATTATGAAGTATCCTCGATTGTGAACCTATTTATGATACTTTGTGCTAGAAATATTGTCACTCATATTCTTAACAACTTAAGAATAATATTTCTAACAAAATATCAATGGACCTTTTCTATTACACATAAATATATTATGTAAACGGAAAAGTGGAAATGCCTTTTATTAATAAAAATATGTATAAGATACATACTAAATGATATGCTCTAGGGCATACTACTAACAATCTCCCACTAGCACTAGAGCCATTCATTACAATATCTTAGACCTATCTTCTCAAGATGTCGGTCTAACTGAGTATATGACATAGGCTTAGTGAATGGATCAGCTGGATTTTCAGCTGATGTTATTTTCTGCATGGCTATATCGCCTTACCCAACTATATCTCTGATAATGTGGTAGTGCCTTTCTATGTGTTTGGATTTTGGGTGAGACCTTAGTTCCTTAGCTCAGAGGATCGCTCCATTGTAGTCACAGCAGTAGTGGAACACGACTCAATGGAAGGAACTACTGTAAGTTCTCACACGAACTTCTTTATCCAAATAGCTTCCTTTAAAGATTCGATGCAAAGAATATACTCGACCTCTGTAGTGGAATCTGCAATCGTGCTCGCTTGGAACTCTTCCAACCGATCGCACCTCCATTACAAATGAACACATATCCAGAGGTAGACTTTCTATCATCGATATCTGATTGGAAATCAGAATCAGTATAACCATCCAATTGCAAGTCTCCACCTCCATAAATCAAGAATAAATCCTTAGTTCTTCTCAAGTACTTAAGGATATTCTTGACAGCTATCCAGTGTTCTAAACCTGGATTGGATTGATACCTGCTAGTCAAACTAACAGCATATGCGATATCCAGCCTAGTACACAACATTGCATATATTAAACTTGCAATAGCCGAAGCATATGGAATCCTGGCCATCTTATCTCTTTCTTCAGTTGTCTTTGGAGACATTTCTTTAGAAAGATGGATACCATGTCTCACTGGTAACAATCCTCTCTTGGAATCAAGCATGTTAAACCTCTTTAACATCTTTTCCAAGTATAGACTTTGGGATAAACCAATTATTCTTTTCGCTCTATCTCTATAGATGCGAATCCCAAGAATATAGGTTGCCTCCCCTAAGTCTTTCATGGAGAATGTATTTGACAACCATACCTTTATAGTCGTCAACATACTTGTGTCATTACCCATCAACAGTATGTCATCCACATATAAGACAAGGAAAGTGATAGCACTGTCACTAACCTTCTTATATACACACATGTTTCATCCTCATTTTTGATAAAACCAAAGGATTTAATGGCTTCATCAAAACGGATGTTCTAACTCCTCGAAGCTTGTTTCAACCCATAAATGGATCGCTTTAGCTTGCATACCTTGGAACCATCTTGGGATTCAAATCCCTTTGGTTGTTCCATGAAAATGTTTTCTTCAAAGTATCCATTGAAAAAAAAAACTGTTTTGACATCCATCTGCCAAATCTCATAATCATAGTATGCAGCTATTGCTAGTAAAATCCTAATTGATTTAAGCATGGCAATAGGCGAGAAAGTCTCCTCATAGTCGTTTCCTTGCCTTTGGCGAAACCCTTTCGCTACAAGCCTTGCCTTACAGGTCTCTACCTTTCCATCAGAACCAATTTTCTTCTTGAAAATCCATTTGTTCCCTATAGGTACAATACCTTCAGGTGGGTCAACAAGATCCCAAACTTGATTCTTATACATGGAATTAATCTCAGATTTCATAGCATCAATCCATTTTGAAGAGTCTATATCTGATATAGCTTCTTCATAGGTAAGTGGATCATCTCCATGATCTACTTCTTCATGAGTAGACAACTCTTGTTCTTCTTCATGAAGAAAACCATATCTCACTGGTGGGTGAGATACCCTGGTTGTTCTACGAGGAACAGCTGTAGATGTTTCATCAACGGGTATAGGTTGACTAGATGAATCTATATCCATCTGATCTGTTGGTTGGTCAGAATTCTCCAATTCTAACTCTATTTGCCTTCCTTTGCCTCCTTCTTGAACAAACTGTTGTTCAAGAAATGTGGCATCTCTACTTATCACAACTTTTTGTGAAGTAGGCAAATAAAAATAATATCCAAAACTATCTTTTGGATATCTGACAAATCGACCTTTTTCTGATCTGGTCTCCAATTTATCAGTGTTCAGCTTTTTGATATAGGCTGGACAACCCCAAATCTTAACATGCTTAAGACTTGGTTTTCTTCCATGCCATATCTCATAAGGTGTGGAAGAAACTGATTTTGATGGAATTCTATTCAGAATATACAAAGCTGATTCTAATGCAAATCCCCAAAAGAAGATTGGCATATCAGTATAGCTCATCATACTACGTACCATATCCAATTGGGTACGATTTCTCCTTTCAGATACACCATTTAGCTGTGGCGTTCCTGGAGGAGTCAGCTGAGAAACAATACCATGCTCTCTCAAGTATTCATCAAATTCAGTACTCAAATATTCACCTCCACGATTTGATCGAAGAGCTTTAATTCTCTTTCCTGTTTGATTTTCTACTTCAGATTTAAATTCTTTAAACTTTTCAAAGGATTCATGTTTGTATTTCATTAAATACAAATACCCAAATCTTGATTTATCATCAGTAAAGGTAATAAAATAATGAAAGCCCTCTCTAACCATTTCTTTAAATGGACCACATACATCACTATGTATTAGCTCCAAAATATTTTCAGCTTTTAGCCCTTGTCCAACAAAGGGTGATCTAGTCATTTTGCCCTGAAGGCAAGATTCACAAGTTGGAGTAGGCTCAGAACCCAATGAGGATAAAATCCCCATTTTCTCCAGTTTTGCAATCCTATCTTCTGCAACATGACATAACCTTAAGTGCCAAATATATTTTAAACTTGAGTTGGTTTTCACCATGGCATTGCATTCTTTTAGATTGCTATACTCTGGCTAGTGGAAACACTTTCTTACTGGCAATGGAAACACTTTCCTGTTAGCAGTGGAAACACTTTCCTTTGCCTTTGTCAGCTTTGGTCTTCCTTTTTTGTTTAGCTATTTCTGAGGTTTCTTTTTCTTATTGCCCTTCTTCTTGTTGGACTTTCCAGTAGAAGAAGATGCAATCAAAGCTACCTCTTTTCCTTTATTGCCCGGCATATTCTTTTGGGCAATAACCAGCATGTTGAGTAAACCAGCTAAGGTGCATTCCTGTTTAGTCATATGGAAATTTGTCACAAAATTCTCAAAAGACTCAGGAAGGGACTGAAGGATCAAATCCGTCTGTAGTTGGAAATCCATGTTAAAGTCAAGATGTTCCAACTGCTCAATCAGCCAAATCATCTTGTGGACATTGATCCCCAACATTCTGTCCCTCAGACATCCTCATACGGAATAGCTGTCTAGATATCTCATACCTAGCATTCCTGCTGTGCTCACCATATAACTCTTGTAGGTGAAGGAGGATCTCACTTGCACTCTGCATGTTTTCATGCTACTTCTGTAACTCATTACTCATGGAAGCAAGCATGTAACACTTAGCTCTCATATCATGCTCCTTCCACTTGTCCAAAGTTTCATGTTCCTCTTGTGTGGCCTCTGGAGGTAAGGGACCAGGAACATTTGAATCTAGAACATATCCTATATGTTCAAGGTTCAGGACAAGTTTCAAATTTCTTAGCCAATCAGACAGATTAGGTCCTGTCAACCTATTGTGATCAAGTATGCTTGCAAGGATATTGGATGGTGGTGATTGTTCTGTGCTCATTATTATCAGAAAATTAATTACAGAAATAACCAGATTAATTAGTAAATGTATCATGTAATTAACCAAATATGATTATGGTCTTTTAATCAAATTGGTCCTCCCACTAACTTAGCGAATCCTACACTTCCAAAGTAGAAAACGGAAATCCTAGTTGGATGGATTTCTAGTGGGAGATTGAATTCTTATAATTCTATTGATCATCCTCAGGTACATCCATTATTGGAATTACAATAAACTATAAGTGAGCAACTCCTTACCCATCACATCTCATGTGAGGTTCAATCATTTACCTAGCCCCTAATGCTCAAAATCTCAGGTACATCCATTATTGACTTATCTTGCATTAGTTAAGTTGATCCCATTGAGCCAGTAATTATGCAAATAATTTTAATGTCCTTAGGTACATCCAATATTGGCCACTAAACCATTTACATATTTACAACATCTCATGCTTAACAATTATTCTTAAGAAAATCTCTTAAATTAATTGCATCTCATGCAACTATTTAAAATTTCTTAAAATAATTGCCCCAATGGAGGGCCTATGTTATAATTACTTTAATTATAGCATTTCCAACTTAATCATTTGTTTGGAAGATTTTATGGTCATTCTAATTACTATTAAGGTCTCACTTTGCACATTATCCATTTAGCATGCATATATCATATAATTGCATACATTCCCATACATCTCATGCATTCATGGATAAGCAGTAAATATGGTATGATCATGGACTTTCTAAGGGATTCAATTCTGAGCCACCAAGAATTGAATCAGGGCATTCCTAGGTGCATTTCATTCATTCATTTTACAAGAGTTGCTGAAGGAGTACATAATCAACACTTGATCTTGAATTCCTCCCACTGGTCCCACCAATGCTATTGACCTCCTTGAACTTCTTGCAATCCAATATTACATTGTAATCCTTGGCATACCAAGGCGAATTTACAAGAACTTAAATAAATGAAATTACAATCCAAAAATTATTACAAACTTAATAATATATGCCCAAAATAAATTAAAATAAATTAATTAATTTACAATACCAAAGAAACATAAAAAAAATAAATCCAATCACATTGGTCTTTTATAGTCCATGATCATCCATCATGCATATCACTATTTAACAATTAAATAAAACATACATACTTAAATTAAATTAAATATCTCATATTCAACTTAAAAATCCAGATTTGAATATGATTCAAATAAATTTAAAAATTCATATTTGAATCTCATTCAAACAAATTTAAAAATTTAGATTTGAATCACATTCAAACAACTTTAAAAATTCAGATTTGAATCACATTCAAACATTTTTTAAAAAATCAGATTTGAATCACATTCAAATATTTTTTAAAAAATCAGATCTGAATTTTATTCAATCAATTTTAAAAAATCAGATTTAAATATGATTCAAACAACTTTAAAAATTCAGATTTGAATTCAGATTTGAATCACATTCAAACAACCTTTAAAATTCAGATTTGAATCACATTCAAACAATTTTTAAAATTCTGATTTGAATCATAATTTAATTGTGTGATAAAAATTCTAATTAAACAATTTAATTAGACATAAAATGGATCTTAGATCATACAACAATTGCACATTCACCATCCATTTACCTTTGCACACCATTGTGATGCATCAACCATGCGCACCATGGTGTTCATCATTTGTGCCGCCACCTTGACTTTGCAACCAGCAATAAACTTTTGATCTCATGATCAAACACACAATTAAATCATATAAACATCAATCTAAATGGCAAATATAGTGGCTCTGATACCAATTGAAGGAACGGAAGCGTGAAAAACACAAGTTTATACCATTGAATTCAAAAATTTTCACCTAGGGTCACATGCATCATGCAAGATTTATTTTTATCTATTTGATTTCAATGATAAACAACATATTAAAACTCTTTTAATATGTTTTTGGATCTGTATTTGCCATTTAAGATTTTAAAATTAATCAGATTAATTTTAGAACCCTAGATTAAATCAAGAACGATTACACTAACCTCTTAATGCACTGCAGCGTGTCTGCGCCTTTGAGATTCGTCTTCAGGACACCAGATGTTGTCCCTCTAGCTTGTCCACACCAAGAACACCTATGGCAGCCCTTGAACAGCTTCTAAAGCTTTTTCTATTAATTAGAAATTCAAGTTCTGCCTTTTAAGAGATTAGAGATGTAAACAGGACACTAGAAACAATTTCTAGCGTTCTTAATTCAAGAGATTGATGGCTAATCTCTTTGAATTGATGAGAGATGAAGAAGAATAGATGAAAACCCTCAAAGTGGCGTGACAAAGGAGAGGAGTGGCTGCTAGTTATTTTTTCTTTTCATAACCACACTTAAATAGCTAGGTTAACACATTAAACCCTTGCCACATGTCACCCTTTGATTAGTTCTAGGTTTAAGTGACCCAATCACATTGTGCCAAGTGTCAAACCTATATTTAATCTTGATTTTAATCATCTTACATGATTAAAAAAAAAAAAAAACATTTGGCAAGCTTATGTGTAACCCCATGTGTCACCATCTCATGGTGCCACGTGTCACACTATGAAATGACCAAAATGCCCCTGTGTCTTAATTTTGAGTTCATAACCCAAAATAATTATTTTTCTTCTTCTAATTAATTTATATCAAATATAAATTAATTAATTAATCTCTATTAATTAATTTCTCATTAATTAAATTCATATTTAAACACTTTAAATATAAATTTAACTTATACTACACATCCAATAATCTAGATTTGGTTTCAAGTCATGCTAGGGACTTTGCAATCTAATTGCAAACCAAACATATTTAATTAATCAATTAAACTCTTTAATTAATTAATTAAATCATATTTAATTAGGTGATAACTTGTGTATGTGTGTGACTTACTAGGCTCATTACTAATTGGCAATGAGACATGATATCAACTCTTAATATCATCAGAACTCTTTCTTACCATAAATGATTTCTCTAAATCATTTTATGAACCTCATAGACCATGGTTAACACCTAGCATAGCATGCCATGGCCACCCAATTAGTAATAAGGTTTACCTTAAATGAACCTATAATCATATGTTACCATGCACTAGAATCTCTCTGTTACAAAATCCCAACTCAAGCTGGAGTCATGGTTTATGTCAAACTCCATTTGCTATGAATATTATGTTCTTTTAATTCCAGTTCTTGATTAAAAAGATTTTCTCATCAGAAACTCTTTTCTGAATAAATCTATCTGTCCTGGCCAGGAACTTGAAACATCAAGAACAATTAAATGAACATAGGATTTTATCTTTATTTACTTAGAGGAACAGATTCCATCTTGATCAACACCTACCTCCATATATAACTAGTAGGAGCCAACAGATGCCCATATACCCATACACAGTACAAGTATGAAAGCAGTATCAAACTCAAACTACCTATATACAAGATAACTGTGCTATCTCAGGTCTAAAGATTATATGCACTGATATGATTTATGACAAAACATTGACAAGAGTAAACTCCATGTGCTTGTCATAAGTGTCACTGGTTCGGCCTACTTATCATTTATAAGTGCCTATCATGTTTGTTATATGGCATGAGACTCACCATTCCATCTTATTTATATCTCATATAAATAACTTGGGAACAAACATGAATACAATCTTTCTGGATAAGTCATGTCCTTATTATGAAGTATCCTCGATTGTGAACCTATTTATGATACTTTGTGCTAGAAATATTATCACTAATATTCTTAACAACTTAAGAATAATATTTCTAACAAAATATCAATGGACCTTTTCTATTACACATAAATATATTATGTAAACGGAAAAGTGGAAATGCCTTTTATTAATAAAAATATGTACAAGATACATACTAAATGATATGCTATAGGGCATACTACTAACATAAAGTTCCAATGGCTATAACTCTCTCTAGAAAACTCCGATTTAGGCGATTCTTGAACCGATGGAAACCTAAGACATAGTAGAACATTTCGTATGAAGGAAATTAGACCAAATTATGGACTTAACTTGATCAAATTACTGAACGAAGTTGGATCAAAAATCTGCCAGAACCAAAATTGCAGCATGAACAGTGCACGTGAACAGTAATTGTATTTTGTCTATAACTTGAGCTAAAAAACTCCAATTGGGGTGATTCAAAAATGAGAATACACTTAAGACAATAAGGAACATTTTCTATGAAGGAAGGTTTACCAAATTCCAACAGTAAAAGGACCAATGAAACAGTGCAACTTAGGACTCCAAAACCGAAAATTGGCAATTTTGCCTAAAAGACCTAAGCTTTGAGAAAATGACCAAAACCAACAAGTTTAGTGACCAAAATGTGGTATGTGGGTGAAGTTGGAGTTCCCATACCTATTAAGCCTTAAAAAGTCAACAATTTGACTTGAATAGTATAGTGAATAGTAACCCGAAACATAAAATTTCGAGAACGTCGAATTTAACACGTTAGAGCTAGGTAAATGTGAAGCTAAATTTATTTTGGATTTATTTTAAGTTCTAGTACTGAAACATTGAAAAATTGCGTGTTTCAGTGGAAAAGAATACCGGGACAGAACCCGAGGAGTCAAGTCAAGGCCAACAGGCGACTCGTTTGAGGTTTGTGCACAACTAACACTTTTGTTACTTTTCAATTCCAAATTGATTTGAAATAAATTTATTGTATGATTTATGATTTTGTTGTGTTGAGAATTTTAACTTATTGAATGAAATTGTATAATTTGAATATAAATTTTCTTATGCATTTAAGGATTTATTGCATTGTTTTGAGGATTGTAAATTTTAAGTTTGATGTGTTGCCAACCTTGAGCATGAATTTATGATGATTAAATATGTTGATTTGTAAGTACTTTGTAAATAGAAATTGTTTTGAATATGATTTGAAACCACAGTTGACATGACAAAATATGTTGTGAATTCTCATTAGCTTGTCTAGTGAGATAACTCCTCCACTTGATGGGGCGAGTTTCTTCCTCTCTGGCTTGCCAGTTGGGGAATGATGTGAATGAGTACTCATATATACTAGCTAGTCTTTGTTTCTCCCTTTTAGCCTCGGTTATTGGGAGTATGTGAAATGTCGTGGTGTACAACACGGCATCTATTCGAATTTTGGGTCATGGGTTCGACTGTGTGTATTGTTGGCAACGCCCTTTAAATTATGCATGATTTGATAAATTGTTATTGAAATAAATAATTTGTCAGTGATTCAAAAATTTTTGTATTGTTTCGGAATTTAAAAGAAATGTAAATATATAGTTACTATTTGATCAAAATGTTATTCAAATGAATAATTTGTATGAATGAAAATGTTGATTTCTGAAGGTCAGAGATTTTGAAGAATTTAGAAATTTTAAAATTCTAGTTGTTATGAATTGTCAAGCATAATTTGTATTAAGTTTTAAATTATTAGTTGTACACCACTGAGTTCACCACTCAGCGATAGCTTTGCATACTGTCGCAGATATAGAGACTAGAGGAGCAGCAGATTGAACTGCTGAGGACAGGGGAGCTACTTGCTAGATGTTATCGGGTATAATTTATACCCTGACTGTAAATATTCATTTTGATGTATGTATTGCACGTAATTGTATGGACTTATAAAATCGGTCTTGAGCAGTTTGTACAAAGTTTGTATAAGTTGTAATAAATTTAGTTTGGATTTTCTTAATGTAAATTTCTAGTATGATGAATATAAATTGTTTTGTCTCTAATGAAATATGAGTGGAACTATTATATTTAATCTGAATGAAATGTATTGCTAGTATTTTGAGGATTATTAAATTTTGAACTTGAGAAATTAATTAAAATCATTGTGGAGTTGTTGAAATGGATTGAGTTTGATTGTGAAATTGAAGTAGTTGTTGAGAAAAATTTTTAGAAATGTTTTTTACAGGTATTTGAAGAACTGGTTTCTCAAAATACAGGCAGAACTCTGTCAAAATTTTTATAAAATTTGCGAAAAACTAAAATGGACCAAAAATATTAACTAGATTTACTTTTAATCAAATGTCTTTAATACCTATTAGAAAATGCTCACCACTTGTCAAAAGTAAGAAAATTGTTTTAAAATCCCTTGTAGGGTACTTAATGAGTTATTGGTAGGTGAAGTTCGGTAGTTCATTACGTATTCTACGGGATCATGTTATGCCTCACAGAGGGGCAAGATGTGACACATCCTGTTAGTGGCAACTTCCATTTAACATGGCATCTGATGTGACAACCTCCACATTAATGGCTAATGGCTAACATTAAGGTAGAATGCAATTAACATGTGAGTCAAAGTACATCATATAATTATAAAAATTTTTAGTTTAGGGTGTAATTGTAAAAATTAGTAAAAGTTATTTTCTTTTTCCATTTTTCATTTAATATATAAACTTGTTATTTATGATGCATATTTTATCTAAATACTTAATGGGCAAAATGCCTATTTGGATCCTTAAAGTTAGGCCAATAGTTACACAGGCCTTTAAAGTTTTTCGAGATTTAAATGAGAACTTTAAATATCAAATAAGTCTTTCAAATTTTAAAATTAGATCAAACAAACTTTTTAACTATTTTAAGGATAGATAAGTTCTTTAACTTTTAAAAATAGATCAAAAGTTCTTTTAGTGCGTGGGTTTTCATTGACCATCTTGTTTATATCCGATTCGACCGAACCCTAATAGGACGGATTTGGGTATTATATAATCAGGTTTGAAACAGGTTCAGGTTTGAAAAATAATACTCGTAACGGGTTCAGATTAGGTTCGGGTTTTACATGTTGGGTATCCGTTACTCAAATTCGTTTATATAAATACTTAATTAAATATAAAATATATTTTTTTTATAATAATATTTATAAATTTTTATATATTTTATTTTATATAAAATGAAATTTAAATATTTTATGAAATTATTAAATTTTTAAAATATAAATTATTAATCAAAATAATTTTTTATGCAAAATATTAATTAAAATATATAAAATTAAATAAGTTTTGATTTTTTTCGAATAATAATAAATAGATTTGAGACAGGTTTGGCTATTTAAGAAAAAATTTTAATCAGGTTTGGGATGAGATTGGGTTTTGACAATATTAATCGGGTTCGGATTAGGGATGAGTGATTTTCGTAGGCACTCTACTCATTGCCATTACTAGTAGTTATTTACCAAATGGTTTAAGAAACTTCTAACCTATCGTATTCGTCATAATCACCATCACCAACTTGATTATGATCCGATGAAATCTAGTTCTGTTTATTTTTATTAAAAATAATGATCTTCTTTGTCATTGTCGTCATCATCCTCTTCTAAGTTAATGGTAGTATCAAAAGAGTGGTACATATTATAGAATCTGAAGAAATTCAATCAAGATTTAGATACTAGGTCTTGGATTTTGTGGAATATTTCTTTGGTGAGCATGTGAGGGTGAACTTGGGTTTGAGGTTTTAGGTCCAGATTTCTAAATGGATCTTGAGTAGTATTTGAATTTGTACTCTCCAGATTAGAGGGGTTGAAAGGTCACTATCTTCGATTGGCATGGATTGGTTAATATTGGTGGAGGGTAAGGAGGATATGGGGCGAAGACTAATGAATACATGATTTACGGAGAAGAGAAAGGTGAAATGTAGAAAAGAGAATTGTGGCCTTTTGAGTGTGAAGATGAGCAAGCGACATGAGCTCACAGACATTGTCAAAAAAAGTTAGTCACAGAGAGATGAGATAGAATATAAAGAATTTTAAATGGCTTATTTGATCCATTTTTAAAATTTAAAGGACTTATTTGTCCCAAGAGCTTATTTGATTTATTTTTTAAAATTTGGAAAGTTTATTTAACCCTGTAAAACTTAAAGGATTAATTTGACCATTGAACTAAACTTTAAGGGTCTAAATGCCTTTTACCTACTTAATATTTGAAAATTTTTAATAAAAAATGAGTATTTCCCAGCGATTTTATAGAGGTGATTTATATGTATGCTTGTAAAATTTTAATGGCCAATTGTAAGGAGACTTAATAAGTTGTTCAAAAGTTCATGGTCTAGGTTTAGTCTATTATGGGTTCATCAGGCCCATTTTCCTTCATTTCCCGCTTACACATGGTGTAACTAACTCTCCCTTAAGTTTTCAATCTCAACATTCACATTTAATAAATAAACCATATGATCAGTGCATACTTAATTTGAGAGCCCGTTATTATATAACTGCTAAAATAATATAGCTTCTCAAATCACAGAGTTTATGATAGATGAAATATGCAATATGATTTACCTTAGATCATTAAATATATTTACATTTCATTTTTTTTTTAATCTCATTTATGAGTTTTTAAGTTCGTATTTATGCATTTATCATAAAAATAAATATAATTAGTTGCGCAACAAACACAGATTAATTTGATAATTTCAATTATTTTCTTCTTTTGTAATACTCCCAACTTGGTTTAACTTTCCTTTTCAAGAATGTCTTACCAAATTGAATCTCTCGTAATCATTTGGCAACATTCTAAGAGCTTGTTTGATTTAATTCCATTCTAAAAAATTTTGTGGAATTCAATTGAATTCTATATATTTTTTTTGTGTGTTTGTTTTGAATAAAAAATAGAATTCAGTTTTGGGAATTCAATTGTAAGAAAGTGCTTATAGCTAAAACCAATTACTATCAAATTTGATGGAATTTGAATTGAATTAACAAAACTTACATAACAATATTTCTAGACTAAAATATTCTTATTGAAAAATTTCATCTCAGTTAATCATTCATTTTCTTATATATTCACATGCTGAGATTATTTACTTTGAAATTTTAATCATTAATGTGGTTAACAATGCCACTACTTATATTATATAAATCTCTTATATATGAAATATGGGAATTTATTTTATATTTATTAATATATTTATATATTTGTTAATTATTATAAATTCAATGGGTATAAGATTTTTTTTTATGAATTCTATAAAAAATTATTATTTTTAAATTTTACTCTTAATGGTAAATTAGATAATAAGTATAAATGAATTTCAATTCACCACATATAAATTATATAAAATTCAAATAAATTCTATCAAACAACAAAATTTATTTAAAATCAACTCTAAAATTTGTGATATAATTAAACCAAACACTATTATAATAAATATAAAATTTAGATAGCGTTTAGTATAAAATTAATAAATAGTAATTATTATTCTTATAATTTTTATCCTCTTTTAAATAAATTTTAATCTTACAAATTAGATTAATAATCAACCTCTTTAAAATTTATAAAAATAACATTTTTTTTTTTTTTAATCTTTTACTGCTAAAATTAAAACTACTACTGATTCCGACTAGAATCAGCTCGGCTTGGACCATGGCCGCCAGTTGAAGGTGTAGAAAACGACATTTTTTTTTTATTTTTTTAAATTTGCAGAGACAAAGCCAATTGTTAAAGTTACAAAATACATAAACTCTTTTTTTTAGAAAATACAAAATACATAATTTGGTCCCCACTTCCTTTACATAAAATATTTTTTTATATATATATTTTTAAGGTTTGAAATATTTATGAAAATTATTTAATAAATTTTTTTAATTAAAAAGAAAACTAAATTATTTTGAAAAAAATACTTACCCTTTTAATTAATTTCTAACCACAGTGATAATTTCAAGAACAATTATAATTTACTATTTTAACGTACATTTCCTTTTAACAAATTTTCATTATTATAAATAAATAATAAAAGGAAATAAGTGAAACCTTAATTAAAAAAAATTATTGTTTAAGAGGCTTAGAAAATAATTTAGGCCTTATTTAGCAATATTAATTATTTTAATAATTATTAATTATTTTGATAGTTGTCAGTGATTAGATATTAATTATTAATAATTAATTAATTTACTAAAAATAATTGTTAAATATCAAAATGATATTTTATAAACTATTTTCTTAACCTAATTTCTTATAAATTAAAAAAATTAAATAAATAAAAATATCAAAGGAAGTTTGTTGGCCTGGCACATCATTGGTTTGTCGAGCTAACTGGCTGATTTTTCCATAGCATGAAGAAGTTAATCATTTTTGGCAAACCTAACCCAATTAAATATGTCGACTTACCTTCAACGTGGTGTGAGTCTTACGTTGGAACTAATGGTTTTAATTTCATTAGAGGTCAATTTTGATTCTTAATTAGGGTAATATTCTTGTATCATTAATTTTTGTAGTATCTCTATATGTGATGGAAATTAATTTAAATGTGTGATCATAAATGTTGAAAATTCAGGCCATTCAATTGATTAATTAGTCCAAGTCAAATAGAATGTATGGAAATAACTATCTTGGTTGGTGAAAGAGCCTTTGAAAACACCATTTCATAGAATTCCTCACCCTTCAACTTGTGAATAACAACAACATAAAAATAACTAAATCTTATTCTCAAATTAACTGAGATCTGTTAAATACAAAGTCTGCATCATTATCTAACACTTTTAAATCCTTTTATACCTTTCAAACTTGTGAATAAGTGAACAAACGCCAAAAGATAAGAAAAGAAGGAGAATATGTATTCCTTTCAAGCAAACTTTTGAGCAAGTGAGCATTATAAAGTTGGCAAAGAGAGTCTTGGAATGTGACTTTTGCTCAAAGGTATGGAGTTGGAGACATTGCTCATCAAAAATGTGATCAAGGAAAAAGCTGATATTTTTTTTTAAAAGCTCTCTCTCTCTCTCTCCCCTTCTAGATACATCACGAGTCTAATATCAGTAAATCCAAGGGTCAGTTTGTGAAAATAATAATCACAAGTTAAGTATTTGTGAAAATACTAAACTAAATAATATATCAAACAACTTTTGGACATGGAAATCCGCAAACCCAAAAGCAATTCTTAGATTTTTTAATGGAGGATAATATTTTACATCATCTTGATTAAATCATCATTTCCATGAGCAAGAAAGAAACATAAGAGTTGCAGCCTGCAATCCATTCTAAAAATACATCATTTTAATTATATGAATATAATATGCTTACAAGACTTTTTCAAGTTTATACGCCACCAGATTGGAACAAGAAGAATTGCTTACCTCCTCTCTGCATGAACCTCCTTCAACTTTTATATTAAGTGTACCAAATTGTGAGATCATTGATGAGATAATGCACCTGAAACAGACCAAGTCTCACCACCACCAAGTGCCTAACCAATTTAGAACTGCTCAATCAACAACACTTTATCAGCCATTAGTCAATAATGGAAATCGCCACATCAGACGAAAGATTACACATCAAATTAACACCTCAAACTAATGGCATGGTGCAATTGATATGTGAGTCAAAGTACAATAAAATTATTTAAATTCAAAATAATCTTATTTTCTCTTTACATTAACTAATTTTACATAGTATAATATCTACTAAGATAATCCCTAACAATTCACAATCATTTCAATAATTATTATTTTGTATATTTCTTAGCCTATGAATGCTTAATAATACTTTGCATAATTTATGTTTAAATAAAATTTTAAATTAAATTGTCTAACCTCGTTTGTTTAAATGGCTAAAGGCATAACTAATCTGGCAGAGTTAAGTTCGAATCTTCACTCTCTCAATTTCTTTAATAAAAATAAAAACTTTAAGTTAAATTACAAAATTAAAATCATGCTATTAAATTTAAAAATTCAAAAAAAATTAATACATAACTTATTTGAGGATAGTTGGAGAACTAAAAATACTTAAAATAATGGAATCCAACAAAAATCGTAAAAATAAAATTTCAACTCAAAATATATAATAATAATAATACTTTTAATTAAATTATAATAAAAATAAATCACTTATAATTTAACTTAGGACATGGAAAAAAAAAAAAAAAAGCCTAAAATTTGCATTTTTTATAATTACACCCCAAATTAAAACTTTTTATAATTACATCCTGTTAGTGGCAACTTCCATTTAACATGGCGTCTGATGTGGCAACCTCCATTAATGGCTAATGGCTAACATTAAGGTAGAATGCAATTAATATGTGAGTCAAAATACATGATATAATTATAAAATTTTTTAGTTTAGGGTGTAATTGCAAAAATTAGTAATTTTTTTTTGGCAATTTTCCATTTAATGTATAAACTTGTTATTTATCATGCATATTTTATCTAAATACTTAATGGGCAAAATGCCAATTTGGACCCTTAAAGTTGGGCCCAATAGTTATATAGGCCATTAAAGTTTTTCGCGATTCAAATGAGAACTTTAAAGATCAAATAAGTCTTTCAAATTTTAAAATTAGATCAAACGAGCTCTTTTACTATTTTAAGGATAGATAAGCTCTTTAACTTTTAAAAACAGATCAACAGTTTTTTTTTTGTGCATGGGGTTATCATTGACTATCTTGTTTATCTGATCTGCAATATTTCAATAGATATCTACTGCATCATGAAGTTGATTAATAAATTATTATTTACGGAATAATTTAAGAAACTTCTAACCTATCGTATTCATCATAATCATGGTCACCAACTTAATTATAATCTGATGAAATCTACTTTTGATTATTTTATTAAAAATAATCTTCTTCTTTGTCATTGTCGCCATCATCCTCTTCTACATCAATAGTAGTATTAAAAGAGTGGTACATATTACAGAATCTGAAGAAATTCAATCAAGATTCAGATACTAGGTCTTGGATTTTGGGGAATACTTCTTTGGTGAGCATGTGAGGGTGAACTTAGGTTTGAGGTTTTGGGTCTTGATTTCCAAATAGATCTTGAGTAGTGTTTGGATTTGTACTCTTCAGATCGGAGGGGTTGACAAGTCACTATCTTCAATTGGCAGGGATTGGTTGATATTGGTGGAGGGTAAGGAGGATATGGGATGAAGACTAATGAATAAGTTATTTACGAAGAAGAGAAAGGTGAAATGTTGAAAAAAGAATTGTGGCTTGTTGAGTGTGGAGATAAGCAAGCGACATAAGCTCATAGACATCGTCAAAAGAAGTTAGTCACAAAGAGATGAGATAGAATATAAAGCATTTTAAATGGCTTATTTGATCCATTTTTAAAATTTAAAGGACTTATTTGTCCCAATGGCTTATTTGATTTATTTTTTAAAATTTAGAGAGTTTATTTAATCCCGCAAAACTTAAAGGATTAATTTGACCATTGGACCAAACTTTAAGAGTCTAAATGCCTTTTACCTACTTAATATTTGAAATTTTTTAATAAAAAATGAGTATTTCCCTAGCAATTTTATAGAGGTGATTTATATGTATGCTTGTAAAATTTTAATTGCCAATTGTAAGGAGACTTAATAAGTTGTTCAAAAGTTCATGGTCTAGGTTTAGTCTATTATGGGTTCATCGGGCCCATTTTCCTTCATTTCCTGCTTACACATGGTGTAACTAACTCTCACTTAAGTTTTCAATCTCAACATTCACATTTAATAAATAAACCATATCGATCAATGCATACTTAATTTGAGAACCCATTATTATATAACTACTAAAATAATATAGCTTCTCAAATCACAGAGTTTACGATAGATGAAATATGCAATATGATGTACCTTAGATCATTAAATATATTTACATTTAATTTTTTTTAATCTCATTTATGAGTTTGTATTTATATGTTTATCATAAAAATAAATATAATTAGCTGCCCAATAAACACAGATTAATTTGATAATTTCAATTATTTTCTTCTTTTGTAATACTCCCAACTTGGTTTAACTTTCCTTTTCAAAAATGTCTTACCAAATTGAATCTCTCGTAATCGTTTGGCAACACTCTAAGAGCTTGTTTGATTTAATTCCATTCTAAAAAATTTTGTGGAATTCAATTGAATTCTATATATTTTTTTTGTGTTTATGTTTTGAATAAAAAATAGAATTCAATTTTGGGAATTCAATTGTAAGAAAGTGGTTATAGCTAAAACCAATTCCTATCAAATTTGATGGAATTTGAATTGAATTAACAAAACTTACATAACAATATTTCTAGAATAAAATATTCTTATCGAAAAATTTCATCTGTTAATCATTCATTTTCTTATATACTCACATGCTAAGATTATTTACTTTGAAATTTTAATCATTAATGTGGTTAACAATGACACTATTTATATTATATAAATCTCTTATATATGAAATATGCGAATTTATTTTATATTTATTAATATATTTATATATTTGTTAATTATTATAAATTTAATAGGTATAAGATTTTTTTTTTTTATGAATTCTGTAAAAAAAACATTATTTTTAAAGTTTACTCTTAAGGATAATTTAGAAAATAAGCATAAATGAATTTCAATTCACCAAATATAAATTATATAAAATTCAAATAAATTCTATCAAACAACAAAATTTATTTAAAATTACATTTATTAACTATATATATATATATATATATATATAAAGCAGGCGGATATTTTTAAGAGGTTGATACATGGTATTCCTTTTTATAATATTATTACATGACATTTTATATTATATATAAATTATTATAAATTATTTAATAATTGCTCTTTTAATACTATAATGAGTAGACATTATTATAAGATAAGTTATAATATATTAACATATATTAATT
This sequence comes from Hevea brasiliensis, assembly GCF_030052815.1. Taxonomy (NCBI): domain Eukaryota; kingdom Viridiplantae; phylum Streptophyta; class Magnoliopsida; order Malpighiales; family Euphorbiaceae; genus Hevea; species Hevea brasiliensis. The sequence goes on from NC_079500.1 coordinate 89,473,522, forward strand.
ACATATATTTATATATAGATTTTAATTATTTTGTTGACTATAAACGTTCAATATATGTATATTTTAATTTTACCTAAATTTTGATATTTTTATTTATTAAATTTTGTAATATTAAGCATTCAATTAAAATTTTGATTGAGTAACAAACATTTATAATATCAATTTTTAAGTAATTATATGAATATGTGAATTAAATATATAGCTACAAAATTGTAATAGAATTCAAACTAAAAGTTTTTATAGGATTCACATAGTAATTATTATTATTATTATTGTTGTTGTTGTTATTGTTGTTATTATTTAATTTAAAAAAATGACAAAAAAAACCACCTTAAATTATGCACTTTTTTACGATTACAACCTATACTTTGACTTTGTTTGTTAACAACTTTTAATGTAGCGTTTAGTGTTTTGAACATATCCTTCATTTATATTATTAGGTGACATAATATTTATAATATGTTTAGATTTAAAAGAATGATTCATGAAAAGTTATCCCTCATAGTTTTTAGAGGTTAAGAGAACGTTTTAACTAGGGTCAATGAGATGATACTACAACTTTTATGTCACGACCCAACCTATGGGCCGGACCGGCACTAGGACCTGGGCCAGCTTAAAGCCCCTGAGGCCCGTAGTAAGCCTAACTATTCCTCAAATCCATAACCAGGCCCACAATTTAGGACCAATATGCACATAAAATAATTTAAATTAAACTGTTATAATTATATTTCGGGCCAACTTAGCCCAGAAATTATCAGAAACAAAAATTTGGGGAGCCCAGCTCAACCCTGTTACCTCATTCATAACCATTTAAAACTCATAAAAATTTTCTTTTCATTTATTAATACGCAAACTTGAATTCATACAGTCCCTGACAGGCTTAATGCTACTACTAGCACATGCGGAGTCCTAAATTACAAATTTAGAGAATAATAATACAATTAAATAATCGACATTAAACCTGCAAGAAAGAAAACAGGTTGCTCTGTAAAATAACTCCTCCTGTGGCCTGGAAAAATATTGAACAGGAGTGAGCGTTCGACTCAGAGAGTAAAATATCAATTTTAACCATAATCTCTATAACTATCTAAAGCTAATGCACCCTGTAGAGTGAAATGCAACACCAGCAATAATTTCACATCATAACATCAAAAAGGTAATTTGGAGCACTCACACACCCTGTAGTATCAATCATAACATATGGGAGCTGATCCTATCTGACTCTCTTAAATCCAACACAGTGCCGGAATTACTCAAGCTCGGACTTCCACTTAATAACCAAATCGAGGGTCCCAGCGAATTACTCAAGCCGTGACTACCCCTCGAAGGATCGGGTCCTAGCGAATTACTCAAGCCGTGACTACCCCGTCCTATCCATAGTCCACACCACATCACACGCACGCCAACGCACGCACACTGCTCCAAATTACCACAACAACATCCATGGCACATCAACAGTTATGAATGCAACATAAATTGTGCCTAGAGTTTAACTACATAAATATATGCATATAAGTGATGCATGGGCATGCTGAACATATAATAATATCGAAATTACAATTAAAATTAATATTTTACTCACAGTACACGATGACTATTGTGGTCGCTGTGAGAAAAATAGATGATCTAGATCACCTAATAATTAAATTATAAATTTATTAGTACTAAGTTAGAATAAAACTCTAAAGAGGCAATAGACAGCCTAATTCATGCCGAAAATCCGGCAGAGTTTCCCCTATACCTGGGACGTACCCAACCTGCAAAAAGGCTCAAATAACACTTCTAAATTCTCAATTTCCACAATCACATCTCATCAATATCACATGGCCTCTCCTGGGCCCTCCAAATCAGACAATACTCAAAATCTTAAAAATTACGTTTTGGTCCCTATAATTGACATTTTTCAAAAATCCACTCAAACAAGCTCTAAAAATTCTAAAATTTTGCCCCGCGGTCCTTAATAATATTATAAGGCTATTGCAAAATGAATTGTAATTTTCTAATCACCCATGAATATTTTATTCAAGAATTTTACTCGATTCCATAAGTTTCCAACAACTAACATATTCCTAATTCAACCCAATTAAATATTCACATATTTAAACCTCCATCCTCAAGCTTCAACCAATTATATAAAATTTAATTATCTTAATTTCAATTAATCTTATATGCCCACATGCTAAAAATATAACTAAAATCCATCCATATTTCTCAAAAATATTCTACGATCACCCAAAAATTCAACTAACACCATAGAATATCTCCAAATAATTTTACTTTCATCATATATTTTTCTTAGAATTTTTCTCCAATTTTTCCTGTTTAAGAAACACTGTATTTATGCTCCACAGACAGAGAAATAATAAAAATTGTCTTACCCGAAGTTTTTTCTGTGTCTCAAAAATTCCAAAAATTTATGAGGAAGCCTCTGAAAGTTGAACCATCTCCATAGCTCACCGGAGCCACCGCCGGCACCACCGCGCACGGTGGCCGGCCGCCGGTCGCCGGCGACATTTGCCGGGTCTGATCATACCACCATGTTCCTCTCCTCTTCCTCAGTCCATAAGTGGTCTCGGATCGTCGATCCAACGGTCGGATTGTCGTAGATCTGACGAAAAAGCTTGAAAAGCCCGAAACTTCTCTCCTCCATATCTCACTCATCCGACCTCCATTTGCTTCAAAATTGGTATCAAAAGAAAGCTCTCGGAACAAGCTTTCCAACGCCACCGGAATCGCCTCGATCGGACGTTGGACGAAGCCGGAATCGCGCCGGAAAGCCGCTGCCCACTGTGCGCGCATTTTCTCTCTCCTCTTCCTCTCTTGCCGCCGTTTCTGGTGGTCCTGGACGTCGCCGGAGGGTCGCCGGCCGGTGGGGAGCTGCTTGGGACGTCGCCGGCCGGTCACCGGAGAAAGGAAGAAGAAGAAGAAAGGGAAGGAGAGCGAAAGAAGAGAAATGGGGGGGGGGGGGGTTTCCTCCTCCCGTTTTTGAAAATTTTTTTTTTTTTTATATATATATAAAAGGCTGCTGTGACAGTGGGACCAATCCCATTTTTCAAAATATTTTTTTTTTTTTTTAATTTTTCTGGGTTGTTACATTCTTCCCCCCTTAAGAAAAATTCGTCCTCGAATTTTCGAATAAACAAGAGATATGGAAAAGAATATTATCGAAATAAGTGCAATCATTACTCCTCCAGCTTTGCAGATATTGGTAAAACATTTATTCTTCGAACTCTTCGTATATTATATATGACATTCTACTGTTCTCTGATTCTACTATAATGTCCTATTTGTCATCATCTCTTTCTAGAGATGCTCTTATCTCTTGGCTATTCATTGACCATTCTTCTGACACTTCAGGTATTCATTATAACTCTATTACTCTCGACTTGATAGCTGATAACTTTAATTAACCTTGGCGCTTAACTCTCTTTTATTACGCCCTAACGTGTCTCTTGGTGACTTCAGTCATCATTCCTTTGTTTTAATAATCTCTGTTTTCCCCAATGACATAACTTATGTTCCTTATTCCATGGTATCCTATGAGTAGCTTTCCTGTAGCACCTAATCTAGGCATCTTGTTCGAGATCTTCACTCTTCTTATTACCTCAGTGGTCAATACCTATAAATCTTCTCACTCCCGTGATACTTCAAATTTTTAATCTCTTTTGTGTCATTACTAAGGTACTTAGACCAACCTCTGTCCATCTTATGTAACTAGTCAAGTAGAGTCCCCTCCAAGGGCCAAGTGTATCATTTATCAATATTAGAAAGTGGACTGGGTCTCTCCTTCTAGGTAACAAAAGTGTTTATATTCTCTGACAACTCAATCCATGCGACTTTATCAATTCTCACTCCTCCTCTGGAATGGAAATATCTAGACTTCTTCCTATAGCTTCTTAGTATGTGGCCTACTTCTGACACATTAGCACTCAGATCGAGGCTCTACTAATCCTTTAATCTATCATCTCATAATAACTTGTTTTAAACCTCTCTTAGTGTGTTCCTAGCATACCTATTCCTCCTTATCCTCCTCATTATAACTAGCTTTACCGAGCTTTCTTCCTGTCCTTTGGATATTATCCACTTCCCTTTTTCTATTTCTGGTATTGTTGATATCTTTTCAACCTGCTGTACTTATTCCTTAATTTTAGTCCTATTTCACCCTTACACCTTTTTCCTTCAAAGATGTCTATCCCATCATCAACTTTAACTTTCTTTTTATTTCTTAGTCTTATCTTGATTACTAGTTTTATTACTTCGAGAATTCTAACCTTACGATTTACTCCCACCAGCACATTTTTCACCTTATGTAACACTTATAATTACCCATAGAAAATTCTCCTTGTGTCCCCTTTTTCCAACTTAACTATCAGAACATTATCATTCCCTACCCGCCTTAGTAGGAAATTGCTTATCCTGGATGGATATGAGCCCTTGAAACTATAAGTTCCATCTGAACTAACACGGCTGTGGGAAATGTGTGCCATGCCTTAACTTTAAACAAAATACTTCATGTGTTCATTCTCCTTAATATAATCACATATACTGCCTATAGCTTTCTAAACTTCAACCTCAAATTATCCATCAGCAACAATTTCATCTATTGAAACTCATCCATAAATAGTACTTCCTCTAGCTCATAGTTTAAAACGGTTGCAAACCTTGGTAGCTAACTCCATTTGACTCCTGTCACTATTCTGATCGTCCTTTCATACTTAACACTAGGTATGCACTTACTGTCATTCTCATATCAAAAAATTATGTATGAATTGGTGCCTACCAAACTCTCAAATAATTAGGTCTCCTTGACTCAGTCTCTGTTCCTTATATAACCTTCTAAAACCAAAAGCACAAGCTAAACTTGAAAAGAAAGAAAAATATCCTCTTATATTCAACTACTCCAATTGTCCATATAATAATGTTTAATCTATGTTTCTTGGTCTTTCTCTTCAAATTTCATAATCTCTTAGCACAATTGTGCTCTACCTATAAGATATCATCTGCATGAACCCTTTACCGTACCATTGTCCTTCCTGACATAATATTTTATAATTTATTAACTTTACTTATACTCGACCTATGATTCATATCTATTATCATTTATATTGTGCCCTTAACTTTTGTTGATTCCTGAAAGATTTCTCTTACTAATAGATTCTTCCAACACTAATTCCACCCTTAGCTATGGTCATTAATTTGGTGCTTGAACTTTCTAGTGATTTATAACCACCCAGACTTGTCACTTTTCATTCTACCCCTACTGTTGTTCTGTCGTTACTGCTTCACTACAAAGTGATTCTGTTGATCACACTAAAGATGTTTGCCTGACATTCATAACGAACCTCTAACTACCTTCTCACTATCTCAAAAGTCTAACCTAAAACTTATGTGTCATTATCTATAATTCTTTCCACTCATCATACCTATTTGATCCCTTAGACTGACTTTTATTCAACTTACTGCTTACTAACTTCTCTTTCTCTACCAAATTAGGTAGTCCGCAATACCATCGCACACCTTTTTAGCTTTTGCTCATTATTATTGTATTCCATACCTCCATCACTGTTCTCACTAATGTGGTCCCATTTTGGGTTCTCCATCATTGTCATTCACCTTGCCAAAAATAACACTTAGCCTACCCTATATCTTAACTTTGTTCCTTTTATTATGCGCTCTTTAGGTTGTCCTTTCATTTATTTCCTTTGTCTTACCCAAAATAGAACTTGACTATTCTATCCCTGGTTCCATTCTTCTTCCTAACATGACAGCTGTACCTGCTAACTATATCTTCAAGAGTCTCTACCACGTTATCACATATCTGTGTTACTCAGATTTGGTCCTTTGACCACTCTAGCTAGTACTTCCACTAGCATTTAGATTATATTGCATCGGCAATCAATTTTCCAAACTTTCATTCTGCACTTCCTTTATCCATTGGCCTTCTATGATTTATCTTTGCTAATTTATTACTCTTAATACTGTTATAATTAGATTATACTATTATTTTGAACAATATGAAGTTAGAAAGGAACTCAGAAAATTGCAGTCATACCTTTATCGTATGATTTCTATTCTTATCCTTTAGCTTACATAATACCCTTACTACCTCGAGAACTGATTCTGTAGCAATTTTTATTTATTTGTTATTATTATTATTATTTTTATTATTATTATTTTCCATGTTTACTCAATTAGCCAAAACTTAAGATTTCGGGCACTCAAACCCGTCATCCAATTCAAAGGATTTACATTCATCGTGATCTGATTATATATGATTCCTATAATGAAACTTGTATCCTCTCCAGGATACCCGAGCCAACTACTCTCTACCACACTCTACAGTCCCATCTGGGGCACTATTTTGTTGGTCAACATTATTAGTAATGACTTTCGATCCCCTCTGAAAAGATAGGACTATACCCTAACTTGTCGCAACAAAGGTACCATATTTACCACCTTGCCCAAAACCATGTCAAATCAATGTCTCTCTTATCATATCATAGCTCTGTAAATCATCAATTTATAATTTCGACCTTCTCTAGGTAGTAGGGTTGTACTTTATTCCATACTGATACACACAAGGTATACTATTCTCACTAAGCTCTAAGCAAAATGTTTGTCATACTGCAAAAACCATCCAAAATTTCATACTGAATACTAGATAATCTCACTCTATAGGTGTCACCTTTACTTTGCAACTAATCCGAAACCTCTAGTCTGATGGCAACTCTTGATGTAACTCTAGCTCATGCTGGGGTAACTGAGTCACTGACTCTAGTTATCACCCAACTGTGACCTTTCAATATTCTAACTCTAGACTCTTAATCAGGAGTTCCCAACTCCTCTGCAGATATAGAACTCTGTTCTGGTATTACTGTACCAAAACAAAGACTGCCTGCAACATCCTCATTATGGAGCACCACGGGGATGCACGTAGCTCTACACAATAATCTCATGTCGGTACTGTAATCTGCAGCTTACAGAGCAGACATCGAGAACATTGTATAGTTACTACGATACGTCCTGACCGACTAGGTCTCCTAATTTCTTATCTCTCTTGAATATTCTATTATCATAAACTTATTCTGACTGGGTCATCCACTGATGACTGCCAGCAATGGTATTCTTATCCTTATCTAGGGCAACTGTACTTTCAAGACTCACTTTTTGTGTACTCGTGCCTTGCACGAAATGTGCACACCATTTAAACCCATACAAACAGAAACATAGCATTTCTTGGAGTACGTATCCTCATGATAGACCTCCACATGTCTGCTAACTCTATTTCACATTTCTATGTACTCCACGAAAATTAAGACACTAACTGAGGCACTTTTATATTTCCCGAGGTATAACGCAGAATCTAGAAACAAAGAATTACAGAAAAGACAAAACAGGATCCTATACTCCGCATGTAACATCCTAACAAGACTCTTTTTACACTCCCAAGTATATTATTTCCCATGAATCTAGAGCCTAAGCTCTGATACCAACTTTGTCACGACCCAACCTATGGGCCGGACCGGCACTAGGACCTGGGCCAGCTTAAAGCCCCCGAGGCCCGTAGTAAGCCTAACTATTCCTCAAATCCATAACCAGGCCCATAATTTAGGACCAATATGAACATAAAATAATTTAAATTAAACTGTTATAATTATATTTCGGGCCAACTTAGCCCAGAAATTATCAGAAACAAAAATTTGGGGAGCCCAGCTCAACCCTGTTACCTCATTCATAACCATTTAAAACTCATAAAAATTTTCTTTTCATTTATTAATACGCAAACTTGAATTCATACAGTCCCTGACAGGCTTAATGCTACTACTAGCACATGCGGAGTCCTAAATTACAAATTTAGAGAATAATAATACAATTAAATAATCGACATTAAACCTGCGAGAAAGAAAACAGGTTGCTCTGTAAAATAACTCCTCCTGTGGCCTGGAAAAATATTGAACAGGAGTGAGCGTTCGACTCAGAGAGTAAAATATCAATTTTAACCATAATCTCTATAACTATCTAAAGCTAATGCACCCTGTAGAGTGAAATGCAACACCAGCAATAATTTCACATCATAACATCAAAAAGGTAATTTGGAGCACTCACACACCCTGTAGTATCAATCATAACATATGGGAGCTGATCCCTATCTGACTCTCTTAAATCCAACTTTGGTGCGGTAATTACTCAAGCTCGGACTTCCACTTAATAACCAAATCGAGGGTCCCAGCGAATTACTCAAGCCGTGACTACCCCTCGAAGGATCGGGTCCCAGCGAATTACTCAAGCCGTGACTACCCCGTCCTATCCATAGTCCACACCACATCACACGCACTCCAACGCACGCACACTGCTCCAAATTACCACAACAACATCCATGGCACATCAACAGTTATGAATGCAACATAAATTGTGCCTAGAGTTTAACTACATAAATATATGCATATAAGTGATGCATGGGCATGCTGAACATATAATAATATCGAAATTACAATTAAAATTAATATTTTACTCACAGTACACCGATGACTATTGTGGCTGCTGGACGCAGAAAAATAGCTGATCTCGATCACCTAATAATTAAATTATAAATTTATTAGTACTAAGTTAGAATAAAACTCTAAAGAGGCAATAGACAGCCTAATTCATGCCGAAAATCCGGCAGAGTTTCCCCTATACCTGGGTTCTACCCAACCTGCAAAAAGGCTCAAATAACACTTCTAAATTCTCAATTTCCACAATCACATCTCATCAATATCACATGGCCCCTCCTGGGCCCTCCAAATCAGACAATACTCAAAATCTTAAAAATTACGTTTTGGCACCTATAATTGACATTTTTCAAAAATCCACTCAAACAAGCTCTAAAAATTCTAAAATTTTGCCCCGCGGTCCTTAATAATATTATAAGGCTATTGCAAAATGAATTGTAATTTTCTAATCACCCATGAATATTTTATTCAAGAATTTTACTCGATTCCATAAGTTTCCAACAGCTAACATATTCCTAATTCAACCCAATTAAATATTCACATATTTAAACCTCCATCCTCAAGCTTCAACCAATTATATAAAATTTAATTATCTTAATTTCAATTAATCTTATATGCCCACATGCTAAAAATATAACTAAAATCCATCCATATTTCTCAAAAATATTCTACGATCACCCAAAAATTCAACTAACACCATAGAATATCTCCAAATAATTTTACTTTCATCATATATTTTTCTTAGAATTTTTCTCCAATTTTTCTGTTTAAGAAACACGTATTTATGCTCCATGACAGAGAAATAATAAAAATTGTCTTACCGAAGTTTATCTGTGTCTCAAAAATTCCAAAAATTTATGAGGAAGCCTCTGGAAGTTGAACCATCTCCATAGCTCACGGAGCCACCGCCGTGTACCGCGCACGGTGGCGACACGATCGCCGGCGACATTTGCCGGGTCTGATCATACCACCATGTTCCTCTCCTCTTCCTCAGTCCATAGGTGGTCTCGGATCGTCGATCCAACGGTCGGATCGTCGTAGATCTGACGAAAAAGCTTGAAAAGCCCGAAACTTCTCTCCTCCATATCTCACTCATCCGACCTCCATTTGCTTCAAAATTGGTATCAAAAGAAAGCTCTCGGAACAAGCTTTCCAACGCCACCGGAATCGCCTCGATCGGACGTCGGACGAAACCGGAATTGCGCCGGAAAGCCGCTGCCCACTGTGTGTGCGTTTTCTCTCTCCTCTTCTTCTCTTGCCGCCGTTTCTGGTGGTCCTGGACGTCGCCGGAGGGTCTCCGGCCAGTGGGGAGCTGCTTGGGACGTCGCCGGCCGGTCACCGGAGAAAGGAAGAAGAAGAAGAAAGGGAAGGAGAGGGAAAGAAGAGAAATGGGGGGGGGGGTTTCCTCCTCCCGTTTTTGAAAATTTTTTTTTTTTATATAAAAGGCTGCTATGACAGTGGGAAACCCACTGTCACACGCCAATCCCATTTTTCAAAATATATTTTTTTTTCTGGGTTGTTACATTTTATATTTAATAGTTAATCCAATATTTATTTTTACCGAACACTTTTTTTTTAAATCACTATATAAATAGTTAACTACTAACAACTAATATATAATAGCTAACAGCTAGAAAAATAATTAACAGCTACTAAAACAGCGAACAACTACTAGAACAATTAATGTTGTCGAACATGGCCTTTGACTCGCATTCAATAACACTTTATCAGCCATTAGTCAATAATGGAAATTGCCACATTAGACGAAAGATTACACTTCAAATTAATTCCTCAAACTAATGGTATAGTGCAATTGATATGTGAGTCAAGGTACAATAAAAATATTTAAATTCAAAATAATCTTATTTTCTCCTTGCATTAACTAATTTTACATGATATAATATCTACTAAGATAATCCCTAACAATTCACAATCATTTCAATAATTATTATTTTGTATATTTCTTAGCCTATGAATGCTTAATAATACTTTGCATAATTTATGTTTAAATAAAACTTTAAATTAAATTGTCTAATCTCATTTGGTTATATGGCTAAAGGCATAACTCACCTGGCAGAGTTAAGTTCGAGTCCTTACTCTCGCAATCTTTCTACTAAAAATAAAAACTTTAAGTTAAATTGCAAATTTAAAATCATGCTATTAAATTTAAAAATTAAAAAAAAATTAATACACAACTTATTTGAGGATAGTTCAAGAACTAAAGATACTTAAAATAATGGAATCCAACAAAAATCTTAAAATAAAATTTCAACTCAAAATAATAATAATAATAATAATAATAATAATAATACTTTTAATTGAATTATAATAGATATAAATCACTTATAATTTAACTTAGGAAATGGCAAAAAAAAAAAAGCCTAAAATTTGCATTTTTTATAATTAAACCCCAAATTAAAAATTTTTATAATTACATCCTGTTGGTGGCAACTTCCATTTAACATGGCGTCTGATGTGGCAACCTCCATTAATGGCTAATGGCTAACATTAAGGTAGAATGCAATTAATATGTGAGTCAAAATACAAGATATAATTATAAAAATTTTTAGTTTAGGGTGTAATTGTATAATTAATTTCTAACCACAGTGATTTTTCCATAGCATGAAGAAGTTAATCATTTTTGGCAAACCTAACCCAATTAAATATGTCGACTTACCTTCAACGTTGTGGAGTCTTAAGTAGGAACTAATGGTTTTAATTTCATTAGAGGTCAATTTTGATTCTTAATGAGGGTAATATTCTTGTATCATTAATTTTTGTAGTACCTCTATATGTGATGGAAATTAATTTAAATGTGTGATCATAAATGTTGAAAATTCTGGCCATTTAATTGATTAATTAGTCCAAGTCAAATAGACTGTATGGAAATAACTATCTTGGTTGGTGAAAGAGCCTTTGAAAACACCATTTCATAGAATTCCTCACCCTTCAACTTGTGAATAACAACAACATAAAAATAACTAAATCTTAATCTCAAATTAGCGGAGATCAGATATATATAGAATAAGATATAGCAAGTTAACATAATTGGTTGAATCATCCTTGCCAATACTAACAAAAAAAAAAACTCTCATTAAATAGTTGAACTGATTAAGTTACCGATTCACTAATACAATCATCAAATCAACTAGGTGACATAAGGTTATTTTTTTTATCTAATTTAATTACAAGTTCAAATCGAATTAGTGTTTGATTCACTGATGCAACCAGCAGATTTAGTTCGAATTTAATAGCTATGCCATATATAATATTTTAATATTTGAGAAATTTATAAGATTTGATTTGTTATTATCATAGACATTTTTTTTTATTAGTATCACTAAAATTACATTTACTAACTATATATATAAAATAGGCATGTATTTTTAAGGGGTTGATACCTGATATTCCTTTTTATAATATTGTTATAGGACATTTTATATTATTTGTAAATTATTATAAATTATTTAATAGTTACTCTTTTAATGCTATGATGAGTAGACATTATTACAAGACAAACTATAATATATTAACATATATTAATTACATATTTTTATATATTTATATTTATTACATATATTTATATTTACATTATAAATAGATAGATTTTAATTATTTTTATTATGAAATTTTTATTAAAATGAGAGATAAAAAGTAATAAAAATTTAAGATAATATATATATATATATATATATATATATATATATATATATATATATATATATATATATATATATGTTAAAATTATTAATATTCACCATCCCTATAAAAGAACAATTAAACTTGCAAAAGGATAGTTTGTGTGACTTCATAAAAAATTTTATTATTTTATTTTTTGTTCCATGAAAGTCAATAATATTAGTTTAATATTGAATATTTCGCCCTCAACTTAATAAATATATTAATTTGTTATAATTTTTTATATAAATAAAAATGCCTTCCAATGTAGAAGCAAATTTTGGAATGCCTTCCAATGTAGAAGCAAATTTTGGTGAATAATTAAAAATTAAATTTGTTGACTACAAACGTTCAATACATGTATATTTAAATTTTACCTAAATTTTGATTTTTTTAATTAAATTTTGTAATATTAAGCATTTAATTAAAATTTTGGTTGAGTAACAAACACTTATAATATCAATTTTTAAGTAATAATATGAATATGTGAATTAAATATATAGCTACAAAATTGTGATAGAATTCAAACTAGGAGTTTTTATAGGATTCACATTGTAATTATTATTATTATTATTATTATTATTATTATTATTATTATTATATAAATTTTAATTTAATGGAAATGACAAAAAAAAAGGACCTTAAATTATGCACTTTTTTATGATTACAACCTATACTTTGACTCTATTCGTTAACAGCTTTTAATATAGCGTTTAGTGTTTTGAATATATTTATCTTATTTATACTATTCAGTGACATAATATTTATAGTATATTTTGAGGTTGAGGGAGTGATTCATGAAAAACTATCCTTCATAATTTTTAGACGTTGAGAGAGTATTTTAACTGGGGTCAATGAAATGATATCACTATTTTTATATTTAATAGCTAATACAACAGTTATTTTTATTGAACACTTCTGCTTTAAATCACTAACTACTAATAACTAATATCTAATAGCTAAAAAAATAGTTAATAATTACTAAAACAGTCAACAATTATTAGAACAGCTAATATTGTCGAACATGAACTTTGATTCACAATCAACAACATTTTATCAGCCATTAGTCAATAATGGAAATCGCCACATCAGACGAAAGATTACACATCAAATTAACACTTCAAACTAATGGCATGGTGCAATTGATATGTGAGTCAAAGTACAATAAAAATATTTAAATTCAAAATAATCTTATTTTCTCTTTGCATTAACTAATTTTACATAGTATAATATCTACTAAGATAATCCCTAACAATTCACAATCATTTCAATAATTATTATTTTGTAGATTTCTTAGCCTATGAATGCTTAATAATATTTTGCATAATTTATGTTTAAATAAAACTTTAAATTAAATTGTCTAAACTCGTTTGTTTAAATGGCTAAAGGTATAACTCACCTGGCAGAGTTAAGTTCGAATCCTCACTCTCTCAATTTCTCTAATAAAAATAAAAACTTTAAGTTAAATTGCAAAATTAAAATCATGCTATTAAATTTAAAAATTCAAAAAAAATTAATACATAACTTATTTGAGGATAGTTGGAGAACTAAAAATACTTAAAATAATGGAATCCAACAAAAATCGTAAAAATAAAATTTCAACTCAAAATATATAATAATAATAATACTTTTAATTAAATTATAATAAAAATAAATCACTTATAATTTAACTTAGGACATGGAAAAAAAAAGAAAAAAGGCCTAAAATTTGCATTTTTTATAATTACACCCCAAATTAAAAATTTTTATAATTACATCCAGTTAGTGGCAACTTCCATTTAACATGGCGTCTGATGTGGCAACCTCCATTAATGGCTAATGGCTAACATTAAGGTAGAATGCAATTAATATGTGAGTCAAAATACATGATATAATTATAAAAATTTTTAGTTTAGGGTGTAATTGTAAAAATTAGTAATTTTTTTTTGGCCATTTTCCAATTAATGTATAAACTTGTTATTTATCATGCATGTTTTATCTAAATACTTAACGAGCAAAATGCCTATTTAGACCCTTAAAGTTGGGTCCAATGGTTATATAGGCCATTAAAGTTTTTCGCAATTCAAATGAGAACTTTAAAGATCAAATAAGTTTTTAAAATTTTAAAATTAGATCAAACAAGCTCTTTTACTATTTGAATGATAGATAAGTTCTTTAACTTTTAAAAATAGATCAACAGTTTTTTTAGTGCATGGGGTTATCATCGACTATCTTATTTATCTGATCTGCAATATTTCAATAGATATCTACTGCATCATGAAGTTGATTAATAAATTATTATTTACGAAATAATTTAAGAAACTTCTAACCTATCGTATTCGTCATAATCATCGTCACCAACTTGATTGTAATATGATGAAATCTACTTTTGATTATTTTATTAAAAATAATCTTCTTCTTTGTCATTATCGCTATCATCCTCTTCTACATCAATAGTAGTATTAAAAGAGTGGTACATATTATAGTATCTGAAGAAATTCAATCAAGATTCAGATACTAGGTCTTGGATTTTGGGGAATACTTCTTTGGTGAGCATGTGAGGGTGAACTTAGGTTTGAGGTTTTGGGTCCAAATTTCCAAATAGATCTTGAGTAGTGTTTGGATTTGTACTCTTCAGATTGGAGGGGTTGACAAGTCACTATCTTCAATTGGTGGGGATTGGTTGATATTGGTAGAGGGTAAGGAGGATATGGGATGAAGACTAATGAACACGTGATTTACGAAGAAGAGAAAGGTGAAATGTAGAAAAGAGAATTGTGGCCTGTTGAGTGTGGAGATAAGCAAGCGACATAAGCTCACAGACATCATCAAAAGAAGTTAGGTACAAAGAGATGAGGTAGAATATAAAGCGTTTTAAATGGCTTATTTGATCTATTTTTAAAATTTAAAGAACTTATTTGTCCCAATGGCTTATTTTATTTATTTTTTAAAATTTAGAGAGTTTATTTAACCCTGCAAAACTTAAAATTTAGAGAGTTTATTTAAAATTTAAAGGATTAACTTAAAGGTTATAGCTAAAACCAATTCCTATCAAATTTGATGGAATTTGAATTGAATTAACAAAACTTACATAACAATATTTCTAGACTAAAATATTCTTATTGAAAAATTTCATCTCAGTTAATCATTCCTTTTCTTATATACTCTCATGCTGAGATTATTTACTTTGAAATTTTAATCATTTATGTGGTTAACAATTATACTATTTATATTATATAAATCTCTTATATATGAAATATGTGAATTTATTTTATATTTATTAATATATTTATATATTTGTTAATCATTATAAATTCAATGGGTATAAGATTTTTTTTTATGAATTCTATAAAAAATTATTATTTTTAAATTTTACTCTTAATGGTAAATTAGATAATAAGTATAAATGAATTTCAATTCACCACATATAAATTATATAAAATTCAAATAAATTCTATCAAACAACAAAATTTATTTAAAATCAACTCTAAAATTTGTGATATAATTAAACCAAACACTATTATAATAAATATAAAATTTAGATAGCGTTTAGTATAAAATTAATAAATAGTAATTATTATTCTTATAATTTTTATCCTCTTTTAAATAAATTTTAATCTTACAAATTAGATTAATAATCAACCTCTTTAAAATTTATAAAAATAACATTTATTTTTTTTTTAATCTTTTACTGCTAAAATTAAAACTACTACTGATTCCGACCTAGAATCAGCTCGGCTTGCACCATGGCCGCCAGTTGAAGGTGTGGAAAAGGACATTTTTTTTTTTTTTAAATTTGCAGAGACAAAGCCAATTGTTAAAGTTACAAAATTCATAAACTCTTTTTTTTTAGAAAATACAAAATACATAATTTGGTCCCCACTTCCTTTACATAAAGTATTTTTTTATATATATATTTTCGACGTTTGGAATATTTATGAAAATTATTTAATTAAAAAGAAAACTAAATTATTTTGAAAAAATACTTACCCTTTTAATTATTTTTTAACCAGAGTGATAATTTCAAGAATAATTATAATTTATTATTTTAACGTACATTAATTTATGTCTTGTTTAGTAATATTAACTATTTTAATATTTGTTAGTGATTAAATATTAATTATTAATAATTAATTAATTTATTAAAAATAATTATTAAATATCAAAATGATATCTGAAGGAGTAACTGTTTATAAACTATTATCTTAACCTAATTTCTTATAAATTAAAAAAATTAAATAAATAAAAATATCAAAGGAAGTTTGTTGGCCTGGCACATCATTGGTTTGTCGAGCTAACTGGCTGATTTTTCCACTGCATGAAGAAGTTAATCATTTTTGGCAAACCTAACCCAATTAAATATGTCGACTTACCTTCAGCGTGGTGGAGTCTTAAGTAGGAACTAATGGTTTTAATTTCATTAGAGGTCAATTTTGATTCTTAATTAGGGTAATATTCTTGTATCATTAATTTTTGTAGTATCTCTATATGTGATGGAAATTAATTTAAATGTGTGATCATAAATGTTGAAAATTCAGGCCATTTAATTGATTAATTAGTCCAAGTCAAATAGAATGTATGGAAAGAACTATCTTGGGTGGTGAAAGAGCCTTTGAAAACACCATTTCATAGAATTCCTCACCCTTCAACTTGTGAATAACAACAACATAAAAATAACTAAATCTTAATCTCAAATTAGCTGAGATCAACTATAAGAATCTTTTGCTGCCATTCAGCTCTGTTAAATACAAAGTCTGCATCATTATCTAACACTTTTAAATCCTTTTATACCCTTCAAACTTGTGAATAAGTGAACAAACGCCAAAAGATAAGAAAAGAAGGAGAATATGTATTCCTTTCAAGCAAACTTTTGAGCAAGTGAGCATTATAAAGTTGGCAAAGAGACTCTTGGAATGTGACTTTTGCTCAAAGGCATGGAGTTAGAGACATTGCTCATCAAAACTGTGATCAAGGAAAAAGCTGATTTTTTTTTTTTTAAAGCTCTCTCTCTCTCCCTCTCTCTCTCTCTCTCTCTCTCTCTCCTTCTAGATACATCACAAGTCTAATATCAGTAAATCCAAGAGTCAGTTTGTGAAAATAGTAATCACAAGTTAAGTATTTGTGAAAATACTAAACTACATAATATATCATACAACTCTTGGACATGGAAATCCGCAAACCCAAAAGCAATTCTTAGATTTTTTAATGGAGGATAATATTTTACATCATCCTGATTAAATCATCATTTCCATGAGCAAGAAAGAAACATAAGAGTTGCAGCCTATCCATTCTAAAAATATCTCATTTTAATTATATGAATATAATATGCTTACAAGACTTTTTCAAGTTTATACACCACCAGATTGGAACAAGAAGAATTGCTTACCTCCTCTCTGTATGAACCTCCTTCAACTTTTACATTAAGTGTACCAAATTGTGAGATCATTGATGAGATAATGCACCTGAAACAGACCAAGTCTCACCACCACCAAGTGCCTAATAATACTTTTAATAAATTGTAATCGATATAAATCACTTATAATTTAACTTAGGAAATGGCAAAAAAAAAGCCTAAAATTTTCATTTTTTATAATTACACCCCAAATTAAAAATTTTTATAATTACATCCTGTTAGTGGCAACTTCCATTTGACATGGCATTTGATGTGACAACCTCCACATTAATGGCTAATGGCTAACATTAAGGTAGAATGCAATTAACACGTGAGTCAAAGTACATCATATAATTATAAAAATTTTTAGTTTAGGGTGTAATCATAAAAATTAGTAAAATTTATTTTCTTTTTCTATTTTTCTTTTAATATATAAACTTGTTATTTATCATGCATATTTTATCTAAATACTTAATGGGCAAAATACCTATTTGGATCCTTAAAGTTGGGCCAATAGTTAAATAGGCCTTTAAATTTTTTCGAGATTTAAATGAGAACTTTAAATTTCAAATAAGTCTTTCAAATTTTAAAATTAGATCAAACAAACTTTTTTACTATTTTAAAAATAGATAAGTTCTTTAACTTTTAAAAATAAATCAAAAGTTCTTCTAGTGCGTGGGTTTTCATTGACCATCTTGTTTATCCAATCTAAAATATCATAATCGATATCTACTACATCCTGAAATAGATTGATAAATTGTTATTAGGGATGGCAACAGATCAGGTTTTTGCGGATATCCGATTCGACCGAATCCTAATAGGACGTGTTTAGGTATTATATAATCGGGTTTGGGACAGGTTCAGGTTTGAAAAATAATACTCGTAACGGGTTCAGATTAGGTTCGGGTTTTACATGTTGGGTATCCATTACCCGAATTCGTTTATATAAATACTTAATTAAATATAAAATATATTTTTTTATAATAATATTTATAAATATTTATATATTTTATTTTATATAAAATGAAATTTAAATATTTTATGAAATTATTAAATTTTTAAAATATAAATTATTAAATTAAAATATTTTTTTATGCAAAATATTAATTAAAATATATAAAATTAAATAGGTTTGGGTTTTTTTCGGATAATAATAATCAGATTTGAGACAGGTTTGGGTTGTGAAGAAAAAATTTTAATCAGGTTTGTGATGAATTTGAGTTTTGACAGTATTAATCGGGTACAGATTCGGGATAAGTGATTTTCGTAGGCATTCTACTTGTTGTCATTCCTAGTTGTTATTTACCAAATGGTTTAAGAAACTTCTAACCTATCGTATTTGTCATAATCACCATCACCAACTTGATTATGATCCGATGAAATCTAGTTCTGATTACTTTTATTAAAAATAATGATCTTCTTTGTCATTGTCGTCATCATCCTCTTCTAAGTCAATAGTAGTATCAAAAGAGTGGTACATATTATAGAATCTGAAGAAATTCAATCAAGATTTAGATACTAGGTCTTAGATTTTGTAGAATATTTCTTTGATGAGCATGTGAGGGTGAACTTGATTTTGAGGTTTTAGGTCTAGATTTCTAAATGGATCTTAAGTAGTATTTGGATTTGTACTCTCCAGATTAGAGCGGTTGAAAGGTCACTATCTTCGATTGGCAAGGATTGGTTAATATTGGTGGAGGGTAAGGAGGATATGGGGCGAAGACTAATGAATACGTGATTTACGAAGAAGAGAAAGGTGAAATGTAGAAAAGAGAATTGTGGCCTTTTGAGTGTGAAGATGAGCAAGCGACATGAGCTCATAGACATCGTCAAAAAAAGTTAGTCAAAGAGAGATGAGATAGAATATAAAGAATTTTAAAGGGCTTATTTGATCCATTTTTAAAATTTAAAGGACTTATTTGTCCCAAGGGCTTATTTGATTTATTTTTAAAAATTTGGAGAGTTTATTTAACCCGGCAGAACTTAAAGGATTAATTTGACCATTGAACCAAACTTTAAGGGTCTAAATGCCTTTTACCTACTTAATATTTGAAAATTTTTTGTAACATCCTTATTTTAGCTAGTCCGTACAGTCTACTGTTCCGGTGACCAGTGTCGGTCCGGACAGCTAGAACGTCCAAAAAAAAAAAATAATATATATTTAAACTAAAGTGAGGAACTATAATTAACTCAAATATTAATAAGAAAAATTTAGAAAAAAATTTTAGAAATAAAATACAACCAAGTTAAATGAGCCGATGCCCTAGCGATGGGTAACCTAATGGGAAGTTGCCGTTATCGCAACTAGGAGCCCTAGACCCGGAGAAAAATTCATAAAATAATTTTTGGGACTCCAGAGAATGGTCATTGAGGTTCCTATGGCATTAGAATGCTAAGAAAATATTTAGAAAAATTTTTCAATCGGTACAGACAATTTTGGCCCGTTAAGCCAAACGGAGGGCATTTTGGTCATTTCGTCTTCAGAGATGATTTTTGGCCGACTTGTCCAGTTAAGCAAATAATTATTATGATCTAAAATATGAATAAATATTGCTAAAAATTAAATTGGAAATGAGTAGAGAAGAAAAGAAAAGAAAATGAATTAAAATTATAATTTTGACCTCATGCTTATGTCACAAAGCACTCCCACCCAATAACCACTTGAAAAAATAAATAAAAGGGATAAAAATGAAGCAAAAATGAGATAAAAACAAAATAAACCAGCAGTTTCCTTCTTCATACGGGCTGAATCAAGAGAGAAAGAGAGAGAAAAGGAAAAGAAAGAAAGAAAGGAAGAAGGAGAAGGAGATGAACAGTAGCAGAAACAGGGGTTCAGTAGGGCATCATGTTTCTCTTCCTTCCAGGTGAGTTTGGCTCAACATCTACTGCTGATTTTTTGATATGTTTGAGCTATGTATGTGTGGAAGTTATGGTTAAAATTTGGTGATTGTTCAACGGTTGGATTTGAAGAAATATATTGTTGAACACAGGTTGTCTGTAGGTTGAATTCTGAATTTTGGCTACTGAAATTTGAGAAAAATAAATAGTTAGGATGCTTATAAAATTATGAAATTTGGTACAAATAATATTTGGGATGTTGAGGCTGCTGGGTAAAAATTTGGTGAATTTTAGACTTGTGGTTTATGAGATATAAATTGTTTTGCATGAGCTGTCTGAGTAAGACTGATTTCTGCAAAAATTCAGATTTTGAAGGGTTGAATGAATGTTTTGATATCTCATGATATAGAGATTATTTGATGCTAAAATTTTTACTGATATTGTATAGGGATGTCTTGAATATATGGTTAAAATTTGGGATTTATCTAACGGTTAGATCATTATATATAAATTTGAATGCACAAGCTGCCAGATTGGGTATTAATGGGTGGTTGTGGATTTAAGATTTATGATAGGAGTTTAGTCCAATTTAAGGGGAAATGCTGTTGAATTTTTATTGGATATTTAATTTAGGAAAGTGAAGTTTTAATTGATTATGATTATTATGGTTCTAGGAGAAATCTTGAAGAATAACAAGCTCAAGGTTGGTTTCAAAAAGGTTAGTGCTAATTCATCCTTAAAACTTTGTATATATATATATCATGTGGAGTATGAAATGAGGGTGAAATTAAGAGAATTGAAACAAGTTTGCATGAATAAATTCCACCAATTTTGGCAGCCTTAGGATACATTAGGGTTTCATTGATTAGATTGAGTTATAGTTGTACATGGCTGCCATTGAACATAAATTAGATACTTTGATTCATTGATTGCATGTATATGGAGAATTGAAATGGTAGAGTTAGGGTTTGGGCACAAATTTGAGATTTTGTTTATGTAATGATGAAAGTAAGTTTTAATAGTCAATTAGTGACCATTTGGTTATGTGTAAACAAGAAATGAGGTGGTTTGATTAGTGGGAATTGCAGTTGGTGTGGCTGCCCATGGTGACCTGCAGAATTAGACATGAGTCCAGCAGGTTTGGGCAGCCATATCTTGAATTTTATGGGTTCAATTGGTACAAGGCCAAGCGGACATAAAACTAGACACATAATGGCACAACTTTGGTGAAGAAACCACGCCTATAAAACCAAACCAAGTTGACCAAAAGCTTGCTCAAATCCGGGTGACCTGCAGGCTGTTTCTGCAGAATGACCAAATGAATAGTAGTTGTTCATTTGACCATAACTCAAAGTAGAAAGGTCCAATTGACCTGAAATTTTACCAGCAACAAGATAAGATATAGACAAACAACTTTCATGAGAAAGCTACCCCAAATTATGAGCAGAACCTATCCAACAATGGAGTTGCGATCCTTTGTTCATTGCACTGTAGATATTGTCAGTCCAGAAAAATTCCAATCCGGCCAGTTGTGGTTTTTGGACCATAACTTGAGCTACAAAACTCCAAATGGAGTGATTCAAAAAAGGAAATTAAACTAGATAAAATAAGAAACAACTTTCATGTTGATCATTTTGCCAAATTCCCACTGCAAAAATGACTAATGGAACAGTAAAAATAAGGTATAAAAACTGAAAATTCTGCTCAATTAACTTTAAACTTATAAATGGTATTGACAACCAATACCAACAAATTTTGAATGCAAAATGTGGTATGTTGGGAGTATTAAAACCAATGTACCTATTGTCTATGCAAAAGTCAACATTTTAGTTGACTAATGAAATGAATAGTAATATTCAAACTTGAAATTCAAAAATTGTGAAACTTAAAAGTGCAAAATGCCCTAGTAGGCCTAATGTGATTGGTTTGGATAGGTTGGCATGCCAATAGGGTTTTGATAGCAGTACTGCGTATGATGTATGGCTTCATTGCCATTCTGTGATGTGATAGCCTATGGCTATACTGATTATGATGTTTTACTTGACTTTATGCCTTATTGCTCTTATGGCTTATTAGCCATTCTGTTTGCACACCGGGAGACACATTGTAACCGATGGTGTGACGGCCCGAGGTACCTGGTACCCAGTGCTAGTTTACCCGTTTATCCAGTCCGGTCAATTTGTATAGGTTACTTGGGCATAGAAAAGTATAACTGTAATTGAACTGATTATTAAAGAAAATACGAAAATTAAATATCAGGAATGATTACAATAAAATACAAAGAAGCTCAAGATCATGAAGAAAATAATTAACAAAATTCATGAAGAAGTTAATATCATAAAACATAATTAGCCCTCGACTAAACAATAAGTTAGTAATTATTCATTTCTTATGAACACAATAGCTAGGAAATTATTATTTTTATTTGCATATTATATTTTCTTGTATTATTGGCACCACTAAGCTTTATGCTTAGCGCGTCGCTTTTGCAACGCGTAGGTACTGAAGATTTGGACAGAGGGCCCAGTAGACCACAGATTGGGTAAGGCCGTTCACAGTTCTGCATAGTATTCGTGTCACCTCACAGACTACAGTGCATTGGTAGGACACTAGGTCCCATTTTGTATTTTATGATTTTTTGTAAATTTTGTAATTAAACTCTTATTTTATCATGTGTATTTGAAATAAATGTAATATAATTTTGTATTAATGTAAGTAATTGTAATTTGTGATTATAAATAGCATATGAGAATTTATTTATGATTTGAGTCTAATGATGATGTGAAATGAATGAATGACAAATAGAGGAATTGTTAAGAAATTGTTGTAAACTGATGTGATACAAATGGAGCTTGTGAATGATTGGAAATTATTGGAAGTGTTTTTAAACAGGTTCAGAAGAACTGTTTTTCCAATTTACAGCCGGCACTCTGCCGGATTTTCTATAAAAATTGCGTAAAAATTTAGATTTATCAAAAATTGTAAACAAATGATTTAAAAGGGATAAATTGTAATAGAACTATGAATTGGTGCTCCGGCACACTAAGTGGCATAACTTGCTCGGCTACACTGTAGTCGGGTAAGGGGTGTCACATTTTTTATAAAAAATGAGTATTTCCCAGCGATTTTATAGAGGTGATTTATATGTATGCTTGTAAACTTTTAATTGCCAATTGTAAGGAGGTTTAATAAGTTGTTCAAAATTTCATGGTCTAGGTTTAGTCTATTATGAGTTCATCAAGCCCATTTTCCTTCATTTCCCGCTTGCACATGGTGTACATAACTCTCCCTTAAGTTTTCAATCTTAACATTCACATTTAATAAATAAATCATATGATCAGTGCATACTTAATTTGAGAGCCCGTTATTATATAATTGTTAAAATAATATAGCTTCTCAAATCACAGAGTTTATGATAGATGAAATATGCAATATGATGTACCTTAGATCATTAAGTATATTTACATTTCATTTTTTTTTAATCTCATTTATGAGTTTTTGAGTCTGTATTTATGTGTTTATCATAAAAATAAATATAATTAGTCACCCAATAAACACAGATTAATTTGATAATTTCAATTATTTTCTTCTTTTGTAATACTCCCAACTTGGTTTAACTTTCCTTTTCAAGAATGTCTTACCAAATTGAATCTCTCATAATCATTTGGCAACACTCTAAGAGCTTGTTTGATTTAATTCCATTCTAAAAAATTATGGAATTCAATTGAGTTCTATCTGTTTTTTTTTTTTTTGGAATAAAAATAGAATTCAATTTTGAGAATTCAATTGTAAGAAAGTGCTTATAGCTAAAACCAATTACTATCAAATTTGATGGAATTTGAGTTGAATTAACAAAACTTACATAACAATATTTCTAGACTAAAATATTCTTATTGAAAAATTTCATCTCAGTTAATCATTCATTTTCTTATGTACTCACAAGCTGAGATTATTTATTTTGAAATTTTGATAATTAATGTGGTCAATAAATTTAAGATGTACTTACTAATTATACATTATATAAATCTCTTATATATGAAATATGATAATTTATTTTATATTTATTAATATATTTATATATTTATTAATTATTATAAATTTAATAGGTATAAGATTTTTTTTTTATGAATTCTATAAAAAAATCATTATTTTTAAAGTTTACTCTTAAGGTTAATTTAGAAAATAAGCATAAATGAATTTCAATTCACTAAATATAAATTATATAAAATTCAAATAAATTCTATCAAACAACAAAATTTATTTAAAATGAACTCTAAAATTTGTGATATAATTGAATCAAACACTATTATAACAAATATAAAATTTAGATAGCTCGTTTAGTATAAAATTAACAAATGATAATTATTATTCTTATAATTTTTATCCTCTTTTAAATAAATTTTAATCTTACAAATTAGATTAATAATCAACCTCTTTAAAATTTATAAAAATAACATTTATTTTTTTTTTTAATCTTTTACTGCTAAAATGAAAACTACTACCGATTCCGACCTAGAATCAGCTCGGCTTGCACCATGGCCGCCAGTTGAAGGTGTAGAAAACGACATTTTTTTTTTAAAAAAATTTGCAGAGACAAAGCCAATTGTTAAAGTTACAAAATTCATAAACTCTTTTTTTTTAGAAAATACAAAATACATAATTTGGTCCCCACTTCCTTTACATAAAATATTTTTTTATATATATATTTTTGAGGTTTTAAATATTTATGAAATTTATTTAATAAATTTTTTAATTAAAAAGAAAACTAAATTATTTTGAAAAAATACTTACCCTTTTAATTAATTTCTAACCACAGTGATAATTTCAAGAACAATTATAATTTACTATTTTAACGTACATTTCTTTTTAACAAATTTTCATTATTATAAATAAATAATAAAAGGAAATAAGTGAAACCTTAATTAAAAAAAAATTATTGTTTAAGAGGCTTAGAAAATAATTTAGGTTTTGTTTAGTAATATTAACTAGTTTAATAGTTGTTAATTATTTTAGTAGTTGTCAGTGATTAGATATTAATTATTAATGATTAATTAATTTACTAAAAATAATTGTTAAATGTCAAAAAGGCCTTTGAATGAGTAACTTTTTATAAATTATTATCTTAACTTAATTTCTTATAAATTAAAAAAATTAAATAAATAAAAATATCAAAGGAAGTTTGTTGGCCAGGCACATCATTGGTTTGTCGAGCTAACTGGCTGATTTTTCCACTGCATGAAGAAGTTAATCATTTTTGGCAAACCTAACCCAATTAAATATGTCGACTTACCTTCAACGTGGTGGAGTCTTAAGTAGGAACTAATGGTTTTAATTTCATTAGAGGTCAATTTTGATTCTTAATTAGGGTAATATTCTTGTATCATTAATTTTTGTAGTATCTCTATATGTGATGGAAATTAATTTAAATGTGTGATCATAAATGTTGAAAAGTCAGGCCATTCAATTGATTAATTAGTCCAAGTCAAATAGAATGTATGGAAAGAACTATCTTGGGTGGTGAAAGAGCCTTTGAAAACACCATTTCATAGAATTCCTCACCCTTCAACTTGTGAATAACAACAACATAAAAATAACTAAATCTTAATCTCAAATTAACTGAGATCTGTTAAATACAAAGTCTGCATCATTATCTAACACTTTTAAATCCTTTTATACCCTTCAAACTTGTGAATAAGTGAACAAACGCCAAAAGATAAGAAAAGAAGGAGAATATGTATTCCTTTCAAGCAAACTTTTGAGCAAGTGAGCATTATAAAGTTGGCAAAGAGAGTCTTGGAATGTGACTTTTGCTCAAAGGTATGGAGTTGGAGACATTGCTCATCAAAACTGTGATCAAGGAAAAAGCTGATATTTTTTTTTTAAAAGCTCTCTCTCTCTCTCTCTCTCTCCCCTTCTAGATACATCACAAGTCTAATATCAGTAAATACAAGGGTCAGTTTGTGAAAATAATAATCACAAGTTAAGTATTTGTGAAAATACTAAACTAAATAATATATCATACAACTTTTGGACATGGAAATCCGCAAACCCAAAAGCAATTCTTAGATTTTTTAATGGAGGATAATATTTTACATCATCTTGATTAAATCATCATTTCCATGAGCAAGAAAGAAACATAAGAGTTGCAGCCTGCAATCCATTCTAAAAATACATCATTTTAATTATATGAATATAATATGCTTACAAGACTTTTTCAAGTTTATACGCCACCAGATTGGAACAAGAAGAATTGCTTACCTCCTCTCTGCATGAACCTCCTTCAACTTTTATATTAAGTGTACCAAATTGTGAGATCATTGATGAGATAATGCACCTGAAACAGACCAAGTCTCACCACCACCAAGTGCCTAACCAATTTAGAACTGCTCAATCAACAACACTTTATCAGCCATTAGTCAATAATGGAAATCGCCACATCAGACGAAAGATTACACATCAAATTAACACCTCAAACTAATGGCATGGTGCAATTGATATGTGAGTCAAAGTACAATAAAATTATTTAAATTCAAAATAATCTTATTTTCTCTTTACATTAACTAATTTTACATAGTATAATATCTACTAAGATAATCCCTAACAATTCACAATCATTTCAATAATTATTATTTTGTATATTTCTTAGCCTATGAATGCTTAATAATACTTTGCATAATTTATGTTTAAATAAAATTTTAAATTAAATTGTCTAACCTCGTTTGTTTAAATGGCTAAAGGCATAACTAATCTGGCAGAGTTAAGTTCGAATCTTCACTCTCTCAATTTCTCTAATAAAAATAAAAACTTTAAGTTAAATTACAAAATTAAAATCATGCTATTAAATTTAAAAATTCAAAAAAAATTAATACATAACTTATTTGAGGATAGTTGGAGAACTAAAAATACTTAAAATAATGGAATCCAACAAAAATCGTAAAAATAAAATTTCAACTCAAAATATATAATAATAATAATACTTTTAATTAAATTATAATAAAAATAAATCACTTATAATTTAACTTAGGACATGGAAAAAAAAAAAAAAAAGCCTAAAATTTGCATTTTTTATAATTACACCCCAAATTAAAACTTTTTATAATTACATCCTGTTAGTGGCAACTTCCATTTAACATGGCGTCTGATGTGGCAACCTCCATTAATGGCTAATGGCTAACATTAAGGTAGAATGCAATTAATATGTGAGTCAAAATACATGATATAATTATAAAATTTTTTAGTTTAGGGTGTAATTGCAAAAATTAGTAATTTTTTTTTGGCCATTTTCCATTTAATGTATAAACTTGTTATTTATCATGCATATTTTATCTAAATACTTAATGGGCAAAATGCCTATTTGGACCCTTAAAGTTGGGCCCAATAGTTATATAGGCCATTAAAGTTTTTCGCGATTCAAATGAGAACTTTAAAGATCAAATAAGTCTTTCAAATTTTAAAATTAGATCAAACGAGCTCTTTTACTATTTTAAGGATAGATAAGCTCTTTAACTTTTAAAAACAGATCAACAGTTTTTTTTTGTGCATGGGGTTATCATTGACTATCTTGTTTATCTGATCTGCAATATTTCAATAGATATCTACTGCATCATGAAGTTGATTAATAAATTATTATTTACGGAATAATTTAAGAAACTTCTAACCTATCGTATTCATCATAATCATGGTCACCAACTTAATTATAATCTGATGAAATCTACTTTTGATTATTTTATTAAAAATAATCTTCTTCTTTGTCATTGTCGCCATCATCCTCTTCTACATCAATAGTAGTATTAAAAGAGTGGTACATATTACAGAATCTGAAGAAATTCAATCAAGATTCAGATACTAGGTCTTGGATTTTGGGGAATACTTCTTTGGTGAGCATGTGAGGGTGAACTTAGGTTTGAGGTTTTGGGTCTTGATTTCCAAATAGATCTTGAGTAGTGTTTGGATTTGTACTCTTCAGATCGGAGGGGTTGACAAGTCACTATCTTCAATTGGCAGGGATTGGTTGATATTGGTGGAGGGTAAGGAGGATATGGGATGAAGACTAATGAATACGTTATTTACGAAGAAGAGAAAGGTGAAATGTTGAAAAAAGAATTGTGGCTTGTTGAGTGTGGAGATAAGCAAGCGACATAAGCTCATAGACATCGTCAAAAGAAGTTAGTCACAAAGAGATGAGATAGAATATAAAGCATTTTAAATGGCTTATTTGATCCATTTTTAAAATTTAAAGGACTTATTTGTCCCAATGGCTTATTTGATTTATTTTTTAAAATTTAGAGAGTTTATTTAATCCCGCAAAACTTAAAGGATTAATTTGACCATTGGACCAAACTTTAAGAGTCTAAATGCCTTTTACCTACTTAATATTTGAAATTTTTTAATAAAAAATGAGTATTTCCCTAGCAATTTTATAGAGGTGATTTATATGTATGCTTGTAAAATTTTAATTGCCAATTGTAAGGAGACTTAATAAGTTGTTCAAAAGTTTATGTTCTAGGTTTAGTCTATTATGGGTTCATCAGGCCCATTTTCCTTCATTTCCCACTTATACATGGTGTAACTAACTCTCCCTTAAGTTTTTAATCTCAACATTCACATTTAATAAATAAACCATATGATCAGTGCATACTTAATTTGAGAGCCCATTATTATATAACTGCTAAAATAATATAGCTTCTCAAATCACAGAGTTTATGATAGATGAAATATGCAATATGATGTACCTTAGATCATTAAGTATATTTACATTTCATTTTTTTTAATCTCATTTATGAGTTTTTGAGTTCGTATTTATGCGTTTATCATAAAAATAAATATAATTAGTCGCGCAACAAATATAGATTAATTTAATAATTTCAATTATTTTTTTCTTTTGTAATACTCCCCACTTGGTTTAACTTTCCTTTTCAAGAATGTCTTACCAAATTGAATCTCTCGTAATCATTTGGCAACACTCTAAGAGCTTGTTTGATTTAATTCCATTCTAAAAAATTTTGTGGAATTCAATTGAATTCTATATATTTTTTTTGTGTTTATGTTTTGAATAAAAAATAGAATTCAATTTTGGGAATTCAATTGTAAGAAAGTGGTTATAGCTAAAACCAATTCCTATCAAATTTGATGGAATTTGAATTGAATTAACAAAACTTACATAACAATATTTCTAGAATAAAATATTCTTATCGAAAAATTTCATCTGTTAATCATTCATTTTCTTATATACTCACATGCTGAGATTATTTACTTTGAAATTTTAATCATTAATGTGGTTAACAATGACACTATTTATATTATATAAATCTCTTATATATGAAATATGCGAATTTATTTTATATTTATTAATATATTTATATATTTGTTAATTATTATAAATTTAATAGGTATAAGATTTTTTTTTTTATGAATTCTGTAAAAAAAACATTATTTTTAAAGTTTACTCTTAAGGATAATTTAGAAAATAAG
Organism: Hevea brasiliensis; assembly: GCF_030052815.1. NCBI lineage: Eukaryota > Viridiplantae > Streptophyta > Magnoliopsida > Malpighiales > Euphorbiaceae > Hevea > Hevea brasiliensis. Next base: position 89,503,372 of record NC_079500.1, read on the forward strand.
CATAAATGAATTTCAATTCACCAAATATAAATTATATAAAATTCAAATAAATTCTATCAAACAACAAAATTTATTTAAAATGAACTCTAAAATTTGTGATATAATTGAACCAAGCACTATGATAACAAATATAAAATTGATGGAATATTATCTTCATCAACGTTCATTGTCAAAATTTATTTTAGTCAAATAAAAGATCAAGTTAGATAGCCGTGCATTATAATAATTAAAAAAAAATACCATATGTTAGTGTTATTAAATTCAATTCAGAAATTTGAAAAATAAAAAGACTGAGTTAATATTAATCAATTCATGAATAGTCAATTATTCAATTAGTAAATTGTTAAAAATTAATTAAATATATATAAAATAATTAATTATTACACTTAAAAATATAAACTTTATTAAGTTATATTTACATAAATTTTAATCATATTTTAAATTTTATATAAAAGTATTTGAGCAATATAATGCATAAAAATAATTTCTATAAATATGTAGTTATATTTCTAATACAGCTAAATTTCTAATACTTCTATAAATATGTAACTATATTTCTAATATATGGCAAAAAATTTTTATTATTTTATAAAATTTATTACAATATTATAGAATAAGATATATATATATAACTACCAAGTTAACATAATTGTTGTATCATCCTTGCCAACACTAACAAAAAAAAAAAACTCTCATTAAATAGTTGAATTGATTAAGCTACTGATTCAGTGATACAATCGTCAAATCAACTAGGTGACACCTGGTCATTTCTTTATCTAATTTAATTACAAGTTCAAATTAAATTAGTGTCTGATTCACTGATGCAACCAGCAGATTTAGTCCGAATTTAATAACTATGCCATATATAACATTTTAATAGTTGAGAAATTTATAAGATTTGATTTGTTATTATCATAGACATTTTTTTTATTAGTATCACCAAAATTACATTTATTAACTATATATATATATATATATATATATAAAGCAGGCGGATATTTTTAAGAGGTTGATACATGGTATTCCTTTTTATAATATTATTACATGACATTTTATATTATATATAAATTATTATAAATTATTTAATAATTGCTCTTTTAATACTATAATGAGTAGACATTATTATAAGATAAGTTATAATATATTAACATATATTAATTACATATATTTATATATAGATTTTAATTATTTTGTTGACTATAAACGTTCAATATATGTATATTTTAATTTTACCTAAATTTTGATATTTTTATTTATTAAATTTTGTAATATTAAGCATTCAATTAAAATTTTGATTGAGTAACAAACATTTATAATATCAATTTTTAAGTAATTATATGAATATGTGAATTAAATATATAGCTACAAAATTGTAATAGAATTCAAACTAAAAGTTTTTATAGGATTCACATAGTAATTATTATTATTATTATTGTTGTTGTTGTTATTGTTGTTATTATTTAATTTAAAAAAATGACAAAAAAAACCACCTTAAATTATGCACTTTTTTACGATTACAACCTATACTTTGACTTTGTTTGTTAACAACTTTTAATGTAGCGTTTAGTGTTTTGAACATATCCTTCATTTATATTATTAGGTGACATAATATTTATAATATGTTTAGATTTAAAAGAATGATTCATGAAAAGTTATCCCTCATAGTTTTTAGAGGTTAAGAGAACGTTTTAACTAGGGTCAATGAGATGATACTACAACTTTTATGTCACGACCCAACCTATGGGCCGGACCGGCACTAGGACCTGGGCCAGCTTAAAGCCCCTGAGGCCCGTAGTAAGCCTAACTATTCCTCAAATCCATAACCAGGCCCACAATTTAGGACCAATATGCACATAAAATAATTTAAATTAAACTGTTATAATTATATTTCGGGCCAACTTAGCCCAGAAATTATCAGAAACAAAAATTTGGGGAGCCCAGCTCAACCCTGTTACCTCATTCATAACCATTTAAAACTCATAAAAATTTTCTTTTCATTTATTAATACGCAAACTTGAATTCATACAGTCCCTGACAGGCTTAATGCTACTACTAGCACATGCGGAGTCCTAAATTACAAATTTAGAGAATAATAATACAATTAAATAATCGACATTAAACCTGCAAGAAAGAAAACAGGTTGCTCTGTAAAATAACTCCTCCTGTGGCCTGGAAAAATATTGAACAGGAGTGAGCGTTCGACTCAGAGAGTAAAATATCAATTTTAACCATAATCTCTATAACTATCTAAAGCTAATGCACCCTGTAGAGTGAAATGCAACACCAGCAATAATTTCACATCATAACATCAAAAAGGTAATTTGGAGCACTCACACACCCTGTAGTATCAATCATAACATATGGGAGCTGATCCCCTATACAGCTCTCTTAAATCCAACCTGGTGCCAGCGAATTACTCAAGCTCGGACTTCCACTTAATAACCAAATCGAGGGTCCCAGCGAATTACTCAAGCCGTGACTACCCCTCGAAGGATCGGGTCCTAGCGAATTACTCAAGCCGTGACTACCCCGTCCTATCCATAGTCCACACCACATCACACGCACGCCAACGCACGCACACTGCTCCAAATTACCACAACAACATCCATGGCACATCAACAGTTATGAATGCAACATAAATTGTGCCTAGAGTTTAACTACATAAATATATGCATATAAGTGATGCATGGGCATGCTGAACATATAATAATATCGAAATTACAATTAAAATTAATATTTTACTCACAGTACACGATGACTATTGTGGCTGCTGGACGCAGAAAAATAGCTGATCTCGATCACCTAATAATTAAATTATAAATTTATTAGTACTAAGTTAGAATAAAACTCTAAAGAGGCAATAGACAGCCTAATTCATGCCGAAAATCCGGCAGAGTTTCCCCTATACCTGGGACGTACCCAACCTGCAAAAAGGCTCAAATAACACTTCTAAATTCTCAATTTCCACAATCACATCTCATCAATATCACATGGCCCCTCCTGGGCCCTCCAAATCAGACAATACTCAAAATCTTAAAAATTACGTTTTGGTCCCTATAATTGATATTTTTCAAAAATCCACTCAAACAAGCTCTAAAAATTCTAAAATTTTGCCCCGCGGTCCTTAATAATATTATAAGGCTATTGCAAAATGAATTGTAATTTTCTAATCACCCATGAATATTTTATTCAAGAATTTTACTCGATTCCATAAGTTTCCAACAGCTAACATATTCCTAATTCAACCCAATTAAATATTCACATATTTAAACCTCCATCCTCAAGCTTCAACCAATTATATAAAATTTAATTATCTTAATTTCAATTAATCTTATATGCCCACATGCTAAAAATATAACTAAAATCCATCCATATTTCTCAAAAATATTCTACGATCACCCAAAAATTCAACTAACACCATAGAATATCTCCAAATAATTTTACTTTCATCATATATTTTTCTTAGAATTTTTCTCCAATTTTTCCTGTTTAAGAAACACTGTATTTATGCTCCATGCATGCAGAAATAATAAAAATTGTCTTACCCAAGTTTATCTGTGTCTCAAAATTCCAAAATTTATGAGGAAGCCTCTGAAAGTTGAACCATCTCCATAGCTCACCGGAGCCATCACGGCACCACCGCAAGACGGTGGCCACGATCGCCGGCGACATTTGCCGGTCTGATCATACCACCATGTTCATCTCCTCTTCCTCAGTCCATAAGTGGTCTCGGATCGTCGATCCAACGGTGGGATAGTCGTAGATCTGCCGAACAAGCTTGACAAACCCGAATCTGCTCTCCTCCATATCTCACTAATCCGACCTACATTTGCTTCAAAATTGGTATCAAAAGAAAGCTCGGCGAGCAAGCTTTCCAGCGCCACCGAATCGCCTCGATCGGACGTTGGACGGCCGAATCGCTACGGAAAGCCGCCCATCGTGGCGCGCATTTTCTCTCTCCTCTTCCTCTCTTGCCGCCGTTCTGGTGGTCCCGGACGTCGCCGAGGGTCGCCGGCCGGTGGGGAGCTGCTTGGGACGTCGCCGGCCGGTCACCGGAGAAAGGAAGAAGAAGAAGAAAGGGAAGGAGAGGGAAAGAAGAGAAATGGGGGGGGGGGGTTTTCCTCCTCCCGTTTTTGAAATTTTTTTTTTTTTTTATATATATATAAAAGGCTGCTGTGACAGTGGGACCAATCCCATTTTTCAAAATATTTTTTTTTTTTTTTTTTAATTTTTCTGGGTTGTTACATTCTTCCCCCCTTAAGAAAAATTCGTCCTCGAATTTTCGAATAAACAAGAGATATGGAAAAGAATATTATCGAAATAAGTGCAATCATTACTCCTCCAGCTTTGCAGATATTGGTAAAACATTTATTCTTCGAACTCTTCGTATATTATATATGACATTCTACTGTTCTCTGATTCTACTATAATGTCCTATTTGTCATCATCTCTTTCTAGAGATGCTCTTATCTCTTGGCTATTCATTGACCATTCTTCTGACACTTCAGGTATTCATTATAACTCTATTACTCTCGACTTGATAGCTGATAACTTTAATTAACCTTGGCGCTTAACTCTCTTTTATTACGCCCTAACGTGTCTATTGGTGACTTCAGTCATCATTCCTTTGTTTTAATAATCTCTGTTTTCCCCAATGACATAACTTATGTTCCTTATTCCATGGTATCCTATGAGTAGCTTTCCTGTAGCACCTAATCTAGGCATCTTGTTCGAGATCTTCACTCTTCTTATTACCTCAGTGGTCAATACCTATAAATCTTCTCACTCCCGTGATACTTCAAATTTTTAATCTCTTTTGTGTCATTACTAAGGTACTTAGACCAACCTCTGTCCATCTTATGTAACTAGTCAAGTAGAGTCCCCTCCAAGGGCCAAGTGTATCATTTATCAATATTAGAAAGTGGACTGGGTCTCTCCTTCTAGGTAACAAAAGTGTTTATATTCTCTGACAACTCAATCCATGCGACTTTATCAATTCTCACTCCTCCTCTGGAATGGAAATATCTAGACTTCTTCCTATAGCTTCTTAGTATGTGGCCTACTTCTGACACATTAGCACTCAGATCGAGGCTCTACTAATCCTTTAATCTATCATCTCATAATAACTTGTTTTAAACCTCTCTTAGTGTGTTCCTAGCATACCTATTCCTCCTTATCCTCCTCATTATAACTAGCTTTACCGAGCTTTCTTCCTGTCCTTTGGATATTATCCACTTCCCTTTTCCTATTTCTGGTATTGTTGATATCTTTTCAACCTGCTGTACTTATTCCTTAATTTTAGTCCTATTTCACCCTTACACCTTTTTCCTTCAAAGATGTCTATCCCATCATCAACTTTAACTTTCTTTTTATTTCTTAGTCTTATCTTGATTACTAGTTTTATTACTTCGAGAATTCTAACCTTACGATTTACTCCCACCAGCACATTTTTCACCTTATGTAACACTTATAATTACCCATAGAAAATTCTCCTTGTGTCCCCTTTTTCCAACTTAACTATCAGAACATTATCATTCCCTACCCGCCTTAGTAGGAAATTGCTTATCCTGGATGGATATGAGCCCTTGAAACTATAAGTTCCATCTGAACTAACACGGATGTGGGAAATGTGTGCCATGCCTTAACTTTAAACAAAATACTTCATGTGTTCATTCTCCTTAATATAATCACATATACTGCCTATAGCTTTCTAAACTTCAACCTCAAATTATCCATCAGCAACAATTTCATCTATTGAAACTCATCCATAAATAGTACTTCCTCTAGCTCATAGTTTAAAACGGTTGCAAACCTTGGTAGCTAACTCCATTTGACTCCTGTCACTATTCTGATCGTCCTTTCATACTTAACACTAGGTACGTACTTACTGTCATTCTCATATCAAAAAATTATGTATGAATTGGTGCCTACCAAACTCTCAAATAATTAGGTCTCCTTGACTCAGTCTCTGTTCCTTATATAACCTTCTAAAACCAAAAGCACAAGCTAAACTTGAAAAGAAAGAAAAATATCCTCTTATATTCAACTACTCCAATTGTCCATATAATAATGTTTAATCTATGTTTCTTGGTCTTTCTCTTCAAATTTCATCATCTCTTAGCACAATTGTGCTCTACCTATAAGATATCATCTGCATGAACCCTTTACCGTACCATTGTCCTTCCTGACATAATATTTTATAATTTATTAACTTTACTTATACTCGACCTATGATTCATATCTATTATCATTTATATTGTGCCCTTAACTTTTGTTGATTCCTGAAAGATTTCTCTTACTAATAGATTCTTCCAACACTAATTCCACCCTTAGCTATGGTCATTAATTTGGTGCTTGAACTTTCTAGTGATTTATAACCACCCAGACTTGTCACTTTTCATTCTACCCCTACTGTTGTTCTGTCGTTACTGCTTCACTACAAAGTGATTCTGTTGATCACACTAAAGATGTTTGCCTGACATTCATAACGAACCTCTAACTACCTTCTCACTATCTCAAAAGTCTAACCTAAAACTTATGTGTCATTATCTATAATTCTTTCCACTCATCATACCTATTTGATCCCTTAGACTGACTTTTATTCAACTTACTGCTTACTAACTTCTCTTTCTCTACCAAATTAGGTAGTCCGCAATACCATCGCACACCTTTTTAGCTTTTGCTCATTATTATTGTATTCCATACCTCCATCACTGTTCTCACTAATGTGGTCCCATTTTGGGTTCTCCATCATTGTCATTCACCTTGCCAAAAATAACACTTAGCCTACCCTATATCTTAACTTTGTTCCTTTTATTATGCGCTCTTTAGGTTGTCCTTTCATTTATTTCCTTTGTCTTACCCAAAATAGAACTTGACTATTCTATCCCTGGTTCCATTCTTCTTCCTAACATGACAGCTGTACCTGCTAACTATATCTTCAAGAGTCTCTACCACGTTATCACATATCTGTTACTCGATTTGGTCCTTTGACCACTCTAGCTAGTACTTCCACTAGCATTTAGATTATATTGCATCGGCAATCAATTTTCCAAACTTTCATTCTGCACTTCCTTTATCCATTGGCCTTCTATGATTTATCTTTGCTAATTTATTACTCTTAATACTGTTATAATTAGATTATACTATTATTTTGAACAATATGAAGTTAGAAAGGAACTCAGAAAATTACAGTCATACCTTTATCGTATGATTTCTATTCTTATCCTTTAGCTTACATAATACCCTTACTACCTCGAGAACTGATTCTGTAGCAATTTTTATTTATTTGTTATTATTATTATTATTTTTATTATTATTATTTTCCATGTTTACTCAATTAGCCAAAACTTAAGATTTCGGGCACTCAAACCCGTCATCCAATTCAAAGGATTTACATTCATCGTGATCTGATTATATATGATTCCTATAATGAAACTTGTATCCTCTCCAGGATACCCGAGCCAACTACTCTCTACCACACTCTACAGTCCCATCTGGGGCACTATTTTGTTGGTCAACATTATTAGTAATGACTTTCGATCCCCTCTGAAAAGATAGGACTATACCCTAACTTGCTGCAACAAAGGTACCATATTTACCACCTTGCCCAAAACCATGTCAAATCAATGTCTCTCTTATCATATCATAGCTCTGTAAATCATCAATTTATAATTTCGACCTTCTCTAGGTAGTAGGGTTGTACTTTATTCCATACTGATACACACAAGGTATACTATTCTCACTAAGCTCTAAGCAAAATGTTTGTCATACTGCAAAAACCATCCAAAATTTCATACTGAATACTAGATAATCTCACTCTATAGGTGTCACCTTTACTTTGCAACTAATCCGAAACCTCTAGTCTGATGGCAACTCTTGATGTAACTCTAGCTCATGCTGGGGTAACTGAGTCACTGACTCTAGTTATCACCCAACTGTGACCTTTCAATATTCTAACTCTAGACTCTTAATCAGGAGTTCCCAACTCCTCTGCAGATATAGAACTCTGTTCTGGTATTACTGTACCAAAACAAAGACTGCCTGCAACATCCTCATTATGGAGCACCACGGGGATGCATGTAGCTCTACACAATAATCTCATGTCGGTACTGTAATCTGCAGCTTACAGAGCAGACATCGAGAACATTGTATAGTTACTACGATACGTCCTGACCGACTAGGTCTCCTAATTTCTTATCTCTCTTGAATATTCTATTATCATAAACTTATTCTGACTGGGTCATCCACTGATGACTGCCAGCAGTGGTATTCTTATCCTTATCTAGGGCAACTGTACTTTCAAGACTCACTTTTTGTGTACTCGTGCCTTGCACGAAATGTGCACACCATTTAAACCCATACAAACAGAAACATAGCATTTCTTGGAGTACGTATCCTCATGATAGACCTCCACATGTCTGCTAACTCTATTTCACATTTCTATGTACTCCACGAAAATTAAGACACTAACTGAGGCACTTTTATATTTCCCGAGGTATAACGCAGAATCTAGAAACAAAGAATTACAGAAAAGACAAAACAGGATCCTATACTCCGCATGTAACATCCTAACAAGACTCTTTTTACACTCCCAAGTATATTATTTCCCATGAATCTAGAGCCTAAGCTCTGATACCAACTTTGTCACGACCCAACCTATGGGCCGGACCGGCACTAGGACCTGGGCCAGCTTAAAGCCCCCGAGGCCCGTAGTAAGCCTAACTATTCCTCAAATCCATAACCAGGCCCATAATTTAGGACCAATATGAACATAAAATAATTTAAATTAAACTGTTATAATTATATTTCGGGCCAACTTAGCCCAGAAATTATCAGAAACAAAAATTTGGGGAGCCCAGCTCAACCCTGTTACCTCATTCATAACCATTTAAACT